>NW_028327173.1:103622388-103925418 GCF_987537825.1 Furipterus horrens
GACATGATGCTAGGTGAAATAAGCCAGTCACAAGAAGACAAATGCTGTATGGTTTACTTAAGTACTGGAAGAGTCAAAAGACAAAATAGGATAGGGGCTACCAGGGGCTGCAGGATGGGTGGATGGGGAGTTATTTTTTAATGGGTAAAGGTTTCCGTTCTACAAGATGAAGAGAGTTCTGAAGATGCACAGCAATACAAGTGTACTTAATACAAAAAATAAAAGAGCTTGCTAATGGAAAACGGATGAGATCAAGGAGAGACACTAGATCAGAAAGAGGTTCAAGGGTCTTTTAAAAGAAAACTTATATTCTTTACTTACACCGTTTATCAATTGTATCATTATTCTTTATATTTCACATATATTTTAAATTGTGTCAACTTAGTAGTTAATATTTTTTAATGTCCTTGATGAAACAGTACAAATTATTAATATTTAATCATGACCTTTGACCTTCATATTTGTCACTTGTGATGAAAAAGAGGCATGCATAAAGCACTTCTGCTGCATACCAAGGAAAGCCAGTTGTCGTGAGGAAAAACGTTAATGTGTGCTTCAGTGACAAGATGAATTAAATGCTTTTTCATGATACCATTTTTACTGGAAACAATAATAGACAGACAAACCATGCTTTTTAGACGTGTACGACATTTGGCAGACATTTCCTGCAACTGAACAAAATGGACCTGTCACTTGAGGAAAACAACTGATAATAGCTGCCTACCAATAATAAAAATCAAACTTTCAACTGAAAATTAGAATGCTGAAAAAAACTGTATCTACCACCTGGAGTTTGACAGTTTCTCAATACTTCCAGGAAATCAGTGGTGATATTAACAAATGTGATTTAATGATATTGTATAATGAAATGTGTCCGAATTTGGAAGATCTGCCTTAACTCGGTGAATCAATATTTTCCAAATGACAAACACAAGATGTTACAATGGGTAACAAATCCATTCAAACTGCAGGGCACACCAACAATTTTAATGTAACATATGTGAAAGTTCATTGGTAAGGGATCCAAACTAATCTTTAATAAACTACCACGTATCTCGTTTGAGTCTAGTAACAAAGGGTATCAACAATTATCTGAAAAACTATTACAATATCCCTTCTTTTTTCAACTGTTTATCTGTGTAAGACCAGATTTTCTTCAAATAGTTCAATCAAAATATATCGCAATAAAGTAAAAGCAAAGGAGATGGGGAAATTCAGTTGTCTTCCACTGTGCAAACATTTAAGAGTTGCAAAATGTAAAGGAATGCCACTCCTCCCACAAATTTGTTAGAAAAATACTATGTTGATAAAATGTGTTCTGTATGTTAACGTTATCATGGGATTGTTTTTTAAATGAATTAAAAATATTTTTAAATGTGTTTTCATTTCTAATAAATACCTATACGCATAACTATCATAAGTAGAAATTCTTCCCTATTTTTAAAGCGGGTGCTAAGACCGCCTGTCTTACTACATTCCAACTATCAGAACATAAATTACTCAACAAGTGTTCGTTGCTGAGGCCTTTGCTAAGCACTGAGACAGTATTTGCCCTCACGCGTTCATAACACATCGGACGCACACAAACTGTTAAAACATCTCCTAGGAAGCAGAAGCAGGCCCTCCGCGGCAGGGCGCGCCGGGGAAGGCGGAAGCTCGGCCTGGCGGTGGAAGGACGCGGCCCCGCCGGAGCAGGCGCGCGGACAAAGGCCGACGCCTAGACTGGCGAGAAACCTGGGGGGCGGCCCTGCGCCATGTCGGGGGCTGAGCGCCGGGCGTTCGCGGCAGCGGCACGGCCCTTACCTGTTGGTCATTCCTGCTGCCACGCCCAGCATCTCTCCGCAGCGGGCCGCCGTCCCCTCGGCACCGCGGCTCCGACAGCTCCCCCACCCTCTCCTTCTTCCCTCGCGGCTGGCGTGAGTGCGCGCCGGTGGGAGGGCCTCAGACAGGAAGGGGAAGCGGACCGGGAGCGGAAAGGCCTCCCCTCCGGCGTCGTCAAACGGCCGGGCTGGCCGACAGGGGGCGCGCTGCGCGCAGCGAGGAGACGCGGGAGAGGGCGGGGCCGGCGACGCTCGCGGCACCTGGGGGCCCGTCAGACCTGGGCCCGGAGGTTCCTGCACTCCCCAGGTTTGAGGCAAACTGTTACTGACCAGCCCTGTCCACGTTCTTGGGTGGCTGCGTTGTGCACCGGGAGCGGGAGGAGCTGGCCAGGTTCTCGTTCCCTGAGATATCTCTGACTCTGCTTTGTTGACGCGCCACGTGGTTCTGGCCGAGGCCTTGGGCACAAGGTGTTAGGGTCTGCGAAGTACACCCTGTCCTGTTGACGAGTCCTGAGGAGACTCCAAGAAAGGTGGTGCCCTCATCCGGATTGGCTACCACTAAATCCCTGTCTGTGCAGGAAGCCTGGCACATTATGAGGGGTTCGCTAGGATTTTCTCTGCACTTACGAATTATGAATTAGGAAATCTAACCTTTCTTTAATAATACACTCCAGTCTTACCTCTGCAGTGTTTATTATTTTCCCTCACTTTCACCCATTCCCTCTAATAAAAACAGATCTGCAAAGCATCTAATATAGGTTATTTACCCTGGGTGTAAATGGTCTTTTCTAGGACATCTGATTTTGATTTTGCAATTATACCTAATTTTTTTATTTCTTTTTTAATTGTTATTCTATTACAGTTGTCCCAGTTTCCCCCCCATTGCTCTCCACTGCCCTGCTCCTACCCCCACTCCCACAGTCAATCCCTACCCTGTTGTCCATGTCCATGGGTCATTTATCCTAATTTCTAATTACAGAATGAAAACTCTTGTCTCCTTCTAGTCTAGGTATGTGATAGAAAAACAGTGGATGCCTTTGACATCCTTATATCAAAATAAATTCTAAAAAGAGGAAATATTTACATGTGAAAAAACATATAGAAATACTAGAACAAAACATAGGAGAAGAAAAGGTTGGCGCAAAGAGAAACTCAAAACAAGATATAAACGGCAGAAGTCATAAAATTAGAAATCAATAAATGTAATAACCAAAAAAATTCTAATTTCCTTACGACAAAAAGAATCAGTAACAAAAAGCCCAACACCTCAGAAATAAAAACAAGGTATGTACACAGGTTTCCACAGGAGGAAAAAAAATGTCTGTAAGAAACATCCAAACCTGAAAGAATTTTTATGAGTTTGAACCAACTGACAACAATTGCCAGGAAGCAAAATCACCACAGATTAAGAAAATGCTCTAGAAAATGAGTTTTACCACTTACTTATACATCAGAATCAAAGGGAAGGCATAAAGGAGGTTACAGGAAATCCATTGGTGATAGATTAAGGAGTTGGGAGAAAGCAAATGGGAGGAATTTCTGGGATTAGATAAAAAGTAAAATGATAGACATACTTCTTCTGCAGAGATGACTATAGGATAGATACTGGATAGCAATTAACATAACAATAATAATGAGGGGATTTGTGGTCTCTATTGGTGGTGGTTGTGCTTTTAGGAGTGGTGGGGAAGAAATGATGTTGATATTCCAAAGATATCTTAATGCAAAAAGACAACAGACAAGCTCACTTAAGATGATAATTGACCTTTGTTAGGGAAAAATACTGCCTTAAGACATGACTACCTACCTTGAACTGATTTTAGTTAGAGAGTTTTAATTACAGACCATCCTATGTGGTTACTTTAGATCTCTGAGTTTATAAGACTGCCATGCAGCTGAGCTTACAGGTTTAGTGTCTAGCCCCTTTTTTGTCCACAAAAAGAAATACAAATGATTTTTAAAAGTATAAGAAAGTATCCAATAAAAATTTGAAATACAATTTTTCCCATAAAAAAAATTAACAGTTGAACAAATATTCTGTTTTGATGAGGATGCAGAGAAACAAGTGCTTTGATTTATTGTTGACAGGAAAATAAAGCCACGCAATTTTTGTAAAGGACAAGTGGACATTATAATGTGAAGTTCAGCTCCACTTTGATCCAGGATATTCATATTTTGGAATTTATCTTACAGCTGTACTCTTATGTGTACACAAACAGTATGTATATGTTTTAAAGCTATCTAGAGAACTACTTATAAACTAAATGACATAGTTGTTACTGTCAGTATTTAGCTAGATACTGAGAACGAAGAGCAAAAAGGACTTAGATGTTGAGCTTAATAAACTGGAAAGCAAAGGATGCTTGCTAGCCGGGAAGCTACAGCTTCACACCCCAGGGGATTACAGTATTTCGCTGTAAAGAGGAATTAACACTCCTCCTTTACACACTCCAGTACTAGATTGCCAGGTGGGAACAGGGGAAGGCAGACACCTACTCAATAGAAGTCAAAATGGCATAGGGGGAGGTGCTTGACCAAAGAGGCCTAATCAGTCTAACCTGTGGAAAGAGGGTTGGTTGGGAGATGGGCCCATCCAAAGCCCATGGAAGCTTGGGAAGTTCATTGGTCATTTTGAAAAGGTATCTGGCTTATTTCAAATCTAAACTAATATAACCCCAGGGGAATAAAGAAGCTCACTCATGCACGTGCTCTAGCTCTCTCCTTCTCCCTCTCCCTGTCCCTCTCCCCCCCACCCCCCATCCCTCTCCTTCTCCCTCTGCCACCTGGTGATGCAATTGCCTGTTCCTCCATGCGCTCTCTTGCCCAGGAACATATGACCATGTGGGTCTAGCAGCTACCAGGCCCACAGCAGACGTTGTGGACTCCCAAAGGACTAAGCTCTGGTAACCTCAGAGACTCCACCATCAGAGCAACCTGGATGGGGACTGAGACCACTTAGCAGTTGCCTACAGGCTCCAAAGGACTGTACTCTAATATGAAGCAGAAACTCTGGACACTGGCTTTCATCGTGGCCTTACTGAGGGCATGGTTGGACTTTTTCCAAGGTGGGACAGAGGGAGATGGGACATTGAAAACCCAGAGGGCAGCTTCTATATCCACTCAAATAAACCATGCCATACCACAGTCTTCCACGTGTGGGTCCTTGAAATGTTTTTCTCTTGATCCCGTGGAAAGACCTAATTGCTGGGATTTCCTTCAAAATAAAATGTGGATGTGGAGGTGGGGGACTGGGTAGGAGTGTTGTACCTGGAACATAGGTTTGGCTGCCTGCTGCAAGGAAAGCCAAACTCGTGAGACAGGTGCTGATGTAAAAGGAAAGAGGTTTATTTGGGTGTCATGACCTAGGAGAATGATGGATTCCGTCTCAAAGACCTTCCTTCCATCCTGCTCAAGACCCCAGTTCTTATAGGGATAAGGAGGAGAGGACTTTATTTCTATTCAATTATCTTGCTAGCTTTTGTCACACTGAGGTTCTATTTATCTCTAGCTTTTCCTGGGCTTAATGTAAAACCTCCCCCTGTATCATCTTGGCCAATGGGGGAGACTCCCCAGTGCTCCGACTGATTATCCATGGTAACAGTATCAGTGAAACAAAATTGGCCATAGTTCATAACTGTTGAAGCTGGCTCATAAGTACATGAGGTATTTATAATAGTTTGTCTACTTTTGTGCATATTGAAATTGTTTTAAAAAATGTAAACAAGAAGGATATATAAGGAGGGTCATTGTAGTTTTGTTTTTAAGAGCAACTGAGAAAGTTTATTTAACCAGGCCATTAATTAAGTACCTGAACAGACACTTCTCCAAGGAGGACATACAGAGGGCCCATCGACATATGAAAGGATGCTCAACATCACTAGCCATCAGAGAGAAGCAAATTAACACCACAATGAGATACCACCTCACACCAGTCAGAATGACCATCATTAACAAATCAACAAACAAGTGCTGGTGAGGATGTGGAGAAAAGGGAACCTTGTGCACTGTTGGTGGGAATGCAGACTGGTGCAGCCACTGTGAAAAACAGTATGAAATTTCCTCAGGAAACTAAAAATGGAATTGCCTTTTGATCCAGCAATTCGACTTCTGGGATTATACCCAAAGAATCCTGAAACACCTATTCAGAAGAACCTATGCACCCCAGTGTTCATAGCAGCATTATTTACAATAGCCATGTGCTGCAAACAGCTTAAGTGCCCAACAGTAAATGAGTGGATCAGAAAAGAGTGGTACATTTACACAATGGAGAAAGAAAGAAGGAATTCCTACCCTTTGCTACAGCATGGATGGAACTAGAGAATATTATGCCAAGTGAAATAAGCCAGGCGGTGAAACACAAATACCATATGCTCTCACCTGTAAGTGGAACCTAATGAACAAAACAAATAAACAAGCAAAATAGAACCAGTGACATGGAAATAAGAAACAAACTGACAATGACCAGAGGTGGGGGGGAGGAGAGGGATAACAAGGGAAAGAGGAGGAAGGGTCTAGTCAAGGAACAAGTAGAGGTATTAGGTATTAGGAGTGGGGGGCATGTATGCACACAATCTATATTTCCTTAATGTAATACTATAAATGTATTCAAAATTTAAGTTACACAACCAAACAGAACCAATTCTCATAGTTTTGTCATACATTCTTGTTTTCATCTATATTGTTGAAAAATATTTGTTGTTTTTTGTAAATGGACATATTTTTCAGTTGAAACAGCACACAAATTATATTGACCAACTTAAAACTGGTTCTGCTCCCTTAAAGCCGATCAACAATTAATTTAATCCTTGAATTATTTTACAGAGACAGCACTGTGCATGTGATACCCGTTTTTCAGCTGAATCCAGAAACAAAGGGTCTGTTGTCCAGTAAGATCCAGTGCTGAAATCTCTTATGATAAATAACCAAGTTTCAAGGTACTCCAATTATAACTTGCCCCACCAGCATGCTTCTGCATACCTGTTCCCCCTAACTCCTTAAAACCTTTCCTCTATAAGCCATCCAGAAGTTTGGATTTTAAGCATGCAGTTCCCTGTTCTTGCTTAGCACCCTATAAATAGAGACTCTAATTTCTCCATGGCAAAACTCAGTGTTCAGTGTTTGGCTCTTCTGGAAGCCTGAGGGGTGAACTCTCATTCAGTTCCGTTACACATTATATAAATGGTATCACACTATAGATCTCATTCTGTCTCTTGCTCTTTCACTCAATACTATGTTTAAGCAACCATCTCTATATGTTTATTTTACTTAACAATTTTAGTACAGCAGAGTATTGTACAGTAAACCTCCACCTCTACATTGCCATAGAGGTGGACACCTAGGTTACACCCAATTCTGCTACCACAACTAATGCCTAGGTGAGCATTCTCATCTTGTGTACACATTCCTCTGAAATATATGCCAAGAAATGGGATTATTGAGCTATAGTTATACAGTACATGTTTTAATTTCTCTAAGTTCTGCTGACTGTTCTCCAGAATGTCTATATTATTCTACACTTGATCCTAGTTTTAAAATACTTTGAGATGCCTTTAAAAGGTAGAATATTCAAAATGAACTGCTATGTGTCAGCCATCTATCCTCATAAATAACTAGCATATGAATATCCCAAGCAGCTCTCACTGCCTTGACCTGCAAGCTTTCCTGCATTTCTTTCCAACTGACAGTGCCATTTATGCACCAATATATGCTTTCAGTTGATATTCCACATTTCTGATCCTTAAAAATGATTATTGCATCCTTAAAGCACTTGCACCATTGTTATTCTCTAGCTTTCTTATTTGCTCCATGTGATTCCTGTGATATTGATTCACTTTAACTGTGATGCTCATGTATCTATGGTGTGGCTTTCAGCAGCATTCTTGGGGCAAAAACAAGGAATTCTCAGAATTCTGAGGGGCTTTAAAATGCTGGTGACCATTGCCTCATAATTCCAAGTCATGTGTCCAAGGCATCAATAGATAAGTTTTCAAGGCTTGTGCCTACTCCCTGCTTTTCATGTTGACAAGAAAGAGGTCAGCCCTGGCCAGGTAGCTCAGTTAGTTAGTGCATCATTTCATGCACTAAAATGCTGTGGGTTCAATCTCAGGTCAGGGCACATACCTAGGTTGTGTGTTGATTCCCGGTGGGGCACATACCAAAGGCAACAGATTGATGTTTCTCTATCACTCCTTTCCTCTCTCTCTAAAATAAATGTAAAAATATATGCCGAACAGGTGCAAGAGCTCTATCTAAGACACAAAGGCAAACAAACACAGGAGCCTGTCAAGTTGAGGAGACAGAAAAGTATGGCCCCAAATAAGGAATGGATCAATGTCCCAGTGGGAGAACTAAGCGACGAGGAGCTAGCCAACCTAACAGACGCAGAATTCAAAACACTGGTGATAAAAATGCTCACAGACTTGACAGATATCCTTAAGTATGGCAAATGCGTAAGGGAAGAAGTGAAAGCTATGCTAAATGAAACTAAGGAAAATCCACACAAAGCCAGTAGTGAAGGGAAGGAAACCAGGGTTCAAATAAATTATTTGGAACATAAGGAAGAAAAAAATAGTCAACCAGTACAGAATGAGAAAACAAGAATTGAAAAAAATTAGGAGAGGCTTAGGAACCTCTGGGACAACTTTAAATGTGTCAACATCCAAACCATAGGGGTGCCAGAAGGAGAAAAGGAAGAGCAAGAAATTGAAAACTTATGTGAGAAAATAATGAAAGAAAACTCTGTAAATTTGGCGAAGGAAATAGACATAGAAGTCCAGTAAGCACAGAGAGTCCCAAACAAGCTAGACCCAAAGAGGACCACACCAAGACACATCGTAATTAAAATGCCAAGGTTAAAGATAAACAGAGAATCTTAAAAGCAGCAAGAGAAAAGCAAAGAGTTACCAACAAAGGGACGCCTGTAAGACTTTCAGCTGATTTTTCAAAAGAAACTTTGAAAGCAAGAAGGGACTGGCAAGAAGTATTCAAGGTGATGAAAAGCAAGGACTTACAACCAAGGTTACTCTGTCCAGCAAAGCTATTTTTTAGAATGGAAGGGCCAATAAAGTGCTTCCCAGACAAGGTAAAGCTTAAGGAACTCATCATTACCAAACTATTATTATATGAAATGTCAAAGGGACTTACTTAAGAAAAAGAAGATCAAAATTATGAACATTGAAATGATAACAAACTCACAACTATCAACAACTGAATCTAGAAAAGTAAAAACAAAACCCAACTAAGCAAACCAGAATAGGAACAGAATCATAGGTATGGGGATCATTTGGAGAGTTATCAGCTGGGAGTGGGAAGGGGGAGAAATGGGGAAATGGTGCAGGGATTAAGAAGCATGATTGGTTGGTACAAAATAGACATAGGTAAGTTAAGAATAATGTAGGAAAGGATGAAGCCAAAGGACTTATATGCATACCCCATGGACATGAACTAAAGGTGGTGGGATTACTGGAGGGGAGGGGGGTACTGGGCAGAGGGGAGCAAAGGGGGAAAAAATGCAATACTGTAACAGCATAATCAATAAAATATACTTAAAAAAAACATATATCAGGGTAAGAATTAAAAAATCTAGAAAGAGGCCTGGACCAGAAGGATATTGCACAAGATGTTACAAGGTGAAGGGGGTCTATAAATATCCCCAAAACTTTACTCCATTATCCATCTCTTTATCCACTCACCATGAGATGAAGCAGTCTCATGAGAAGCCAGTCTGACTTAACTATATCCCCTGGGGACTTACATCTCACTGTATCACTACTGGCAAGGGGGTTGGTTATATCAGTAATGAATGGTATATATGCATGTATTGTACATACATATAGGAAAACACCTGAAAGAATATAAAAATGTTAATAATGATGTCCTCTGAGTCATCTTTGCACTTCTTTATATGTTACAACTTTTTAAAAGATTTTTTTAAATTTATTTTTAGAGAGAGGGGGAGGGAGGGAGAAAGAGAGAGAAACAACATGTGGTTGCCTCTCATATTACCCCAACTGGGGACCTGGCCTGCAACCCAGGCATGTGCCCTAACTTGGAGTTGAACAGGCAACCTTTTGGTTCACAGGCTGGCACTCAATCCACTGAGCTACACCAGCCAGAGCTGTATGTTACAATTTTTTAACCTCAGTTACATGGAATTGGTTAATCATAATCATAGTTCCTGACATACTTTCATCATTGGTTCATTAATGATTTGCTTTTAGTTGTCTTGTTAAGTCATTGATTACTTTAATAATGTAGTGAGAACCCATGAAAACACCACTTAAAATTAAAACTACATCCTTCATAAAAATTTACATAAATATATGATTATGCACTGGAAACATTTTCCTGCCTCTCTCCATTGAAGACATCTATTATTCTGAATTCCTTTTTATCATCTTTCGCTTTTATTTTTATATAGTTTTATTGCATTTATATAAATTCTTGAATACACATATATCTGCAAGCAAGCAACTAAAATTTATGTTAATTCAGTATAACATTCTTAAAAGTATTTATAAAATCTATTAGAACTTATCGCTTAATATTTCATTTCTAAGGTTCATTAATATTATTGCATGTTGCTGTAGTTAATTGTTTTGACTACTGTGTGAGTATATCACAACTTATTAATTTATTCTCCTATTTGGGGATACTTGAGTTGTTTCTAGGTTTTAATCATTGTAACTAGTACTCCTATGAATATTTTGAACATGTTTACTGTTGTTTATAAGTATGAATCTCTCTTGAGTAAGTATCTTGAGTGAATAGATGATAAGACCAAACTATTTATACTCCCACCAGCATAGTCTAAGAGATTTTGAAGGTGTATATCCTCTCCAACATTTGGTGGTAGGGTAACTTTTTTCTTTTGCCAATAATATGTTATTTCAATTCCCCAATCAGTAATTATAAGAAAATCTGTTTCCTCATGTTATGTGCGGGTGATATGTGTTTCATCTTCTATACTGAGTTGCACATCATTTGCCTGTTTTTATTGTTTGTACCTTTCTTAATGGTTTGAAAGAGATCTTTTCATTTGTGATATTATGCTTTTTTCAGTTGTTAATTGTGAATATCTTCTTCTAGCCTGTAACTTGTCTTTTCACTTTCTTTAAAGTATTTTTCACAAAAACAATATTAGTACAGATTTATCAGTTTTCTCATTAATAGTAATGTCTTAGGCATCTTTTCCAAGACAGTTTTCTCTACAGCAAGTTTTAAATGACATTCCTCTCCCTCCCTCCCTCTCTCTCTCTCTCTCTCTCTCTCTCTCTCTCTCTCTGTGTGTCTCTATCTATCTATCTATCTATGGGGTACACCCCAAGGAAATGGAATTTATTCATTTAAAAAATGTATATTTATTCTTACATGTTTAAACTTCAGTCACCTTCAAAGTATTCTCCATTTGATGCAATACACCTATTGAGACATGTTTTTCTCACTGCTCAAACAGTTTTTGAACTATTCATTTTTGATGTCTTTTAGTGCTTCTGCTATTTTTTATTTTACTTCTTCCACACTGGTGAAACTTTTCCCTTAGAGCACTTTCTTTCATCCAGGGGGAAAGGTCACTTGGAGTGAGACTGGGTTAATAGGGAAGGTGGGGCATGGGAGTCATGTTGTTTTTGGTCAAAAACTGCTGACCACTCAGCACAGTGTGGGCAGATACATTCAAAAGTCACCCGTTATGACATGGGCAAACATGTAGTTTTCAAAAAATTTACTGAAGCCAAACGCAGCCTCTCACAACACTGCCAGCTGGTACAGTGATACAGATGGGCTCCTAGAACACTCACTTAGTGGGGGAAGCCTGTACTATAAGGGGCCTGCTCTCAGGAAGACAATTCTGGGAATAGGGAGAGAGAGAGAAACATTGATGTGAGAGAGAAACATTGACTGGTTGTCTTGTATGTGCCCCAACCAGAGACTGAACCCACAACCTAGGTATGCACCCTGACCAAGAATCAAAACCATGACCTTTCAGTTTATGGGATGCTGCTCCAACAAACTGGGCCATAATGCCAGGGATCCTCTATATATTTTAAGAGCTTTAAAGTTTTGTTGTTGACATTTAAGCCTTAATAAGTCTAAGGCTGTTGTTACTGAACCAAAATGGAGGTTCTGCTGCCTTTTGCCACAAAAAGCCAAACTGGTGAGGCAGGTGTTGGTGTAATAAGGAGAAAGGTTTGTTTAGGTGCCACACAACCTGGGAGAATTGTGGACTCTCATCTCAAAGACCATCTCAATTCTCCTGCTCAAGCCCACAGTTCTTACAGAGATAGGGAAGGAAAGGCTTTTTTCTAATCCAATTATGTTTCTAGCTTTCACACCCCTCTATCCATTTATCTTTTTAGCTTTTGGCACACCCAGGGCCCCATCCATTCATCTTTCTAGCTTTTGGCATGCTCAGGCCCTACCCATTCATATCTCCAGCTTTCCACATGCTCAGTGTAAGAACATACCGCTGCTGCCATCTTGGCCAACAGGCAGAGACTCCCCTGGCTCTCTGACTGACTGTTCTGTGATAACAATTCCCTTTTCAAAATTCTGGACCCTTGTAATCTTACACGGGTAAATGGATGAAGGTCTCACTCTTCTATAGTTACTTCCTGCTGGCTAAGGATGTAGTCTTACCTATCTTTGGTTTCAGAGATTCTTACTATCCAACAAAGGGAGAGGTGGGTGTCAGGAATGGAGGGAAGCTTTTACATGAGAAAGAAAGATTGCTATCTTCAGAAGACAGCATATGTGATATCTTGAGGATGGCACTGCTGAACAAGCAAAGCTGGTTGACTGCTCCAAGTTTTAAGAGATGGTGTTGCAGATGGGCTTCCAAAGTGAGACTTATTGTGCAGAGAGACAATCAAGTGTTTAGTGAGAGGTCAGAAACTAGAGAAACTAAAGGATTCCCATAATCTAACACTGAACAGGGCTTTTGGCGACAACCCCCCCACACACAGCAGAATAAATTTGATGAGGAAACCACTCTCTGGGAAATGCAGAAAAAAGAAGGATACAAAAAAAATAAATAAATAAATAAAATAAAACAGAACAAAACATTGTCACTTAGCTTTGGGAGCTACTGTCCCTTTTTGAAAGAGGAATTTTTAAATATCCTTCAGGAATGCGTGTCCAGCTTTCCCTTGTGGGTATCAACAGTGGCAGCAGGATCCTAGTCCTCCTCAGGTGACACCCACTTTACACATGTATGGTAGATTCAAGAACTGATTTCTGTGACCTTTAAGGTAAGAGTGTGTAGTCAGCAGGACATCATAGGAATCAGTCCATTGCTTAGCTAACTGATGTTCAGGGCACTGAGTGTTTCAGGTCTCTAGTGACACTCAATCTCCTGGCTGGAATGGCTGTAAGAGGTTGTCAGATGGGTAGATGGACCTCCAATGAGCAAACGTGTGCAAAATTGTTAGCATTTGCCCTAGATGCACCTACTGTTTAATTTTTAATTCATGCTTTAAATCTAAAAGGAGTGTTCCTAAAACAAACTTGGAAGGGTCTCCCGTAAACTATTTTAAAAGGACTTAATTTAAGCCTCCTTTGGTGTGCTACCCTAAGTCGGAGCAAGGAAATAAAAGTGTCTGGTTCTATTTCAAATATGTTTCCTCGCATATTTTTGCCAGGGTCTTCTTTATCATGTGGTTCATTTTCTCACTCTTTCCTGTAGATTGAGGTCTCCAAGATGCATGTATTTTCCATTAAATATGTAATGCCTGCCCTATCTTCTGGAAGATATCTGAAGTGAGCAGTGGTCCATTGTGGCTTTGAATGCTATGAGGAAGTCCAAACCTAGGAATTATTTTTTTAAGTAGAAGTTTTGCTACCTCAGTTTCCTTCTCAACTCTAGTGGTGTATGACTGTACCTATCCAGGAGAAGTGTCCTAAAACACTGGTAAAAATGTAAAGTTTCCTCTGGTTTTAAGCATCTTTGTAAAGTCAACTTGTTAGTCTTGAAATTGCCATATCCTTTTATATTGTACTTCCTTTTCTGTTGGGGCATGTTCTGTGTTTTTGGCACATCTCTGACAGGATTGAATAGTCCTTTGGAAGGTTCTTTGCAAATGAGGACCCTTCGAGTATGGTCTAATGAGGTCCATTAAAGCATCTGACCCATAATTGTTCTCCTCATGTAGGTGTTACTAGATATTCAAGGAATAAGGTCACACAATGAATGTTGCTCTTCCATATAAAATTAGGGTCAGGGTTAGAGAATCCCCATTCACAGGCCCATTTCTCATCGCATTCTGTGTAATGGGTTTAAATTCTGACTAGTTCAAATGGGGAATAAAATCTCCAAGGGGCAGTGGACCTCGGGAGACTTGCATTGCTGCTTTATCGACAGTTTGGTTTCCTTGACTTGTTTGGGAACTAGTTTTCTGGTGTCCTGGGCAGTGCATTATGGCAATCTGGTTCAGTAGATTCACTGCCTCTAGTAACTGTAAAATCTCTTTTGCAAGTTTGATATCTTTATTCCCCAAGGATAGGAGCCCTCTTTCTTTCCATATCACCCCATGGACAAGGACTACCATGAAGTCATATTTAGAGTCTGTTGAGGACTTTCAGTTTAGACTTTTGTGCTGTGATTCTTGTGGCAAGGATTTGGGCTTCTATTACTTTGTCTATGGTGAATACTGTGTACTCAGTTCATCATTGACTAATCTCTATGAAGCTGTTCCTATCTGTATATAATTCCCAGGCAGGTTCTGTCAGTGGCTGGTCCAACAGATCTGGTTTGCTGAAATAAACTTGGTCAATTATTTCCAAGCAACCATGCTGGAGGTCTGAGCCTTCCTCTGAATCTTGGAGTAGGGTGTTGGGTTTAAAGTAATCTCTAAGGTAACATTTGGGTTGTCTAATAAAATGGCCTGATATTTTCCCATGCACCCTGCCATCAGCCAATACCTTCGTTTCTATTGTAATAGAGTTAGGACTTAGTGTGGTACAAATATCATAGTAAGCTGCCCTAGAGTGAATTTCTTTGTTTCCTGTAAGATGTCTAAGGTAGCTGCCACTGCCTAGAGACATGGTGGCCATCCCTTTATCATGATTCATTTCTTTGAGAGATAGGTTATGGGTCAAGGGAGTCTGAGTTAGCACCCTTACCTGACTCCTTGCCTTTCACAAATGTTTAATTTGAGGTGTTTTTCTAAATTTGACAATCCTAGTGTGGGAGCTGAAACCAGTTTTTTCTTCAAGGTGTCAAATGCCACCTGGAAGTCTCTTGTCTGTTCAAAAGATTCAGAGTCTAGTCCTTTCAAAGAAGTATACAATGGTTCTGCTATAAGTCCAAAGTTCGGAATCCAAATTCAGCAGAACCCTGAAATCCCTAAGAACCAATGAAGCTGCCTCCAATTCTCTTGGATTTTTATTGTAGCAATGCCTTGTTTTTAATTAGCCATCAAGCTTCTAGTGCCTTGTTTCAATTGGAACCCCAGATATGCCACCTCATGTTTGCAATTTTGCCTTGTGAGGTGATAATTTATGTCCTCTTCTTGCCAAATGATTCAGGGCTGTGATGGCTGTGAGCTAACATTTCTCCTAAGTATTGCTAGTTATTAGTGAGGTGTCTACATATTGTAGGAGAACTCCTAATTTCAATTGAATATTCCTTAAGTCTTTTGCTGATATTCCCCTAAATATAGTCAGGAAATTCCTAAATCCTTGTGGTAATACAGCCCAACAGTATTAGAGTGTGGCTTTAGTTTCCAGGTCCTGTCATTCATTCAAAGGCAAATAATAGTGGAGCCCATTCATCTATTGGGATGCAGAAAAAGGTATCTTTCAAGTCTAGGACTGAAAACCATGGTCAACAACATGTAAGGGTTGGGCACTGTAGGATGAGTGTCCTGGGAAATGCCATTTATGGCCCTAAGATCCTGTATAAATCAATATTTTTCTGAGTGAGGCTATTTCACTGGCAGAATGAAAGTGTTATAGGGAGACTGGCTTAGCTGAATTAATCTTGTTTCTAAGAACTTTTGTAATACTGGTTGAATTCCCTCTAAATCTTCCTTTTAAGGGGTTATTGTTTCTTCTTTAGGATCCACACCCCTTTTCTTTAGGTTTATTTTACAGGTTGGATGTTAACCACTCTACCTGGTGTTCAATTGGCCCAAACAACTTGATCAATCTGCTCATAGATCTTGGGTGGGAAGAGTGCACCTCCAAGTCCTTCCAGGCAAGTCAGGAGTGCCTGGAGCTGAAGAGCATGTTCCAGCATGACTTCTACACAGAACTTCTGCTTCTCAGGAGAAAAAGGTATATGTGCATGCAATTTACAAAGTAAATCTCACCCTATCAATGGAATGGGGAAATCTGGCATGTAGAGAAAACTGTGCATAATGACCCCTAAACTGGCATTCTCAATGTTGAAGGAATATTTATTTTTGTAATTGCATGGTCACTCCAGTAATCGTTACTGCAGCTGAGCCTTTCTTGTTTGGCTTTGTATTTAGCACTGAGTATGTAGCTCCTGTATCTACAAAGAAGTCAATTAGCTTCTTTCCACTGTCAATTGTACTTGGGGCTTCTGTGGGAAAATAGTAATAGGTCAGGAGATGTCTAGGGGAGGCCCTGGGCCTCCACATTCATCACAAGACTCATCTTTCCTTTATAGCATTTCTGGGGGAGGGTTTCTTGAAAAATAATTTTTATTTTAATTTTAATTTTTGAGTTCTTGGCAGTCTTTTCTTAAATGGTCTTCCTCTTTGCAATAAGCACATTGATTGGCACCTACTGGGTCTTTTCCTTTTCCCTTAGGGTCACACCTTTTCTTCTGGTTTTCCTGCATTGTTTCTAAGAAAACCATGGCCTATTTTAACTTCTGTTTTGGGTGTAAATGGTTAATTTTAAATGCAATGTCCACCAGCTGAGAAGGATCCATTCCCAATACTCCATCTAAACATTGGAGCTTCCTTCTGATATTTCGGGCACTTTGCCCAATAAAAGTAATGGTTACCCTCCACACATTTTCTGGTGCCTGTGGGTCAGCATCACTGTGCTTTCAATAGGCCTGATAGATCCTTTCTAAAACTTCAAAAGAGTCTTTGTTTGATTTTTGTTGCATGGCCTGTATCATATTCAGACTCTTGTTTAGGCGCCCCTTTCTTAGATCCTTCCAATATGCACCTTTCATAATGTTCTAGGAAGGGTAGGTCCTGGCTATTTGGGTCATAGTTGGGCTCTGTCAAGGGAATTGCCCTAGCTGAGTTGAGGGTCCCATTGGGATTCTCTGGATGGAGGCGATGAGCCTCTTCATTAGCCTCATTTATAATTAACTGCCTTTCATCTGCTGTTGTAGGATGTCAAGGAGAGCTTGTAAATCTGCCCAGCTTGAATTGTGAGTTGCAAATATGAAAGTAAAAAGATCTTCCATTTTATGAGGATCCTCCCTATATGAGCGGTTGGAATTCTTCCAATTCAGTAAATATGAAGTGGAAAATGGAGTATGGGTTCAATAGTAGCCTGCTGGTTTATTCCACCTTCAAGGTAGTGCCTCAAAGGGAATTGTCCTGCGCTGGATAGGGATTCTTCCTGGCCAAATTGGGTACCCTGCTGGGTCTTTGAGGGGGAGACCATTACTCCATCATACAGGGGTGAGCCTGTTGCCCCATTGGCCCCTGTTTCATGGGTATTTAGCTGCAGAGTGGTGATGAAGAAAGCCTTTCTGCTGTTATTTTTTGTCCTTTGGGTTCAGGACATTAAAGAGATTCATTTCCTCATTTTTCTTTTCTTCCTGTATCTTACTATCAGGGAAGGGTTTTGAAGCCACTTCCCTTCTCTGCATCATTAAGTGGTTCCCCTTCCTTGCAAAATCCTTATTGTGTAAAGACAAATGCCTGAGCAGAAGGGATTTTGTCCCATTTCCCTGGCCATTGGCAAAATAATTTTAATTGCATGATGGTGTAGTAATTTTAGGGAACCATTTAGGAGCCATTTTCCTTCATAGTCTAAAGTGTACATAGGCCAAGCAGTGTTACAATAAAAAACCAATTCCTTCTTAGACATTGGTTAATAATTCTACATGTACCAATCTGCTTAAATTTGGCCCAGTGGGCTCCCTCCAGGAGTTGAAGAGCATCCCCTGTGGCACAAAAGTACAAACCCCAAAGCATAACCAGGATAAGATCCCATAAAAAGTGGCAACAGATAAACAAAATTGAATCAACAGCTCCATTATTCCAAACAAGTGCTCACAAGCATCTTAGTCTCTTATCTTCTGCCGACTGATACCACAAGTGTTCCTAACTGGACCGCAATAGTGCCAAGGCCCAAATAATCCTAACCGGATCCAAGTGAAACAAAGGCCCAAGTGGTAGGGATAGAGGACCCCTGGTATGCACACAGGTTCAACTCACCCAGTTTTGAGGTCTGTCTGTTTTTCAGACCCCTTTCCTTTCACCATCCAGGCACTTCAGGTGGCTGATGCCTTGAGCATGAGTGTAGAGAAATTCCCTGAGGCTGGAAAATCCCCGCAATCCCAATCTCGGGGTCAGCCTGCCATAGGTAAATGGGACCTGAGACCAAGTTCTCTGTAATGTATCAAGGTCCACACAATCCCAGATTAGTCACCAAAACGGTTACAAAACAAAAACAGAGGTCCAGATACCTGCTGTCACAAAAAGCCAAATTCATGAGGCAGGTTTTGGTGCAAAAAGAAAAAAAGGTTTATTCAGGTGCCACACAACCTGGGAGAATGGTGAATTCCATCTCAAAGACCATTTTCATCCTCCTGATCAAGCCCCCTGTTCTTATAGGGATAGGGGGAAGAGACCTTTTTCTCTAATCCAAATGTCTTTTTAGCTTTTGGCATGGTCAGGGCCCTATTAATTAATATTTAGAGATTTCAGCATGCTCAGGGCCCTATCCATTCATAAATCTAGCATTCCTTTGAAAAGTATATTTTATTGATTATGCTATTAGAGTTGTCCCAATTTTTTCCCCCTTTGCCTCCCTCTGTCCAGTACCTCCCTTCCCTCCAGCAATCCCCCCAACCCTTAGTTCATGTCCAAGGGTCATGCAAATACTTCTTTGACTTCTCCATTTCCTATCTTATTCTTTTTGGGGGAGGGGGTTGATGGCTGATTTATTAATTTATTTTGCTTTCATTATTTTTTTTCCCCACTAAAAACTTTTGTTTCTTTTTCTATTACAGTTGTCCCACTTTTTTCCCTATTGCTTCTTAGCACTCTGCCCACCCCTTCTCCCACAGTCAGTCCCCACCCAGATGTCCATGTCCATGGGTCATTAATACATGTTCTTTGACTAGACCCTTCCCCTTCTTAACTCCCTTCGCTCCCTCTTCTCTCCTCCCCTGTCACTGTTAGTCTACTTGTTTACATGCCTCTGGTTCAATTTTGGTCGTTTGTGTTGTTCATTAGTCTCCTATAATAGATGATAGCATATGGTATTTTTCTTTCATTAGGCAATGAATCATGCTTATTTTACTAAGCATAATTCTCTCTAGTTCCATCCATGTTATTGTAAATGGTAGAAGTTCCGTCTTTCCTTCTGCTACATAGTACTCCATTGTGTAAATGTACCACAGTTTTTTGGTTCACTCGTCTACAGATGGACACTTAGGTTGTTTCCAGCACTTGGCTATTGTAAACAGTGCTGCTATGAACATAGGAGTGCATAGGTTCTTTTGAATTGGTGTTTCAGGATTCTTTGGATATAATCCTAGCAACAGAATTGCTGGTTCTAAAGGCAGTTCCATTTTTAGTTTTTTGAGGAAATTCCATACTGTTTTTCATAGTGGCTGCACCAGTCTGCATTCCCACCAACAGTGCAGTAGGGTTTCCTTTTCTCCACATCCTCGCCAGCACTTGTTGTTTGTTGATTTCTTGATGATAGCCATTCTGACTGGTGTGAGGTGGTATCTCACTGTGGTTTTTATTTGCATCTCTCTGATGGCTAGTAATGTTGAGCATTCTTTCATATGCCTACTGACTCTTTGTGTGTCTTCCTCGGAGAAGTGTTTGTTCAGGTCCTTTGCTCATTTTTTAATTGGGTTGTCTGTCTTCTTTGTGTTGAGTCATATAAGTTCTTTATATATTTTGGAGATCAATCCCTTGTGTGAGGTATCATTGGCAAATATGTTTTCCCATATGGTTGGTTCCCTTTTCATCTTGCTAATGTTTTCTTTTGCTGAGCAGAAACTCTTTAGTTTGATGTAGTCACATTTGTTTATTCTTTCCCTTATTTCCTTTGCCTTAGGAGATATATCACTGAAAATATTGCTACCTGGTATATCTGAAATTTTACTGCATATACTATTCTTAATAGTCCCCTATTTTGTACCTGCCAGTTATCTTTCTTGATCCCTGCACTTTTCCCCCATTCATCCCCTTCTCCCTCCCTACTGATAAACCTCCAAATGATCTCCATATCTATGGTTCTGTTCCTGTTCTAGTTGTTTGCTTAGTTTGGTTTTTTTAGATTATTTTTTGATAGCTGTGGATTTGTTTTCATTTTACTGTTCATAGTTTTGATCTTTTTAAGTGTGTCCCTTAAACATTTCATATAATAAGGGCTTGGTGATGATGAACTCTACCTTTATCTTGTCTGAGAAGAACTTTAGCTGCCTTTCTATTCTAAATGATAGCTTTGCTGGATAGAGTAATCTAGGTTGTAGGCCCTTGCTTTTCATCACTTTGAATACTTTTTGCCAGTCCCTTCTTGCCTGCAAGGTTTCTTTTCAGAAATCAGATGATAGACCTATGGTAACTCCCTTGTAGGCAACTCTCTGCTTTTCTCTTGCTGCTTTTAAGTGTCTCTATTTATCTTTAACCTTTGGCATTTTATTTGTTTATTTTTATTTATTTTTAGTTTTGCCCTTTCTTTGTTGTTGTTTTTTAAGTATATTTTATTGATTATGTTGTTACAATAGTCCCAATTTTTCCCCTTTGCTCCCCTCTGCCCAGTACCCCTCTTCCCTCCAGCAATCCCATGGGTCATGCATATTAGTTCTTTGGCTTCACTCTTTCCTATATTATTCTTAACTTCCTCCTGTCTATTTTGTACCAACCAATTATGCTTCTTAATCTCTGCACCATTTCTCCATTTCTCCCCCTTTCCCCTCCCTGCTGATATCGTCGGCAGCCGTCCGTCCCGAGAGACGATGGTGTAGCTTCTTAAGAGTCTATCTGCACCGCCGAGAATGGCTGTGCAGTCCGACTCGGGAGTGACATGGTATCTTGCGATGACACTGAAGCTACAGAGCCTGGGCAGGGTAATATGGAGGGTCTGCTGTTGCCCATGCAGCAGACCCCCCCTCTCTTCGCAGCTGAAGGGTCCAAGGGAAAGACGGAGTCAATACAGCTTGGCTTCAGGTGCGCCGCAGGAGTTGCCGGTGTTGACTACAACGTCAAACCGCCTTAGGGACTCCGGCTCCGGATTTTCTGTCGGGGTTTACTCCCTTAGCCTTTCCCCTGAAGAGGTATGCCGCAAGGCAGCGGAGGTTTTTTGGAGTCAGAGTTTTCCTTCTCTGATGTACCCTGACTGGAAGATCGAACCAGCGACACTTAGCTCGCAGGCCGATGCTCAATCCACTGAGCTAAACCAGCATAATCCTCCAAGCTATCCCCATACCTATGATTCTGTTCCTATTCTGGTTTCCTTAGTTGGATTTTGTTTTTATTTTTTAGATTCACTTGTTGATAGTTGTGAGTTTGTTGTAATTTTAGTGTTCATAGCTTTGATGTTCTTTTTGTTAAATACGTCCCTTTAACATTTCATATAATCATGGCTTGGTGATGATGAACTCTTTTAGCTTTATCTTGTCTGGGAAGCACTTTATTGGCCCTTCCATTCTAAAAGATAGCTTTGCTGGACAGAGTAACCTTGGTTGTAGGTCCTTGCTTTTCATCACATTGAATATTTCTTGCCAGTCCCTTCTTGCCTGCAAAGTTTCTTTTGAAAAATCGGCTGAAAGTCTTACAGGCACCCCTTTGTTGCTAAATCTCTGCTTTTCTCTTGCTGCTTTTAAGATTCTCTGTTTATCCTTCACCTTTGGCATTTTAATTATGATGTGTCCTGGTGTGGCCCTCTTTGGGTCTAGCTTGTTTGGGACTCTCTGTGCTTTCTGGACTTCTATGTTTATTTCCCTCACCAAATTTGGGAAGTTTTTCTTCATTATTTTCTCACATACGTTTTCAATTTCTTGCTCTTCCTCTTCTCCTATGATTCAGATGTTGGCATGCTTAACATTGTCCCAGAGGTTCCTAAGCCTCTCCTCATTTTTTTCAATTCTTATTTCCTTATTCTATACTGGTTGACTGTTGTTGTTTTTTTTCCTTTCTTATGTTCCAAATCATTTATTTGAACCCTGGTTTCCTTCCCTTCACTATGGTTTTTGTGGATTTTCCTTTGTTTCATTTAACATAGCCTTCACTTCTTCCCTTTTGCATTTGCCTTAGTCAAGCACATTGTCAAGCCTGTGAGCATCTTTTTCACCAGTGTTTTGAACTCTGTATCTGTTAGCTTGGCTATCTACTCATCTGTTAGGTTGGCTATCTCTTTATCACTCCTTTTTTTCACTGAACCCTTGATCCATTTCCTCTTTTGGGCCATACTTCTCCTTGTCCTCATCTTGACAGGCTCCTGTGTTTGTTTGCCTCTGTGTCTTAGGTAGAGCTGTCACTCCTGTTACGTTGTAAAGGCAGAAGCCTTAGGTATCCGTCAGTAAGAGTGACCGGTTTCACCACGTAGCACTGTATGTGGGGGAAGGGTCTGAGAGGGAACAGTGCTGCTTACTGAGCACTTGCTCCTTTTCCAGGCACTTCTCCCACTTCTGTATGGAATTGGCACCACTCTAGCTATTGCCCTGACTGTCATTCCCAAAGTGGGTGGGTCTGCGGATGTTCTAGGCTGTGGGGGCCCTTTAAACAAGTGGACTCTGCTGAGAAACCTGCAGTTTCTTCCTCCACCCCAACTCCCACTGGTTTGCACAGTCAGAAGCAATGAGGCTTTATTTTCCCTGGTGGTATGACCATGAGCTGCGCAGTCTGGTCTGGGGCTGGGAACGTTCCCCAGGTGTCCCTCCTGATTTTTTAAAATGTGACCGCGCTTTCTGCCAGCATGCCACTGCCACCACCACACTGTGTTTTCTCTGCCCGACTCCACCCCTCCTGCCTGTCTGGATGAGTATTCCTTCTTTCTCGTATCGGCAGCCGTCCATCTCGAGAGACGATGGTGTAGCTTCTTAAGAGTCTATCTGCACCGCCGAGAATGGCTGTGCAGTCCGACTCGGGAGTGACACGGTATCTGTCTCCTCCCGTGTTGAATCGACATCTTGCGATGACGCTGGAGTGTCCTCTCCAGTGAAGCTGAAGCTACAGAGCCTGGGCAGGGTGATATGGAGGGTCTGCTGTTGCCCATGCAGCAGACCCCCCCTCTCTTCGCAGCTGAAGGGTCCAAGGGAAAGACGGAGTCGATACAGCTTGGCTTCAGGTGCGCCGCAGGAGTTGCCGGTGTTGACTACAACGTCAAACCGCCTTAGGGACTCCGGCTCCGGATTTTCTGTCGGGGTTTACTCCCTTAGCCTTTCCCCTGAAGAGGTATGCCGCAAGGCAGCGGAGGTTTTTTGGAGTCAGAGTTTTCCTTCTCTGATGTGCCCTGACTGGAAGATCGAACCAGCGACACTTAGCTTGCAGGCCGACGCTCAATCCACTGAGCCAAACCAGCCAGGACCAAATATTTTAAGTATTCTGTAATTAATTAGCAAGTGTTGTTTACATGCCATAACTACCTGGATCCTGTAACAGAAGCGCTAGGGTGTTCTGCTAGGGAGGCCGCCTTGACCCCCGGACCAGTCGTTCTATAGGTAAAAGATTCGCCTGCTCAGAAGAGGGTTCTCATCTCTGACAACGGGGCCCATGAAGCAACCCTGGCGCTGCAGCAATCTTGGATAGAAGGACCCTGACCAGGCGTTCCCATTCATACCCTAGAACCTCACCCCAAAGCACTGCCCAGGAACAGGCGCCCCGCCCCGCCCATCCCCAGAGACAGGAACTGAACTCAAACCCTGGTCATCGCGTGACCTTGGCCACGTCCTGGGCCAGGGGCCACAGTTTCTTAGTCCTTGAAACCCCAAGGCGGGAGACTAAGAAGGAAGCGGGACTTCCTGGGGAGCCCGCGGTCTGGCCAGACTTCCGGGCGCCCGCCTCGGCGGCTGTGGGAAGCTCGGGGCCGTGAAGGGTGACTTAGTGGGAGACTAACCCCCATCCCAGACGGATTTCAACTCGGGCCCAACCTTGACCTCAACTTTATCCCCCGCGGGCGAGTGATCCCGAACCCAACCCCGGCTCAGCCGCGACTAGACCGGCAGTCCAGCCCTACGCTCCCGCCCCGCCGTGCCTCAGTCCCAAACCTGGCCTTAACCTTCACCGGCCTGACTTCATCTCGGTCTCCACCCTGGCCTCACCTCGCTTTAGACTCAGGCTTCACCTTGGCCCCGGGCCAGACCTCGCCTCGCGTCAGCCTCGGCCCTAACCACGGCTCCCGGCTCGGCTTCGCCTTGCCTCGCCCCGGACCTCACCGTGGCCCTAAAGCCCTGCGCCGATCCTCCCCACCCGCCCCACCGCTCCAGACGTGGTAGCAGGGTCTCACGAGGCCCAGACCTGACCTTGGCCCCAGTCCCGCTGCCCCAGCCTCCGCCTCCGCCTCACCCTCGGCGTCTGCGACGCTGCTGTTGCTCAGAGCCAGGCGTTGGTTTCGCTCCCCTATTCCTTCTTTATATCTTTGTTTTTTGGACTTCCATGCAGCTTGATTTTCTGGGATTTCTGGTTGTCTCTAATTCTGAGGTAGTTGTACTCCTTCTTAGTTGTGAAGGGACATGCAGTGTGTCTGTCTAGGCCTTTATCTTGGCCGGAAGGCCACCTTTGGCATTTTAATTATGATATGTCTTGGTGTGTTCCTCTTTGGGTCTACCTTATTTGGGATTCTCTGTGTTTCCTGGACTTGTATATCTATTTCCTTCACCAAATTAGGATTGTTTTCTTTCATTATCTTTTCAAATAAGTTTTTAATTCCAGGTACCCCCATGATTTGGATGTTGGTTCATTTAAAGTTGTCCCAGAAATGTTTTTGAAGATGGCCGTGGAGTAGGGGCAGTGTTCTCTGCTCGCTCCTGTTAAGAAGAGACTCCAGGAACGAATGCAGAGAGGAGTGACTGAGTGTGGATCTCTGATAGCGTGAACAGGGAGGAGAGCATGGGAGCAGCGTGGAGGGGGGTGGAGGGGTTTACCACGCACTGCAGGCTGAGTCATTCCAGGACCCGGTGCGTCTGCAATACCACGCCCGAGGGCTCAATAACCAAGAGCTGCTTGGAGACTCCCCCTGCTAGGGGCGCATCGATAAGTGAATTCTTGTAGGGAGTTAGGGAGAGGATTCAGCTGAAAAAGCCAGAGGAGTGAGAGAACAGTGAACAACCAGGACAGGAAGAAACTGTGTGATCTGAGTCTAGAGGGAAACCTCCTCAGCTGCAACCTCCGACTGAAAGCTTGGCATTCCGGGCGCACACAGCACTTGCGCTAGGGCCCTACAGAACAAAGGGACAGTTTTGGGGCAAGGAGATGGGCCGCACAGAAAAGCTACTGCGGAACTCTGGACTGGGGAGAGCTCCTGAGCAAGAGAGCAGTGCATGCCCCCCGCGCTTTGAGCGATCACGCTAGAATCCCACAGAACAAAAGGTGGGTTTGGGGCTAGGAGAGAGATAGGGCCCGCAAGGCATGTAAGCAGGGAAGAGAGCGGAGGCTGTGGTTCCGGAGTGGAGATGGTTTTAGGGCGGGGAGAAGGGCCCATGGGAAAAGGCAGCTGCGGAGCTCCAGACTGGTGGAGAACTCCTGGGTAGGAGAGCGCCACGCTGACTGACCACACTAGAGTCCTGCAGAACAAAGGGATGGTGCTGCGGCGGAGAGGGAGATAGAGCGCGCAGGCCTATAGACAGGGAAACCAGCGGAAGCTGTAGCTCGGGAATAGAGAAAGCTTTGGGGCAAAGAGAAGAGCCCAAGTGGGAAAGCCGCTGCAGAGCACCAGACCAGGGAGAGGTCCTGGGCAGGAGAGCCCCACTGGACCCAGCGCTTTGACTGGTCGCGCTAGAGTCCTGCGGAGCAAGGGGATGGTTCTGGGGTAGAAAGAGAGAGCACGCACGCAGGCAAGTAGGCAGGGAGGTGAGTGGAGTCAGTGGCTCAGGAGTGGAGATGGTTGTGCGCCGGGGAGGAGGGCCCGCGCGCGGAATGGTCACTGCGGAGCTCCAGACTGGTGGAGAGCTCCTGGATAGGAGAGCGCCACGTTGACCGACCACATTAGAGTCCTGCAGAACAAAGGGACGGAGCTGGGGCGGGGAGAGAGATAGAGTACACAGGCCTATAGACAGGGAAACCAGCGGAAGCTGTAGCTCGGAATAGAGACAGTTTTGGGGCAAGGAGAAGAGCCCACGTGGGAAAGCCACTGCAGAGCTCCAGACTAGGGGAGAGGTCCTGGGCAGGAAAGGACCACTGGGCCCGGTGCTTTGACCGACTGTGCCAGAGTTCTGCAGAACAAAGGGACGATCTTGAGACAGGGAGAGAGGTAGGGTGCGCAGGCATATAGACAGGGAAGAGAGCAGAAGCTATAGCCTGGGAAAGGAGACACGACTGGAGGCAGGGCGGGGATTGCTGGCAGGCACAGGCTGGACCAACAGGGGGGAAGGAGTAGCTGGACAAGCCTGATGAGGGCTGAGGCTGCCTCAGGAGGGGACAACTAAACGCAGCTCACAGCAGAGCAGCGGTAGGCCCACGAATAAAAGACTAGCAACCCCAGAATCAAGTAGGACCTTCCCACAGCCAGCCAACCAAACAGAAAAGATTTGAAACCCATGGAATCTTGAATAGGGCGGACCCAGGAAGGAAGGAAGGAAAAACAAACAAAAAAAATACCCAGAGACTGTGCCTAAAAGTTGCATTGAGCTAAAATCCTCTCATTCTTTTATTTCTCACTCTCTCTCTAACTGTCCCTCTCATCCTTTCTTTTTCTCTCTCCTTTTCTCCCCTCCTCTTCCCTCCCTTCTCTCCCTTTAGCATGTCTCCCTTTCATCCTATCCTTTGTTAATTTTTTAATTTTAAGTTCTCTCCCTTTCCTTCCTATTCCCTTCTTCTAATACCCTTCCCTCCTCCTTATCCTTGTCCTCCCTCCATTTCCTTTCTCTCTTTTCCTTCCTCTGCACTAAGCACTTTCAATTTTATTAAATTTCTTTATTTTGTCCCCCTTCTGTCTCCATTCGTTTTTCTTTCTTCCCTTTCCCTTGTTTTCCTTCTCTCCCTATAAATATTCTCTTTCTCTCTTTCTTTCTTTCTCCCTATTCCACTTTATATTCTAATCTTTTAATATTTAAATTTTAATTCTAATCTATTCCCCTCTCCCTTCACCCTCTCTTTCTTACCCCTTCTCTCTTTCCTCCCCATCCCCTCTCTCCTTTCTCTCCCTCTTGTATTTCTCTCCTTCATCCTATCTTTTGTCAACTCTTCAATTTC
Organism: Furipterus horrens; assembly: GCF_987537825.1. Lineage (NCBI taxonomy): Eukaryota > Metazoa > Chordata > Mammalia > Chiroptera > Furipteridae > Furipterus > Furipterus horrens. The sequence continues at coordinate 103,649,735 of NW_028327173.1, forward strand.
AATTTTTCCCTCCCTAATATCTCCTCTTCCTCTCGATTTCCTTCCCTCCCCTGTGTTCTTTCCCTCACTCATCCTCTTCTTTCTTCCCTTCTTTCTAAGTACTTTTAATTTTATTAATATTTTTATTTATTTTGCCCCCCACTCCCTCTCCATTCAGTTTTTCTTGCTTCCCTTTCCCAGCTCTTATTCCTCTCTCTATATATTCTCTCTTTCTCTCTATATTGCTATTTTATATCATATTTTAATCTTCTGATTTTTTAATAATATATATTTTTTAAAATTTTAATCCAGTCCCCCCTCTTCTCCCTCCCCTTATTCTTTCGTTCTCTTTCCTACCCTTCTCTTCGCTACTTTCTCTCTCTCTTTCCTCTCCCTTCCTGTCTTGCTATTTTCTACTCTGTATTTTTATTCTTGAAAAATTCTTTCTCAATCTGTTTCCTACCTTCAAATACCCTCAGCCCTCTGCTTCAACTTTTGGCTGTCTGTCTGTCTGGGTGTCTGTTGTGTCTATCCTCCCTTCCACACTAAACATATAGCATATACTTATTATATAATCCTAATACTATACACTTCCACTTTCTCACTACACCCTGTAACCCTCTCCTCCTTTTCAAACATACAGTGTAAATGTTAATTTCTGTCTTACATAGCCTTGATCCCAATTGCTAATATTATTACTTTATCAACTTCCCTCTCAAAAATTACCCTTCCTTCATTTAAAACAACTCCTATCTGTTTCTCCTATGAAATAAGAGTCCCAATATCTCCACAAGTATATTAATACGGGCTCATTTGCAACCTATAGTGAGATTGTAGTTGGGAAAGATATTGGAGGGTGTGGGTTTCTTGCCTGGGTTGTGTGATTATGTTTTAGCAGCACCTGCACAAAAGATCTCAAGACAAGGTGGGCAGAGTGACTCTCAATCAACTAACAAGAGGAAAAGACCCACCAAAGAGTAGCTGAAATACAACCATACAGATTAAACAAATAACATCAAGGACAACACAGACAGAGATCCAGGAGGGCGGAGGAGTAAGTGGAAGCTGCACTAACCTCCTCCCAGGACCAGCCAGTGCTGACTCAGCCCCAGTACAGTAGGCAGACCATTCCCCTCCAAGTGGCATCATCCTGAGGGGGAATAAAAGCCCTGCCTACAGGAATTAAGCTGCCACACCCACAGTCCTTAAACCTGATGGCTATTCATAGATTGAGTAGATTAACAACTAAAGAAGACAGATAAAGGCAGTAGATCACTGGAGGTCTCCAACAGGTTGCCTAGGCCCAGACTGGTACATGATCTGACGCTACCAGAGGCAGATCCAGGAAGTGCAGATCATTCTAAGAAGCACCAACAAACAATAGGAGTCACAAAAATGGGGAGACAGAGAAACAACCCCCCATCAAAAGGAAAGCTAGAAGACCCAGAAAGAGTGCTAAATGAAATAGAGGGGAGCAAACTATCAGATATGGAATTCAAAACATGGATTATGGAGAAGCTGAATGAGCTCAGCGAAAACTACGAAGAACTCCAGGGAAACTACAAGGAACTCCAGAAAAACTACAAGGAACTTACTGAGAATTACACCAGCATGAAAAAGGACATAGAAGCTATCAATAAGAGCCAGAAGGAAATGAAGAATACGATCTCTGAATTGAAGAACACAATAGAAGGAATTAAAAGCAGGCTAAATGAAGCAGAAGATCGGATCAGCGAGCAGGAGGACAACGTAGACAAAAACTCCCAGACAGTACAACAAAATGAAAAAAGACTGAACAAGACTGAAGAGGTTCTAAGACAGCTGCAGGACAACATGAAACGTAATAATATCCGTAACATAGGAATTCCAGAAGGAGAAGAAGAAGAGCAAGGGATAGAAAACCTTTCTGAAAAACTGATGACAGAAAACTTCCCTAATATGAGGAGAGAAAGAGTCACACAAGCCTAGGAAGCACAGAGAGTCCCAATGAAGATGAACCCCAACAGGCCCACTTCAAGACACATCATAATTAAAATGGCAACACTGAAAGACAAAGAGAGAATCCTAAAAGCAGCAAGAGAGAAACTACTAATAACATACAAGGGAGCTCCAATAAGGCTATCATCAGATTTCTCAGCAGAAACACTACAAGCCAGAAGGGAATGGCAAGAAATATTCCAAGCAATGAAAAACAAAGGCCTACAACCTAGAATACTCTACCCAGCAAAGCTCTCATTCAAAATGGAGGGTGAAATAAGGAACTTCCAAGACAAAAGAAGGCTAAAAGAATACATCTCCACCAAACCAGCATTGCAAGAGATGCTACAGGGTCTGCTTTAAGAAGATAAAGAAACAGAGAGAGACAGAGAAGAACACGAGTACAAAGGGGGGAAATGACAATGAATAAGTACTTATCAGTAATAACCTTAAATGTAAATGGATTAAATGCTCCAATTAAAAGACATAGGGTAGCTGAATGGATTAGAAAGAATGACCCACATATATGCTATCTACAAGAGACCCACCTTAGAACGAAAGAACTATACAGACTGAAAGTAAAGGAATGGAAAGAAGTATTTCAAGCACATGGACATGAAAAGAAAGCTGGGGTAGCAATACTTATATCAGACAAAACAGATTTCACAGCAAGGTCCATAAAAAGAGACAAAGAAGGGCATTTCATAATACTTAAGGGAAAAATCCATCAAGAAGATATGACCCTCATAAATATATATGCACCCAACTTAGGAGCACCCAAATATATAAGGAAAAATTTTAAAGACTCCAAGAAAGATATAAACAGCAACACACTCATAGTAGGGGACTTTAACTCCCCATTGTCAACAATGGACAGATCTTCAAAGCAAAGAAACACCAAAGATATTGAGGCACTGAACAACACTATAGATCAAATGGACTTAGTCGATATATATAGAAGTTTTCACCCCAAAGAAGCAAAATATACATTCTTCTCAAGTGCACATGGAACATTTTCAAAGGTAGACCACATGGTAGGACACAAAACAAGCCTCAACAAATTCAAGAAAATTGAAATTATATCAAGCATCTTCTCAGATCACAATGCCTTAAAATTGGAAACCAACCTCAAGGAAAAAACTCAAAAACATTCAAACTCATGGAGAATGAATAACATGCTATTAAATAATGAATGGGTTAACAATGACATCAAGGAAGAAATCAAAAGTTTCTGGAAACTTATGATAATGAACACACAACAACCCCAAACCTGTGGGATACAGCAAAAGCAGTCCTGAGAGGAAAGTTCATAGCAATACAGGCCTACCTAAAAAGGCCAGAAGAATCCCTAATTAAAAATTTAAGCCTACGGCTACAAGAACTAGAGGAAGAACAACAAGCAAAGCCCAGATCAAGTAGAAGGAAGGAAATCATCAAGATCAGAGCACAATTAAATGACATAGAAACTAAACTAACAATTCAAAAGATCAACAAAAGTAGAAGCTGGTTCTTTGTAAAGATAAACAAAATTGACAAGCCTTTAACCAGGCTCATCAAGAAAAAAAGAGAGAGGGCCCAAATAAATAAAATCAGAAACAAAAGAGGGGAAATCACAACTGATACCACAGAAATACAAAGGATTGTAAGAAATTATTATGAACAGCTGTATGGCAAGAAATTTGACAACCTAGAGGAAATGGACAAATTCCTGGAAACCTATAGTCTTCCCAAACTGAATCAAGAAGAAGCAGAAAGTCTGAATAGACCAATAACAGCCAGTGAAATTAAAGCAGTAATCAAAAAACTCCCAGCACACAAAAGCCCTGGACCGGATGGTTTCACAAGTGAGTTCTACAAAACATTTAGGAAAGAACTAACTCCTATCTTCCTCAGACTATTCCAAAAGATCCAAGAAGAGGGAAGACTCCCAAACCCGTTCTATGAAGCCAGTATAACCCTAATTCCAAAACCAGGTCAAGACACAACAAAGAAAGAAAACTACAGGCCAATATCGCTGATGAACATAGATGCTAAAATCCTCAACAAAATATTGGCAAACCGGATGCAGCAACACATTAGAAAGATCATACACCACGATCAAGTGGAATTCATCCCAGGAATGCAAGGATGGTTTAATATTCGCAAATCAATAAACGTAATACACCACATAAACAAAATGAAAGACAAAAACCACATGATCATATGAATAGATGCAGAAAAAGCATTTGATAAAGTACAACACCCATTTATGATGAAAACTCTCAACAAAATGGGACTAGAGGGAGCATACCTCAACATAATAAAGGCCATATACAAGAAACCTGAAGCCAACATCATACTCAATGGGCAAAAACTGAGAGCATTCCCCCTGAGATCAGGAACAAGACAAGGATGTCTGCTCTCTCCACTCCTATTCAACATAGTCTTGGAAGTTCTAGCCACAGCAATCAGACAAGAAAAAGAAATAAAAGGCATCCAAATTGTAAAAGAGGAAGTAAAACTGTCATTGTTTGCAGATGACATGATAGTGTACATAGAAAACCCTATAGACTCCACAAAAAACTACTCAACCTAATAAGTGAATTCAGCAAAATCACAGGATACAAAGTCAATATTAAGAAATCGAAGGCATTTTTGTACACCAACAATAAAAACTCAGAGATAAGAGGTAAGATGGCGGAGGAGTGAGGAGAGGTTGCGGTTTTAGGCTCCGGAGACCCGTCTGCAGTTTGGGCTAATTGCAGACAGAACATCTCAGTGAGCAGCTGGACATTGGTGGGAGTTGAGCCAAGGCACTGCTGGATTAGAGAAAATCCATCTGGGAACAACCTGTTTAGTGAGGATAGCGGAGAAAAAGGGGACGAAACGGGATTCCTGACTGGGGCGGCTGCCCGAGCTGTGGCGGGAAGCACACAAAGGATTTTTGGCGACCACAGGCTGCCCGGAGAGGAGTCAGGCGGAGAGCAGATCTCTGCCCGCTGGCAGAGACGGGACTCGACCAAGTGGCATTGGCGCTGAAGGACAGGAGACAGCGTGCTGCTGGGCAAGTGAGAACATAATTCTCCTTTATATTTTTCTCTAGTGGACGGTGGAGAGGGGAGGAAAGTTTGGGGGTGGTAGGCTGTTCTGGAGGAGCCCAGGCGCAGAGGCGCGCTCATCCACTCCCCAACCCTACCCTTGGGTCGCGGGGGCGCACATAGGGAAGTGCTCTCACTCACTGGCCCAGGTGCGCGGGGCCGTGAGTCCAGGCGTCCCTCGGACACTCCCCAACGGACATAAGATCAGTGCCCCTACGGGCACAGGGAGGGCCCACTGAACAGGCAGAGAACCGTGCACAGACACCCCTAGACAGCTCCCGTGGGCACCGGGCCCCAGGCCGGAAAGTAGACCACTAGCGCAGGCTCTGTTTGTACCCACCCAGATGGGTGAGGGAAGGCGGGCGGCTGCAGCACGGGAACAGCGGGAGGAGGCGACCCACGGACGTTCGCTTCCACTGAGCACAAGTGTCCCTGGCCCTGCCCTAAGAGGCCAGAGACCAACTCCCGGAGCTCGGCTCAGCGGGACTGAGGGCACAGGGCGGCGCGTGAGCGCGAAAGCACCTCAGCCCAGGGTCAGTGGGCGCCAATCCCAGGGAAAGCTCTCGGGCTGCCCGCGAGTGCAGGGACGCACGCAGGGATTCCTCGGAGCGAACGCGGAACTGCCGCAGCCCAGCGACAGCAGGAGCCAATCCCGGTGAAAGCTCTCGGACCGCCCGCGAGTGCAGGGACGCGCGCAGGGATTCCTCGGCGCGAACGCGGAACTGCCGCAGCCCAGCGACAGCAGGAGCCAATCCCAGGGAAAGCGCTCGGGCCGCCCGCTTGGGCAGGGTCGCACACAGGGACACCTCGGCGCGAACGGGGAACCACCGCGGCCCGACAGCAGTGGGCTCCAACTGCGGGGCAAACTCTTGGGCCACCTGAGCGCGCAGGGGCTCGCGCGCCAGGGCTCGAGCGCAAGGGCACCTCAACTGGCCCCAGCGGGCAGCAAGGGAGCGCGCCGTGCCGGCAACCGCGGGCGCGCACCATAGCGGCAACCGGGGGCGCACACCAGTCCTGCAAAAAACAAGAACCTCTGACCTGCCACACTAGACCAGCTGCGGACCCAGAAAAAGAAGGCAACACACCAAGGCTTAAACGGAGTAAAAACATCGTTTTTTTTTTTCCAAATTTTTTCTCCCAAATTTTTTTTCCCTTGTTCTTTCTTTCTTCTTAATTATTTCTTTTCTTTCCTTCTTTCTTTATTCTTTTCCTGGGGTTTTTTGGGGGGGTATATATATATTTTTTTTTCAATATTTTTTTTTCTCTTTTTTCTTTCTTTCTTCTTTATTCTTTCTTTTCTATCTTTCTTTGTTCCTTTCTTTCTTACCTTTTGGGGTTTTTTGGGGGGGGGTTTTGTGGTAAATTTTTAATTTTCTTCTCTTTCTCTCTTTCTTCTTTTCTTTCTTCTATTTTCTTGGGGATTTTTTGGGGGGGTGTTTTTCCTTCACCTCTTCCAATAATAACAAACTTTATCTCTAACGTGTTGCATATAACCTCTCCTTCTCATCCTTTCTCTTTAATCGTTGTTTATTCGTTTGTGTGTCTAGCTTAGCCCCCCTATCACTCTAAATAATATAATATAATTACTATATAAACCCAAATACAATACAATCCCACTTTCTTACTATATTATGTATTTTTCTATCCTTTTCTTCTATTTTTATTAACATACAATGTAAATATTACTAACTGGCTTGCACAGTCTCAAATATTATTAATCTATCACCCCCTCTATCAAAAATTATATTTTTCCTCCCCAAAAACAACTCTTATCTATTCTTCTTATAGTATAAAAGCTCAAATCTCTTTACATTTATATTAATACGGGCTAGTTGGCTAACGATAGCAGGATAGAGTGGGGGATACTTTCTGAGGGTGTGGGTCTCCTGCCTGGGCTGTGTGTTTATGTCTTTAACAGCATATCCACAAAAGAACTCAAGACAAAGCGGATAGAGTGATTCTCAACCAACTAGCCAGAAGGAAGATCCTATCAAAGAACATCTGAAATATAACCGAACAGCATAAACAAACGACATAAAGGGTAACTCAAGAACATCAGGCTCAGGATATCAAAGAGACTGCACCACTGAAACTCCCAGACCTTCGATAAAGAATATTACACCACAAAGGAGGGAAGTCAAAGCAGACTACCCCCCCAAAAAAATAAATAAATAAATAAAAACAAAAAGAATCCAACATGGTAAGACGCAAAATAACCCCTCAATGAAAAGAAAAGAGGAATCCTCAGAAAGAGAGATAGATGAAATAGACATAGCCCAAATGTCAGACATGGAATTCAAAACAATGGTGGTAAAGAAGCTCAATATACTCGACATCCTTAAAATCAACTATGACAACCTTCAAGGAAATTACCAACAGCTCCAAGAAAATTACAGGGAACTTGCAGAGAACTACACCAGCATTAAAAAAGACATAGAAATTGTTAACAAGAACCAGGAAGAACTTAAGAATACAATCTCTGAACTGAAAAACACAGTAGAATCAGTCAAAAGCAGACTAAACGAAGCAGAGGATCGGATTAGTGAGTTAGAAGATAATGTAGAGAAAAACTCCCAGACAATACAGCAAAATGAAAAACGATTGAAAAAATATGAACAAGATGTAAGGGAATTACAGGATAGCATTAGCAAAAATAATTTAAGGATCATCGGAATATGAGAGGAAGAAGAAAAGGAACATGGAATTGAAAATCTGATAAGAGAAATAGTGACAGAAAATTTTCCGAACCTGATGAGAGAAAAAGCTATGCAAGTCCAAGAAGCAATGAGAGTTCCAATCAAGAGGAACCCCCAAAAACCCACTCCAAGGCACATCATAGTTAAAATGGCAACATTCCAAGACAAAGAGAGAATCCTAAAAGCAGCAAGAGAAAAGCAGCAAATAACATACAAGGGAGCTCCGATAAGGCTATCAACTGATTTCCCAACAGAAACATTACAAGCCAGAAGGGAATGGTCAAAAATATTTCAAGCAATGAAAAACAAAGGCCTACAACCAAGAATACTCTACCCAGCAAGACTCTCATTCAAAATAGAAGGTGAAATAAGGAGTTTCTCAGACAAAGGAAGACTGAAAGAATACATCTCCACCAAACCAGCATTGCAAGAGATGCTAAAGGGAGTGTTCTAAGAAAAAAGAAGGAAAAAACAAGAGAGGAGAGGAACAGAGGTACAAAGGGAAATGAATAAATACACGTCAATAATAACCTTAAATGTAAATGGATTAAATGCTCCAATTAAAAGACATAGGGTAACGGAATGGATAAGAAAACAGGATCCACATATCTGCTGTCTACAAGAAACACACCTGAAAACAAAAGATTTACAGAGACTGAAAGTAAAGGGATATAAAAAAATATTCCAAGCAAATGGACCGGAAAAAAAAAGCCGGGGTAGCAGTTCTCATATCAGACAAAATGGATTTCAAAGCAAGGACAATAAAAAGAGACAAAGAAGGACATTTCATAATACTTAAAGGAACAATCCATCAAGAAGATATGACTTTGATAAACATATATGCACCCAACATAGGAGCACCCAAATACATAAAGCAAATACTAGAAGACCACAAAAAGGATATCAACAACAACACACTCATAGTAGGGGACTTCAACACTCCATTATCAACAATAGACAGATCATCAAAGCAAAGAAACACAAAGGATATACAGGCATTGAACAACACACTAAACCACATGGATCTAACTGATATATATAGAACTTTTCACCCCAAAGAAGCAAAATATACATTCTTTTCAAGTGCACATGGGACATTTTCAAAGATAGACCACATGATAGGTCACAAAACAAGCCTCAACAAATTCAAGAAAATTGAAATCATATCAAGCATCTTTTCAGATCACGATGCCTTGAAACTAGAAATCAACCTCAGAAAAAAAAATCAAAGACACCCAAACTCATGGAGATTGAATAACATGCTATTAAATAATGAATGGGTTAACAATGACATCCAAGAAGAAATCAAGAAATTTCTAGAAACTAATGATAATGAGCACACAACAACCCAAAACCTGGGGGACACAGCAAAAGCAGTCCTGAGAGGGAAGTTTATAGCAATACAGGCATATCTGAAAAGGCTAGAAGAATCTCAAATAAAAAACCTAACCACAATGCTATAAGAACTAGAACAACAACAACAAACAAAACCTAGGGCAAGAAGAAGGAATGAAATCATCAAGATCAGAGCAGAACTAAATACATAGAGACTAAACAAACAATCCAAAAGATCAACAAAACTAGGAGCTGGTTCTTCGAAAAAATCAACAAAATCGACAAGCCTCTAGCCAGTCTAATCAAGAAAAAAGAGAGAAGACACAAATAAACAAAATCAGAAATGAAAGAGGAGAAATCACAACTGATACCTCAGAAATACAAATGATAGTTAGAAATTACTTCAGACAACTGTATGACAAGAAATTTGACAATCTAGAAGAAATGGACAAATTTCTAGAAACATACAACCTTCCAAAACTGAATCAAGAAGAAGTAGAAAGTCTCAACAGACCAATAACAAAGAAGGAAATTGAAACGGTAATCAAAAATCTCCCTGCACACAAAAGCCCTGGACCGGATGGCTTCACAGGTGAATTCTACAAAACATTCAGGGAAGAACTAACTCCTATCCTCCTCAAACTGTTCCAAAAAATCCAAGAAGAGGGGAAAATCCCAAACTCTTTCTATGAAGCCAGTATTATCCTAATCCCCAAACCAGGTCAAGACACAACAAAGAAAGAAAACTACAGGCCAATATCACTGATGAACATCGATGCTAAAATCCTCAATAAAATATTGGCAAACAGGATCCAGCAATACATCAAAAAGATCATACATCATGATCAGGTGGGCTTCATTCCAGGGATGCAAGGATGGTTTAATATTCGCAAATCAATAAATATAATACATCACCTAAACAGAATGAAAGACAAAAATCACATGATCATTTCAATAGATGCAGAAAAAGCATTTGATAAAGTACAACACCCATTTATGATGAAAACACTCAACAAAATGGGAATAAAGGGAGCATATCTTAACATAATTAAGGCTATATATGAGAAGCCTGAGGCCAACATCATACTCAATGGACAAAAACTGAAAGCATTCCCCCTGAACTCAGGAAATAGACAAGGTTGTCCACTCTCTCCACTCCTTTTCAACATAGTGTTGGAAGTCCTAGCCACAGCAATCAGACAAGAAAAAGAAATAAAAGGCATCCAAATTGGGAAAGAGGAAGTAAAACTTTCATTATATGCAGATGACATGATAGTATACCTAGAAAATCCTATAAACTCCACTAAAAGACTAATCGATATAATAAGTGAATTTGGCAAAATCGCAGGGTACAAAATAAATACACAGAAATCTAAGGCATTTCTGTACACCAACAATAAAATAGCAGAGACAGAGACAAAAAAGAAAATACCATTTACTATAGCAACAAGAAAAATAAAGTACCTAGGAGTAAACTTAACCAAAGAGATAAAAGACCTGTATTCTGAAAATTACATAACATTGAAGAAAGAAATTAAGGAAGAAACAAATAAATGGAAGCAAATACCATGTTCTTGGATGGGAAGAATCAACATCATCAAAATGGCCATACTACCCAAAGCAATTTACAGATTCAATGCAATCCCTATTAAAATACCAATGACATATTTCACAGACCTAGAACAAATACTCCATAAATTCATATGGAACCAAAAAAGACCCCGAATAGCAAAAGCAATCTTGACACAGAAGAACACAGCAGGAGGAATCACAACACCAGATATCACACAATACTACAAAGCCACTGTAATCAAAACAGTATGGTACTGGCATAAGAACAGACATATAGATCAGTGGAACAGAATAGAGAGTCCAGAAATAAACCCAGGCCTCTATGGTCAACTAATCTTTGATAAAGGAGGAAGGAACATAAAATGGAGTGAGAAGAGCCTCTTTAACAAATGGTGCTGGGAGAACTGGATAGGGACCTGCAAAAAAATGAAACTAGACCACCAACTTACACCACACACAAGAATAAACTCAAGATGGATCAAAGACTTAAATGTAAGCCGTGACACCATAAAAGTCCTAGAGGAAAACATAGGCAAGAAAATATCAGATATCCCACGTAACAATCTCTTCACGGATACATCTCCTAAAGCAAGAGAAATAAAGAAAAAAATAAATAAATGGGATTACATCAAACTGAAGTGTTTCTGCTCAGCAAAAGAAAACATCAGCAAGATGAAAAGGAAACCAACCATATGGGAAAACATATTTGCCAATGACATCACAGACAGGGGACTGATTTCCAAAATATATAAAGAGCTGATACAACTAAACATCAAGAAAACAAACAACCCAATTAAAAAATGGACAAGGGACCTGAACAAACACTTCTCCGAAGAGGACATACAGAAGGTCCATAGACACATGAAAAAATGCTCAACATCATTAGCCATCAGGGAGATGCAAATAAAAACCACAATGAGATACCATTTTACACCAGTCAGAATGGCCATCATCAACAAATCAACAAGCAACAAGTGCTGGCAAAGATGTGGAGAAACGGGAACCCTACTGCACTGTTGGTGGGAATGCAGACTGGTGCAGCCACTATGGAGAACAGTATGGAATTACCTCAAAAGATTAAAAATGGAACTGCCTTTTGAACCAGCGACTCCACTACTAGGATTATACCCGAAGAATCTTGAAACACCAATTCAAAAGAACTTATGCACTCCTATGTTCATTGCAGCACTGTTTACAATAGCTAAGTGCTGGAAACAACCTAAGTGCCCATCTGTAGATGAGTGGATCAAAAAACTGTGGTACATTTACACAATGGAATACTATGCAGCAGAAAGAAAGAAGGAACTCCTGCCATTTGCAACAACATGGATGGAACTAGAGAGAATTATGCTTAGTGAAATAAGCCAGGCAAAGAAAGAAAAATACCATATGATATCACCTAATACAGGAAACTAAAGAACAACACAAACAAAGGAACTAAATAGAACAAAGAGCAGAATAGCAGTCAATAGGGGGGAGGGGAGAGGGAGAGAAGGGGGATAAGTAGGGAAGGGATTAGTCAAAGAACCCATATAAAAGACTCATGGACATGGACAACGGGGAGGGATATGATTGCAGGAGAGGGGGTGGGTTGGGTGGGGGAGAGAAATTAGGGGAAAAGGGGACAACTGTAATTGAAAAACCAAAATAAAAAAAAAAACAAAAAAAAAACCTCAGAGATAGAAACTGAAAGAAAAATCCCATTTACCATAGCAACAAGAAAAATAAAATACTTAGAAATAAACTTAAACAAGGAGGTAAAAGACCTGTACTCAGAAAACTACATAACACTGAAGAAAGAAATTAAAGAAGATAGAAATGGATATACCATGCTCATGGATGGGAAGAATCAACATCATTAAAATGTCCATACCACCCAAAGCAATTTATAGATTCAATGCGATCCCTATTAAAATAGCAATGACATTTTTCACAGACCTAGAACAAATACTTAAAAAATTTATATGGAACCAAAAAAGAGCCCGAATAGCCACAGCAATTTTGAGGAAGAAGAACACAGTAGGAGGAATCACAATACCTGATATCAAACTATACTACAAGGCTACGGTAATCAAAACAATCTGGCACTGGCATAAAAGCACACATATAGATCAATGGAACAGAATAGAGAGCCCAGAAATAAACCCAGGTTCATATGGTCAACTAATATTTGACAAAGGGGGAAAAGAGCCTCTTCAACAAATGGTGTTGGGAGAACTGGACAGGAACATGCAAAAAAATGAAACTAGATCACCAACTTACACCATACACCAGAATAAACTCAAGATGGATCAAAGACTTAAATGTAAGCCGTGATACCATAAAAGTTTTAGAGGAAAAAATAGGCGGGAAAATTTCAGATATCCCACGTAGCAACATTTTCACTGATATATTTCCTAAGGCAAGGGAAATAAAGGAAAGAATAAACAAATTGGATTACATCAAACTAAAGAGTTTCTGCTCAGCTAAAGAAAACATCAGCTAGATGAAAAAGAAACCAACTTTATGGGAAAATATATTCGCCAATGACGTCTCAGACAAGGGATTGATCTCCAAAATATATAAAGAACTCATACGACTCAACACCAAGAAGACAGACAACCCAATTAAAAGATGAGCAAAGGACCTCAACAAACACTTCTCCAAAGAGGACATACAAAAGGCCCATAGACATATGAAAGAATGCTCAACGTCCCTAGCCATCACAGAAGTGCAAATTAAAACCACATTGAGATACCACCTCACGCCAGTCAGAATGGCCATCATCAACATAGCTACAAACAAGTGCTGGCAAGGATGTGGAGAAAAGGGAACTCTACTGCACTGTTGTGGGAATGCAGACTGGTGCAGCCACTATGGAAAACAGTATGGAATTTCCTCAAAAAACTAAAAATGGAACTGCCTTTTGAACCAACAATAATTCCATTGCTAGGATTTTACCCGAAGAATCCTGAAACCCTAATTGAAAAGATTTCATGCACCCCTGTGTTCATAGTAGTGCTATTTACAATAGTCAAGTGCCCATCTCTAGATGAGTTGATCAAAAAACCATGATACATTTACACAATGGAATACTATGCAGCAGAAAGAAAATAGGAACTCCTACCATTTGCGATAACATGGATGGAACTACAGAATTATGCTTAGTGAAATAAGCCAGGCAATAAAATAAAAATACCATATGATATCACCTAATACAAGAAACTAATGAACAGCACAAACAAATGACCAAAATTGAACCCGAGGCATGTAAACAAGGAACAGACTAACAGTTACCAGGAATGGGGGAGGGACAAAGGGGGTAAGTAGGGGAAGGGTTTTGTCAAGGAACTATTATAAATAACCCATGAACATTTACAACTAGGTGAGGATTGACTGTGGGGAAAAGGGTGGACTGGATTGAGGGGGACCAATGGGTGGAAAAGTGAGACAACTCTAATAGAAAAACAATAAATAAAAAATAAAATAAAATGCCAAAGGTTAAATATAAAGAGAATCTAAAAGTAGCGAGAGAAAAGCAGAGAGTTACCTACAAAGGGGTGCCTATAAGACTATCAACCGATTTCTCAAAAGAAAGTTTGCAGGCAAGAAGGGACTGGCAAGAAGTGTTCAATGTGATGAAAAGTAAGGATCTACAACCAATATTAGTCTATCCAGCAAAGCTATCATGTAGAATGGAAGGGCCGATAAAGTGCTTCCCAGACAAGTTAAACTTAAAGGAGTTCATCATCACCAAGCCCTTATTCTATGAAATGTTAAAGGAACTTTTTTAAGAAAAAGAGGATCAAGACTATGAACATTAAAATGACAACAAACTCACAGCTATCAACAAGAGAACCTAAAAAAAATTAAAACAAAAACAAACTAAGTGAACTAGAACAGAAGCAGAATCATATGTATAGTGATCATTTCGAGGATTTTCAGCTGAGAGGGAGAAGGGAGAGAATTGCAGAAAAGGTGCAGGGATTAAGAAGCATAATTGGTAGGTACAAAATAGACAGAGGGATGTTAATAATATAGGACAAGGTGAAGCAAAAGAACCTTATATACATGAGCCATGGACATTAACCTAAGGGGGCAGGAGTTCTGGAGGGAAGAGTGGTACTGGGTGGAGGGGAGCAAAGGGGAAAGGAATTAGGACAACTGTTAGCAGCATAATCAAAAAATACTTTAAAAAAAAGATATAACCATTGTAAACATATATGCATCAAACACAGGAGCATCCAAACATATAAGAAACATCTTGGGAAATTTAAGAAAGATATAGATAGAGAGCAACACACTTACAGCAGGGGACTTTAAAACCCCACTGTCAACAATAGATAAAGCTTCCAAACAAAGAATCAACATGGATTTTGTGGCACTGAATGACACTCTAGATCAAAGGAGTTAAATGATACATACAAAACCTTTCACCTCAAAGAAACAAAACATATATTCTTTTTAAATGCACATGGAACATTCTCAAAGATAGATCAATAGTAAGATACAAAACAAGCCCGAACAAACTCAAGAAAATTAAAATCATATCAAGCATCCTCTCTGATCATAATGGCTTGAAACTAGGAAACAACCTTACTGAAAAAAACTCAAAAACATTCAGATTCATGGAGACTGAATTACATGATATTAAACAATGAACGGGTTAATAATGAGATCAAGGAAGAAATCAAAAGTTTTGAGAAACAAGTGAAAATGATCATACAAAGCCCAAAACCTATGGAACACAGCAAAGGCAATCCTGAGAGGGAAGTTCATGGCAATACATGCTTACCAAAAAAAGAAAAATTTCAAATAAAAAACCTAACCCTACATGCACAAGAACTAGAGGAACAACAACAAACACAGCCCAGAGCAAGAAAGGAAATAATCAAGGTCAGAGCAGAATTAAGTGACATATAGACTAAAAGAACAATTCAAAAGATCAATAAATCCAGAAGCTGGTTCTTTGAAAAGATCAATCAAATAGACAAGCCTTTAACAGGCTCATCAAGAAAAAGAGAGTGAGGACTCAAATAAATAAATACAGAAATGATACAACTGATACCAGAGAAATACAAAGGATTTTAAGAAATTACTATAAACAGCTATATGCCAAGAAATTTATTTTAAATTTTTATTTTTTAGTATGTTTTATTGATTTAGCTATTACAGTTGTCCCAATTTCTTTTCCTTTTGCCCACCTCCACCCAGTACCCAACTTCCCTCCAGCAACCCATCCCCCCTTAATTCATGTCCATGGGTCATGCTAAGTTCTTTGGCTTCACTGTTTCCTGTATTAGTCTTAACTCCCCACTGTCTATTTTGTACGTACCAATTATGCTTCTTAATCCCTGAACCATTTCCCCCTTTCCCTCTCCCAGCTGATAACCCTCCAAATGATCCCCATACATGTAATTCTGTTCCTATTCTGGTTTTTCGTTTTGTTTGTTTTTGTTTTTAGTTTTTAGGTTCTCTTGTTGATAGTTGTGAATTTGTTGTTATTTTATTTATTTTTAATTTATTTATTGTTTTTCTATTAACGTTGTCCCACTTTTCCCCCCACAGCTCTCCCCCACACCAACCCCTTCTCCCACAGTCAATCCCCACCCCGTTGTTCATGTTCATGGGTCATTTATACTAGTTCCTTGACCAGACTCTTCCCCTTCCTTCCCCCTTTCTCCCCCACACTCCTTGACCCTAGTCACTGTCAGTCTGTTCCTTGTTTACATGCTTCTGCCTCAATTGTGCTCATTTGTTTGTGTTGGTCCTTAGTTTCTGGTATTAGGTGATATCATATGGTATTTGTCTTTCTTTGCCTGGCTTATTTCAGTAAACATAATTCTCTCCAGTTTCATTTACATTGTTGCTAATGGTAAGAGGTCCTTCTTTGTTTCTGCTGCATAGCATTCCATTGTGTAAATGTACCACAGTTTTTTGATCCACTCATCTACAGATGGGCACTTAGGCTGTTTCTATACGTGGCTATTGTAAATAGCGCTGCTATGAACATAGGAGTGCATAGCTTCTTTTGAATTGGTGTTCCAGGATTCTTCCAGTATAATCCTAGCAATGGAATTGCTAGATCAGAAGGTTGTTCCATTTTTAGTTTTTTGAGGAAATTCCATACTGTTTTCCAAAGTGGCTGCACCAGTCTGCATTCCCACCAACACTGAATGAAGGTTCCCTTTTCTCCACATCCTTGCCAGCGTTTGTTTCTTGATTTCTTGATGATGGCCATTCTGACCAGTTTTAATTTGCATCTCTCTGATGGCTAGTGATGTTGAGCATTCTTTCATATGCCTATGGAATCTCTGTATATCCTCTTTGGAGAAGTGTTTGTTCAAGTTCTTGGCCCATTTTTTAATTGGATTGTCTCTTTTTGGTGTTCAGTCATATAAGTCCTTTATATATTTTGGAGATCAATCCCTTGTCTGAGGTATCATTTGCAAGTATGTTATCTCATACAGATGGTTCCCTTTTCATTTTGCTGATATTTTCTATTTCTGAGCAGAAACTCTTTGCTTTGATATAGTCTCATTTGTTTATTCTTTCCCTTGCCTTAGGAGATATATTAGCAAAAATATTACTATGTGGGATATCTGAAATTTTACTGCCTATGTTTTCCGCTAAGATTTTTATGGTGTCACTGCTTACATTTGAGTCTTTTATCCATCTTGACTTTATTTTAGTGTACGGTGTAAGTTGGTGGCCTAGTTTCATTTTTTTTGTGTGTGTACCTGTCCAGTTCTCCCAGCACCATTTGTTGAAGAGGCTATTTTCACTCCATTTTGTGTTTCTTCCCCCTTTGTCAAATATTAGTTGAGCATACAGACCTGAGTTTAATTCTCGACTATATTCTGTTCCATTGATCTATATGTCTGTTCTCATGCCAGTACCAGACTGTATGATTACAATGACCTTGTAGTATAGTTTGATATCAGGAATTGTGATTCCACCTGCTGTGTTCTTCTTCCTCAAGATGGTTGTGGCTATTTGGATTCTTTTTGGTTCCATATAAGTTCCTGAAGTATTTGTTCTAGGTCTGTGAAATATCTCATTGGTATTTTAATAGAGATTGCATTGAGCTTATAAATTGTTTTGGGTAGTGTGGATATTTTAGTGATGTTAATTCTTTCCAACCATGAACATGGTATATGCTTACACATTTTGTGTCTTCCTTAATTTATTTCTTTGGTGTTATGTAGCTTTCTGAGTACATATGTGTTAACTCCTTGGTGAAATTTATTCCTAGGTACTTATTTTTCTTGTTGCTCTAATAAATGGAATATTTTTTCTAGTTTCTATCTCTGATGTTTCATTGTTGGTATAGAGAAATGCCTTTAATTACCAAATATTGACTTTGTACCCTTCTATTTTGCCAAATCACTTATTAGGTCATGTAGTTCTTTAGTGGCATGCCGTCCAATTTGGATGCCTTTTATTTATTTTTCTTGTCTGATTGCTGTGGCCAGAACTTCCAACTCTATGTTGAATAGGAGTGGAGAGAGTGGACATCCTTGTCTTGTTCGTGATCTCAGAGGGAATGCTTCCAGTTTTTGTCCATTGAGTATGATGTTGGCTTCAGGTTTCTCATGTATGGACTCTATTATGTTGAGGTATGCTCCCTCTTTTCCAATTTGCTGAGTGTTTTCATCATAAATGGGTGCTGTACTTCATCAAATGCTTTTTCAGCATCTATAGATATGATCGTGTGATTTTTGTCTTTTGTTTATGTGGTGTATTACATTTATTGATTTGTGTATATTAAACCATCCTTGCATCCTTGGGATGAATCCCACTTGATCGTGGTATATGATCATTTAATGTGTTCCTGGATCTGGTTTGCCAAAATTTTGTTGAGGATTTCAGCATCTATGTTCATTATGTGATATTGGCCTGTAGTTTTCTTTCTTTGTTGTCTCTTGACCTGGTTTTGTAATTAGGATAATACTGAACTCAAAGAATGAGCTTGGGAGTCTTCCCTCTTCTTGAATTTTTTGGTATAGTTTAAGAAGTGCAGGAGTTGGTTCTTTCCTAAATGTTCAGTAAAATCGCCTGTGAAGCCATCCAGCCCAGGGCTTTTGTGTGCTGGCAGTTTTTTGATGATTGCTTCAATATCACTTTTTGTTCTCAGTCCTTTCATGCTTTCAGCTTCTTCTTGATTCAGTTTTGAAAGATTACGTGTTTCCAGAAATTCGTCCATTTTATCCAAGCTGTCGAATTTCTTGTCATATAGTTGTTTTTAATAATTTCTTACAATCCTTTGTTTCTGTGGTATGGGTTGTGATTTCTCCTCTTTCATTTCTGCTTTTTTTTTTTTTTTTGGTGGTGGTGGGGGATTCCTCTGTTTTAGTATTCATGAGTCTGGTTAAAGGCTTTTCAATTTTGTTTGTCTTTTCAAAGAACCTGCTACTCTTTTTTTAAAATCGTTTGTTTAGTCTCTATGTCATTTAATTCTGCTCTGACCTTGACGACTTCCTTTCTTCTACTCATTCTGGGCTTTGTTTGTTCTTATTCCTTTAGTTCTTGTAGCTGTCAGCTTAGATTTTTTATTTGAGATTCTTCTATTCTTTTTGGTAGGCAATATTGCTATGAACTTTGCTCTCAGTATTGCATTTACTGTGTCCCATAGAGTTCTGGCTGTTGTGTGTTCGTTATCATTTGTTTCCAGAAACTTCTTGATTTCTTCCTTGATGTCATTGTTAACCCATGCATTATTTAATAGCTTGTTATTCATTCTCCATGAATTTGAATGTTTCAAAGTTTTTTCTTTGAAGTTGATTTCCACTTTCAAGCCATTGTGATCTGAGAAGATGTTTGATATAATTTCAATTTTCATGAATTTTTTGAAATTTTTTTTGTGTCCTACCATCTGATCTATCTTTGAAAATGTTCCACATTCACTTGAAAAGAATGTATATTTTGCTTCTTTGGGGTGAAATGTTCTATATATATATATCAAATAAGTCCATTTGATCTAGAGTGTTGTTCAGTGCCACAATATCCTTCGTGTTTCTTTGCATGGAAGATCTCTCCGTTTTTGACAATGGGGTGTTAAAATCCCCTACTATGAATGTTTTGCTGTCGATATCCTTATTGAGGTCCTCCAAGATTTTCCCTATATATTTGGGTGCTCCTATATTGGGTGCATGTATGTTTACCAGGGTTATACCTTCTTGATGGATTGTTCCCTTAAGTATTACAAAGTGTCCTTCTTTGTCTTTTTTCATGGCCTTTGTTGTAATATTTATTTTGTATGAAATAAGTATTGCTACCTCAACTTTGTTTTTATGTCTATTTGCTTGAAATTCTTTTTTCCATCCCTTGACTTTCAGTCTGTGTAAACCTTTTGTTCCGAGGTGGGTCTCTTGTAGACAGCATATATGTGGTTCATGTTTTATTATCCATTCAGCTAATTTATGCCTTTTTATAGGAGCATTTGAACTATTTACATTTCAGGTTATTATTGATAGATACTTATTCATTGTGATTTTTTCCCTTTGTACCTGTGTCCTTCTCTTTCTTTCTCTTCATCTTCTTAAAGCAATTTCGTTAACATCTTTTGCAATGCTGGTTTGGTGGAGTTGTATTCTTTTAGTCTTCCTTGGTCTGGAAAACTCCATATTTCACCTTCCGGTTTGAATGAGAGCCTTGCTGGAGTAAGTAGTCTTGGTTGTAGGCCTTTGTTTTTCATTGCATCAAATATTTTTTGCCATTTCCTTCTGACTTGTAGTGTTTCCGTTGAGAAATCAGCTGATAGCCTTATCTGAGCTCCCTTGTATGTTATTTGCTGTCTTTAGGATTTTTTGTCTTTGAATGTTGTCATTTTAATTATGATGTGCCTTGGAGTGGGCCTCCCTGTGTTCATCTTCATTGGGATCCTCTGTGCTTCCTGTGCTTGTGAGACTTTTTCTCTCCTCATGTTTGAGAAGTTTTCTGTCATTAGTTTTTCAGTCAGGTTTTCTATCCCTTGTTACTCTTCTTTTCCTTCTGGTACCCCTATGATATGGATATTATTAAGTTTCATGTTGCTATGCAGCTCTCTTAACCCCTCTTCATTCTTTTCCATTCTTTTGTCATTTTTTTTGCAGTGTCTGGTAATTTTTTTCTACATTGTCCTCTACCTCGCTGATCTGATCCTCTGCTTCATTTAGCCTGCTTTTGATTCCTTCTACTGTGTTCTTTAGTTCAGAAATTGTATTCTTCATTTCTTCCTGGCTCTAATTGAAAGTTTCCATATCCTTTTTAATGCTGGTGTAGTTCTCAGGAAGTTCCTTGGAGCTCTCCTGGAGTTCTTTGTAGTTCCCTTGGAGTTTGTTGTAGTTTACTCTGAGTTTGTTGAGGTCATTTAGCTTCCTTATTACCATTTTAAAAAAATTCCATGTCTGATAGTTTGCTTGCCTCCATTTCATCTATCCCTTCCGGGAATTCCTCCTTTCCTTTCGATGGGGTGTTGTTTCTTCACCTCCTTATTTACATGGCTTTTCTTGTTTGTTTGTTTCTTAAATTTACCTGCTTTTATTTCCTTCCTTTGTGGTCTGACCTCCTGTGGTTGGAATCCTATGGGATTCAGTGGTGAAGACGCCTTGATCTCCTGAACTTGATGCTCTTGGGATGCCCTTTATGACATTTATTTGGACTCTCCAGTAGTATTTTGGTTTTGGTTGTTGTTGTGCTGCACTTTCATGGGTCCTTCCCTCCTGCTACTGACTGAGAGTCATTCCATCCACCTTGTCTTGTAAACAGTTGTTGAGCTGCACTAAAACAATGCCACAAGTCTAGGCAAGAATCCCACACTCACAAAGATTTCCCTCACCCTCCATCACCGTATTAACTGCAAATGAGCCAGTATTAATAAGGATGTATACATATTAAGACTATTATAGGACAGGAAAAACAATTAAGAATTGACTAACTGAAAGAAAACTGATTTTTGAGAGGTGAGGAGAAGGAGCTATAATAGTAGGAAGTAGGGACAAGACATTGAGAGAAAGAAAGTAAAGTTCATATCATATATAAAAAAGGGATGGAAGAAGGCAGAATAAATTAAGAGAGGGGAAACATGTAGTATTAGATTTAAACTGAATTTGTACTATATATATAGTGTGTGTGAGAGAACACACACACACACCCAAAAATAAGGATGATGAATGAGAAGAAAAAAAAAAGGCACTAGAGAAAAAGTTTCACCACAGCACTGTCAATAACCTATGAGCTAAGGTTAATATAGGTGAGATTGGAGTAAGTGGTACAAAAAAGAAAGAAAGAAAGAAAGAAAGAAAGAAAGAAAGAAAGAAAGAAAGAAAGAAAGAAAGAAAGAAAGAAAGAAAGAAAGGAAGAAAGAGAAAAGAAAGGAAAGAAGGAAGAAAGAAGCATAAGAGATATCTGGAGGAAAGAGAAGTGACTTTGAGATGATAGAGCAAAAAGGAATACTAAGAGTGAGGAATGAAAACCAGGCTAAGACAGGGGAAAATTCAACTTTAAAATAAAAGAAGGAAAGGGCTGGAGGAAGGTACAAACAGAATAGCAGAGGGGAATGATAAGATTTGAGCTATGAAATACCACAATAGTGAAGATCTATGCATAAAGGTGGAAATGTCACCGCTACCTCCCTCTCCCTCCCAATGGGCACTGATTAATCAAGGTAGAGAGAGAGTAAGTGTATTTTATGATGGGAAAAAGAATAGGGGGTGACTAATGACAAGAGAAATGGTATGGAGAGACTGGAGAGGTAAGAAATTATGAGTACAGATTTGAAATGTGTCGTATTCAGAGAAAAGAGAATTTAAAATAAAAAATGGGAGGAAATCAGATGATATAATTGATTGAGAAAAGGGAGAAGCAAAATATGAGCTTGAAATATACTATAATAAAAAGACTAGTTATTTATAATGCATAGATTGTGAGGACAAAAAAATTACTTGAAAGGATATGAAGGAGACATAAACTCCTGTAGAAGATCTCAGTGGTCTCCTTAGTACCTGGTTTTTGCCACTTTCTTCTCTTTCTGGATCGGCCCCTGGTGTCCCAGTCAGATCTAGGCATCATATTCGAGCCTACTAGCATTCTACTGCTTGTGTCTATCTCTTTCGGTTGTTTTTTGCTCTAGTCACTCTAGTTCACAGTCAGGGTTAGGCATCATGGGGCACAGCCAAGTAATTTCTCTGGGTGGGGCTACTGCTCAAGCTCTGGCTAATGCCACTTTGAGGGGAGTAGTCTACTTAAAAGATTTCTCCCATAGCACTGGGATCTGTCTTGTTGCTTCCCCAGCTCTTTCTCTGAAACCAGTGCCCAAAACTTTTCCAAAGAGTCTTTAGTTCACATCTCCCTTTCTCAGCCGCAGCCTAGGGCAAGCGGGTGTGAATGCACTCCTGCGCATGCAGCCCAGGGCAAGTGGGCACGAATGTGCTCCTACATGTGCACCCCAGGGCAAGCAGATACAAATGCGCTCTTGCACGGGCTCTCCTCAAGAATCTCACCCTGCCTCCAGCTGTTTCTCCCTGCTCAGCAAAAAACAAATGAACTAATAATAATAATAATAATAATAATAATAAAAGAAAAACACAGAAAACACATTACTCTTTGTCTCCTAGAGCCAGGCGGCACCTGGTTCTATCTCGGCTCTGCCAGTCTGCGCAGCCTGATCTCTACCCCTGACTTCTCTCAGGAGGAACCCTTGGGGCACTGAAAAATCTCTCTGCACAGCCAGCCGCTTCCCAGGGTGCCAAGCCAGCCAGTACTCGTGTCTCTCCCAGGTCTCCTCTGTGATCCTCACCAGATAGGTCGCTTTGAGGCAGCTGCCTCTGTTGCCAGCGGCCACAAGTCTCAACTCCAGCCAGTATCCTGATGGTAACTGAGATGCTTTCTCCACAATTAGCTGAAACTCCAGACTGGTCTCTGGAATAAGCAAGAACAGCCTCCTCTCACTCCTCTGCCATTTTCCTCTCTTCTGTTGTCATTTTAATGTTCATAGTTTTAATCCTTTTTTTCTTAACTAAGCCCCTTTAACATTTCATACAATAAGGGCTTGGTGATGATGAACTCCTTTAGCTTTACCTTGTCTGGGAAGTCCTTTATCTGCTTTTCCATTTTAAATGATAGCTTTGCTGGATAGAGTAATCTTGGTAGTAGGCCCTTGTTTTTCATCACTTTGAATACTTCTTGCCAGTACCTTCTTGCCTGCAAACTCTCTTTTGAGAAATCAGCTGATAGTCTTATAGGAACCTCATTTGTAGGCAATTCTCTTCTTTCCTCTGCTGCTTTTAAGAGTTTGTCTTTATCTTTCACCTTTGGCATTTTAATTATGATGTGTCATGGTGTGGTCCTCTTTGGGTCTAGCTTGTTTGTACTCTGTCCTTCCTGGACTTGTATGTCTATTTCCTTTGCCAGATTTGGGATGTTTTCCTTCATTATTTTTTCACATAAGTTTTCAATTCCTTGCTCTTCCTCTTCTCCTTCTGGCACCCCTATGATTTAGATGTTGGCACATTTGGAGGTACCCCAGAAGTTCTTAAGCCTATCTTCATATTTTTTCAATTCTTGTTTCTTCACTCTGTACTGGTTGACTGTGTATTTCTTCCTTATGTTCCAAATCATTGATTTAAACCCTGGTTTCCTTCCCTTTACCATTGATTTTGTGTGGATTTTCCTTTGTTTTACTTAGTATAGCCTTCATTTCCTCCTTTATGTGTTTGCCATACTCAAGTGTACCTGTCAAGTCTGTGAGCATTTTATCACAATGTTTTGAACTCTATATCTCTTAGCTTGGCTATCTCCTCGTCACTTAGGTATCCCACTGGAACCTTGATCTGTTGCCTCTGGCCACAATTCTCTGTCTCCTCAGTTTGACAGACTCCTGTGTTTGCCTCTGTGTCTTAGAATGTGCTCTTGTACATGTGATGTTGTAAGGGGCCGACTCTTAGGTATTCATACATAAGGGGTGACCTGTTTCACCACGTTGTGGTGGTGTATGTGGGGGAGGGTTCTGAGAGGGGAAAATGCCACTTGTTCAATACTCACCCCTTTTCAAGGCACTTACTTCTTCCACTTTCCATATGGGACTGGCATCTCTCTAGCTGTTGCCCTGGCCATGTTTCTCAGAATGGGTGGGTCTGCAGATGTTCTAGGACTGTGGGGCCTCTAAATGGACTCTGCTGAGAGACCAACCATTTCTACATCCACCCCAAACTCCACTGGTTTTCATAGTCAAAAGCAATGAGGCTTTATTTTCCCTGAGCTGCACAGTCTGGTGGGATGCTGAGAGTGCTCCACAGCATCCCTTCCCTTTTTAAAATGTGTGACTGTGCTTTCCACCAGCCTGCCACAGTCACTGTTGCTGCTGCTGCCACCATCACAGCATGCCTTCTCTGCCCTGGCTCTGCCTCTTCTACCTGTCTGGATGAGTATTTCTCCTTTATATATTTATTTTTTGGACTTTCATGCAGCTCAGTTTTCTGGAACTTCTGGTTGTCTCCAGTTTTGAGGTAGTTGTATTCCTTATTAGTTGTAAGGGAGATGCAGAGTGTCTACCTACACCTCCATCTTGCCCGAAGTCCTATATGCCAAGAAATTTGAGAACATGGGTCAAACTGACACAATTTTGGAAACATATAATCTTCCAAAACTGAATCAAGAAGAAGCAGAAATCCTGAATAGGCTGATAATACCTAGTGAAATTGAAGCAGTAATAAAAAATACTCCCAGCACACAAAAGCCCTGGACTTGACTGCTTCCCTGGTGAATTTTACCAAACATTTAGGGAAGAACTGACTCCTATTCTTCTCAAACTATCAACAAGAATTCAAGAGAGGGAATACTCCCAAACTCTATGAGGCCAGTATTATCCTAATTAAAAAACCAGGTCAAGACACAACAAAGAAAGAAAATTACAGGCAAATATTACTGATGAACTTAACAAAATATTGGCAAACTGAATCCAGCAATACATTTAAAAGATCATACACCATGATCCAGTGGGATTCATCATAGGGATGCAAGAATGGTATAACATTCACAAATTAAGAAATGTACTACATTACAAAAAAAATAAATAAAGGACAAAAATTACACATTCATATCAATGGACGCTGAAAAAGCAT
Organism: Furipterus horrens; assembly: GCF_987537825.1. Taxonomy (NCBI): domain Eukaryota; kingdom Metazoa; phylum Chordata; class Mammalia; order Chiroptera; family Furipteridae; genus Furipterus; species Furipterus horrens. The sequence goes on from NW_028327173.1 coordinate 103,675,451, forward strand.
TCGATAAAGTGCAGCACCCACTTAGGATAAAAACTCTCAGCAAAGTGGGAATAGAGGGAGCACACCTCAACATAATAAAGGCCATATAAGAAAAACCTAGTGCTAACATCATACTCAATGGGCAAAAAACTAAAAGCTTTCCCTCTAATATCAAGAACAAGACAAGTGTGTCCACTTTCACCACTTACATTCAACATAGTTTTGGAAGTTATAGTCATAGCAATCAGGAAAAATAAATGAGTAAAAGGCATCCAAAATGGAAAGGAGGACGTAAAATTGTCATTATTTGCACATGACATGATAGTGTACATAGAAAACCCTATAGACTCCACCAAAAAACTACTCAACTTGTTATGTGTATTTGGCAAAATAGTGGGATACAAAGTTCATATTCAGAAATCGAAGGCATTTTTGAACACCAACAATGAAATATCAGAATTAAAAACTAGAAAAAAATTACATTTACTATAGCAAGAAAAAGAATAAAGGACCAAGGAATAAACTTAACCAAGGAGGTAAAATACTTGTACTCAGAAAACTATGAATACTGCGGAAAGAAATAAAGTAAGATAAAATTAAATGGAAGTATAATCTGTGTTCATGGGTTGGAAAAATTAACATCATTAAAATATCCATACTACCTGAAGCAACTTAGAGATTCAATTCCACCCCTATTAAAATACCAATGACATATTTCACAGATCTAGAACAAAGAAAAAATTTATGGAACCAAAAATGACCCTGAATATCCTCAGCAATCTTGAGAAGGAAGAAGTAGGAGTGAATCACAATATCCCATATCAAACTATACTACAAGGCCACTGTAATCATAAAAGTCTGGTACTGGCATAAGAAGAGACATATAGATCAATGGAACAGAAAAGAGAGCCCAGAAATAAACCCAGGTCTCTATTATCAATTAATATTTGACAAAGGGGCAAGAACATAAAATGGATAAAAATAACCTCTTCAATAAATGGTGTTGGAAGATCTGGACAGGGACATGAAAAAAAATGAAACTAGACTACCAACTTACACCATACACCAGAATAAACTCAAGACTTAAATATAGGCTGTGACACCACATGTGTCCTAGATGAAAACATAGGCAATAAAATTTCAGATATGCCATGCGGCAATATTTTCACCAATATATTTTCTAGGGCAAGGGAAATAAAGGAACGAATAAACAAATGAGACTACATCAAACTAAGAAGCTTCTGTTTGGCTAAAGAAAACATCAGCAAGATGAAAAGGGAGCCAATTGTTTCAGAAAATACATTTGCCAATGATGCCTTGGACAAGGGTTTGATCTCCAAAATTTAAAAAGAACTTATACAACTCAACACCAGGAAGACAGACAATCCAGTTAATAAATGGGCAAAGGACCCGAACAGACACTTCTCCAAGGTGGACATACAGAGGGTCCATAATGTATGAAAGAATGCTCAACATCACTAGCCATCAGAGAGATGCAAATTAAAACTGGTCAGAATGGCCATCATCAAGAAATCAAGAAACAAACGCTGGCAAGGATGTGGAGAAAAGGGAACCTTCGTTCAATGTTGGTGGGAATGCAGACTGGTGCAGCCACTTTGGAAAACAGTATGGAATTTCCTCAAAAAACTAAAAATGGAACTGCCTTTTAATACAGAGATTCCACTGCTAGGATTATACCCCAAGAATTCTGAAACACCAATTCAAAAGAACTTATGTAACCATATTTTCATAGCAGTGTTATTTATAATAGTGAAGTGTTCAAAACAGCCTAAGTGCCCATCTGTAGATGAATGGTACCAAAAACTGTGGTACATTTATACAATGGAATACTAAACAGCAGAAAGAAGAAAGGAACTCCTACCTCTTGTGACAGCATGGATGGAACTGGAGAGTGTTATGCTAAGTGAAATAAGCCAGGCTGCAAAATCAAATATTATATGGTCTCATCTATAATAGAAACCTAAGAAACAAAACACATAAATGAGAAAAATGGAACCAGAGGCATAGAGACAAAGAACAGACTGACAGTGGCCAGAAGGGATTGGGGTGGAGCAGAAGGAGGGAAAAAAGAGGGAGGATCTAGTCATGGAACTAGTATAGATGACCCATGGCCATGGATATCAGGGTGGGGATTGACTGTCATAGTGGGTGGCTAGGGAGTAATGATGCAGTGGAGAGCAACAGAGGAAAAATTGGGACAAGTATAATAGAGCAATAAAAAAAGAAATTAAAAAAAAAGGGACTCAAACAGAAATGAACGTTACACTAAGTGAAGCAAAGAACAATTTACAGGGAACCAACTGTGGAGTGGATGAAGCCAAGAATCAAATCAATGTTTTGGAACATAAAGAAGGGAAAAAAATTCATTAAAGCAGGAAGAAGAAAAAAGAATTAATAAAAATGAGGATAGGTTAAGGACCGTCTGGGACAACCTCAAATGTACCAATATTCAAATCATAGGGGTGCTGAAAGGAGAAGAGAAAGAGCAGAAAATTGGAAACTTATTTCGAAAAATAATGAAAGAAAGCATCCCTAATTTGGTGAAGGAAATAGACACACAAATCCAGGATGCACAGAGAGTTCTAAAGAAGATGGACACAAAGAGGACCACACAAAGACACATAAAAATTAAAATGCCAAAGGTTAAAGATAAAGAGAGAATCTTAAAAGCTGTAAGAGAAATGCAGATAGTTACAGGGGAGTTCCGTTAAGACTGTCAGCTAATTTCTCAAAAGAAACTTTGCAGGATAGAAGGTACTGGCAAGAAGTATTAAAAGTGATGAAAAGCAAGGACCTACAACCTAGATTAATGCATCCAACAAAGCCATATTTTAGAATTGAAGGGTAGATAAAGTCCTTCTCAGACAAGGTAAAGCTACAGAGTTAATCATCACCAAACTATTATACGGAATGATAAAGGGACTTATTTAAGAAAAATCAAACCTATGAACAATCAAAATGGCAATAAGTTCACAATGATCAACAATTGAATCTCAAAAACAAACTAATCAAGCAAGCAGAAAATAATCATAAATATGGAGATTATTTGGAGGGTTATTAGTTGCGAGGGCAGAATAGGGAAAAGGTTGCAGGGATTAAAAAGTACAAATTGGTGGGGACAGAACAGACAGGGGAATGTCAAGAACAGTATAGGAAATGTAGTAGCCAAAACTCTTAATCACATGACCGCTGGACATGAACTGAGGGGTAGTGTAAAAAGGAATTGGGGGTACCGGGTGGAAAAATTGGGACAAGAAATAACAAAACATCTTTAGTTTATTCCCTCCACTTTGCCCCATATGCCCCATCCTCCCTGAGTGTGATTCTATGTATTAGGTATATGGCTGTCTCCCAGGCTTGGTAGTGTGGTCTAATGTAGTAGGGGTCCTGTAGGGTCCAGTGGCACTGTCTCCCATATCACCCAAACTGGGTATTTGAGGTACACCCATTGTGTGGGCTAAGTACATCCTCTTCTTACAGTTGACCCTTGATTGCTATTGGCTAGTTAATGGGAGGGATTTACCCAGGCCAGTCAGCTGTAAAGATTGGCTGTGACCATTGACCACCAACTTTCACCATCCGTGGAGGAATAGCTGTGTAGGGGCAGTGTGGTGGCGCTCCAACGTGGTCTGTAGCTGTTCATTGGCTGTGCAGACTCAGCAGTTTCCCGGGTACTGCAGGCCAGTGTCAGCTCCCTCAATGTGGTCTGCCCAGGGCCCCTCTGCATGGGCTATAAAGCAATCTTCAGATGGCTACTACTTGTGCCGGGCTTGGAGGTTTCCAGGCAAAGCAAAGCTGTGAACCTACGCTAGCTGCCTCCTTTTCCTGGCCTAGGACCACTTAAGTGATACAGGGGCTGGAGGCTCACTGAGGTTGGCTTTTGCTTGTTTGAGAGAATTTATGAAATTGTGAAGCATAAGCCAAGGCTAGCCATTCATATGGAAAACCACTGTTAACCACTTGGGTGGGACAGAGCCTCAGGAGATTTCCAGGGCAGGGCAGTGTTATCCAGGTTGATGGAGTCTCTGATATGGCATGTCTGCCAGCTCTTTGTGGGGAGGGTTCAGAAAAGGGACAAGTGCATCTGTCTGCCTTTCTGTCTGAGAGAAAGCTCTCTCCTAGCTCTTGACTTGATGCCAGACACTTCAGTTCCTCTCCTTCTGCCATTGGTGCTTTTCAAACTGCTACCCCAGTGCTGGAGCTCAGAGGGAGTCTGAGGAAATCTGTGCTTGTGTTCTTTAAGAGGAACTGCTTGGGACTTCAAAGGTTTCTTCCACTGACTCAATACCCACTGGTTTTTGCAGCTGAAGTTTATGGGGACTTATCTTCCTGGCATTGGAACCGTGGGCTGGGGGTTCTGGTGTGGGGCTGGGACTCCTTGCTCCTGAGATATCTCTCCCAAATTTTTTTCCACTGCACATGGGTGTGGGGCCCGTCCATTCAGCATCTCCATGTCTCCGCCCCACCTACCTGTCTGGATGGATGTGATGTCTTTCATTTTATAGTCATTGAACTTCCATTCAACTAGATTTCTGACAGTTCTGAATGATGGTTGTTCTATAGTTTAATTTTAATTTTGATGTGGTTGTGGAAGGCGGTGAGCCATGTTTACCTATACCTCTATCTTGACCAGGAGTCCTGAAGATGCTTTGTTATTTCAAATTCTTCTACCATTTCTGTATTTCCTGTACTGGCAAAGTGGCATTGATTTTTATCTTCCAAACTGGAACTTTTTGAGTATGAAGGTGGGCATGTGCTATTAATAATTATATTAGAACAATTGGCTGCCCTGAACAAAATAGGACACTAATCACTTATAAAATGTCTTCTTTAAAATGTGCATTTTAAGGATTTAAATATATCTTGGTTAATAGTTTTGGGGCTTAAAAATGTTTACGAGGGTTCTTCAATAAAAGCTGTAGGAGAAAGGTATCTTTAGTCATAACATTGGACTAACTCAAGAAAACTGGATTCTAGTCTGGGCAGTTATAAAGTTTGAAAAACTAAGAGGTTATTACTAAGGACATGATGAGGGTAAACATTACATTGATTTACTATTAACTACTTACTAAGTACATTTATTTAGTGCTATGTGCTGTGCACTGAGCTAGAACCAGAGATAGAACAAATGTGGTAAACTGGTAAACCTTTTCACAGGCTGAGAAAATAGGAAGATGATATTGAAAAGAAGGGACTTAATATTGGAGTGCCCATTCTGTGCTGGGGTCTTTATTATATCATTTAGTAACTCATAATTATGTGAGTACAACATACCTCATTTTACTGTGCTTTGCTTTACTGCACTTCAGAGACATTGCATTTTTTACAAACTGAAGGTTTGTGGTAACCCTGTGTCAAGCAAGTCTTTTAAGACACCATTTTCCCAACATGCTAAGATGAAGGTTAGCATTTCTTAAAAGCAATAATAGACTACAGTAGAGTGTAAACATAACTTACATGCACTGGAAAACCAAAAAGTTGATGTGACTCCTTTTATTGCAATGTTCACTTTATTGTGATTGTGTGGAGGTATGCCTGTAATTTGTTGTCTTCCTTTTCCAGATCAAGAAATGGGGACTTCAAGCAGTCAAGACAAATGTATCCTTTCAGTCAGTGAAGTAGACATTGTTTTCAGGTCTGAATATACAATTCATCCTCTTACCATTAGGTTGTGTTCCAGACACCTGACACTCACTCTGTCATGTGTAGGAAGTTTACTATGAGGCTGCAGAGAAATTTTAGAGAAGGCACTGTACCTCAATTTCAAGGATCAAAGCAACACCGAAGGCTCTGGGATTTCTCCCCGTTTCTGCACATCAGTGTAGCCCTTTTTGCACTGTTGGTGGGCTTTCTCTGCTTTTTCTGGTTATTCCAGAGCTCCTGCATCTACATGTCACAATGCCAGTTATGAAAATGCTGACTTGATTCTATAGTCCCTCAACATTCCTCAGATAATCTAGTTAATTTGGCTTGGGTTAGGGATCTGTATCTGGTTCAGTTCATTATGGTTGTTACAGGACAGCCTCATGTTGTCCCAGAACATTCACTGAGGTCCTATTGCTTGCTGCCCAAAGGCAAGAACTCTGGATAGAAGAGTTTGGTGAAAAAAGAAAGGAGTTCTTTAGTTAAAGGATATATAGTTTTGGAATAGTGGCAGGTTTCTGCCTTAAGAGTCCTGTTCCCCTTAAAACACCTGAAGATACTTCCGGCCAAGATGGAGGCATAGACAGACATGCTGCGTCTTCCTCCACAACTAAGAAGGAATACAACTACCTCAAAACTAGAAACAACCAGAAGTTCCAGAAAATTAAACTGCATGGAAGTCCAACAAACAAAGATATAAAGAAGGAATACTCATCCAGACAGGTAGGAGGGGCGGAGCTGGGGCAGAGAGGACATGGTGTTGTGGCAGTGTTGTGACAGGCCGGCAGAAAATGCAGTCACACGTTTTAAAAAGTCGGGAGAGACACCTGGGGAGCATTCCCAGCTCCTCACCGGACCTCACAGCTCACGGTCCCAGCACTGGGGAAAAGCAAGCCTCATTGCTTCTGACTGTGCAGACCAGTGGGGGCTGGGTCAGAGGCAGAAACTGCCAGTCTCTCAGCAGAGTCCGCTTGTTTAGAGGGGACTCACGGTCCTAGAACATCTGCAGACCCACCCACTCTGGGAACAACGGCCAGGCCAACAGCTAGAGAGGCACCAGTCCCATACAGAAGTGGGAGAAGTGGCTGGAAAAGGGGCAAGTGCTGGGCAGGCGGCATTGTTCCCTCTTGGACCCCTCCCCCACATACAGCGCCACAACGTGGTGAAACAGGTAACCCTGTACTGATGAATCCCTAAGGCTCCGCCCCTTACAACATAACAGAAGCGACAGCTCTACCTGGGACGGAGAGGCAAACAAACACAGTAGCCTGTCAGAATGAGGAGACAGAGAAGTATGGCCCAAAAGGGGGAACAGATCAAGGTTCCAGTGGGAGAACTAAGCGACAAGTAGATAGACAACCTAACAAACGAGGAGATAGCCAACCTAACAGATGAGGAGATAGACAACCTAACAGATGCAGAATTCAAAACACTGGTGATAAAGATGCTCACAGGCTTCACAGATATGCTTGAGTACGGCAAACGCATAAGAGAAGAAGTGAAGGCTATGGTAAATGAAATGGAGGAAAATCCACACAAAACCAGTGGTGAAGGGAAGGAAACCAGAGTTCAAATCAATGATTTGGAACATAAGGAAGGAAAAGAACAGTCAACCAGTGCAGAATGAGGAAGCAAGAATTGAAAAAAATGAAGAAAACTTCCCAAATTTTGTGAAGGAGATGGACATACATGTCCGGGAAGCACAGAGGGTCCCGGTTCAGCTGGACCTAGAGGGGACTACACCAGGACACATCATGATTGAGATACCAAAGGTGAAAGATAAAGAGAGAGTCCTGGGGGCAGCAAGAGAGAGGCGGAGAGTTGCCTACAGGGCGGTGCCTACAGGACTATCAGCTGATTTCTCAGAGGACACTTTGCAGGCAGGAAGAGACTGGCAAGCAGTATTCAATGTGATGAAAGGCAACCTGGAACAAGGATTTCTTTATCCAGCAAAGCTATCATTTAGAATGGAAGGGCAGATGAAATGCCTCCCAGACAAGGTAAAGCTAAAGGAGTTCATCATCACCAAGCCATTATTATATGAAATGTCAGAGGGACTTACTTAAGAAAAAGAAGATCAAAACTATGAACACTAAAATGACAACAAACTCACAAATATCAACAACTGAATCTAAAAAATAGAAACAAAATCCAACTAAGGAAACCAGAATATGAACAGAATCATAGGTATGGGGATCATTTGGAGGGTTATCAGCTGGGAGGGGGAAGGGAGAGAAATGGGTAAATGGTGCAAGAATTAAGAAGCATAATCGGTTGGTACAAAATAGACAGGGGGAAGTTAAGAATAACATAGGAAAGGGTGAAGCCAAAGAACTTATATGCACGACCCATGGACATGAACTAAGGAGGACTGGATTGCTGGAGGGAAGGGGGGTACTGGGAAGAGGGGAGCAAAGGAGGGAAAAATTGGAACTACTGTAAACATAATCAACAAAATATACTTAAACAAACAAACAGAAAAACACCCAAAGATAAATAACCTTGCCACCCTTTGCCAAGCCAGATCAGGCCAAAGCAGAGCCTTGAATTTTCTTCCATTTTAAAAGTATGGTCCTTTAAGAAATGCAAATTCCCAGTTGCAGTTCAGCTCCAGGCATCTCACAAGTCTGTGCACCTGCCTGAGTCCTTCTTGTAGTGCCAGTTTCTCTCCCCCAGAACTGTTTTTTCTCTGGCTGTAGGTGTGTCTGTGTGCTTGACCAGGCAGAACCTACCCCAGCCCCTGCAGCACTATACGCTCTGCTGTGCCTTTTGTGCAGGAGGGAGAGGGGGACTGTTCCCAGACCACATGGCCCCTTGAGGACCTGCTGGTGTCAGGAATTCAGGCTCCCTGTGTCTGATCCAGGTAGCCAGGGAAGGGGAAAAAGCCTTTTATTTCCCGGTGCCCTGCATTTTAAAGGCTTGGCCCAGAAATCCCTGTGCGAGGGAGTGTCAGGCTTTTTTCAAGGTGCATCAGTGTCTGCCATTTTTGTCAGCTCTCCACTGTCTTTTGACCCTTTTCTGGACACCATTTTGAAGGGGGCAGAAGTTTTTCAGTTGCCCACAAGCACAGTGTCTGTTTGCCTGAGGAGGGGCGCCGTGCCCCATTATCACACAGGCTGCTCTACCAGTGGCTTGGCTGTGGGCACCTTTGCACAACCATGTGGCCTTTGTTTATAGTTTGGCTCAAGGGTGTAAGAAGGCTGTCATGTGGTTTTGGTTGTGATTTCAGTTCAGGTGGGCTCTGGCGCTTTTTGCAACCAGTGCTCTGCAACTCCCTTCTGCGGGGGGTGGGGGGTGGGGGAGGGGTGGGGGGACGGGGTGTGTGTGTGAGAGATTGGCTCTGGCAGATCGGGGTTCCCTGGGCCTGCGTTCTCTCTAGCTTCCTAGTGATTTCTGGCCAGACCCCATTACAGTTGGGCCTACCTGTGTATTTGTGTGGTGGTGGGGCAAAAATCCCTAGAGAGGCAGGGGTGGACAGAATTGAAACTACAATCATATTTCCTCACCACATTCAGTGTTCTAATCACACAAAACTAATTTTAAATGATAAATTGAAGGTCACAGTTTCATTTTTTCCCATGAAATCTACATTTTGAATGCAGGTAAAAAATTTTTCCAAATATATAACATATAAAAATAACCAAATGATTTTTAACACTCATGGGTGAAAATTAGCTCAGATACCTACCAAGTTGTATCAGGTTATTTTACTTGTTGTGTATTTATTTTAAAGCAATATCAAATCAAAATAAAATAGCTTCCTTATATATTGAGTACTTTTTTGTGTGCTGTGCCATTCACCCAATACCAAAATTGTGTCTTTATGGAAAACGTTATATTCTATAATACATATATTCCCAGCTACATAATCAACTAACATAAGGTTTAAAAAGAATACAAGGCACTGTGGGCCTTTAGCAAGCCTTAGCTTTGCTAGTAAGTAGTTTGGTTACACTTCTGACGAAACTTCTTTAAAAGAACGTAATTTCCAAAGTTTGTTTAAAAAAGTATAATCCTTGATCTTATACTGTTTGGAATGTAAACAAAGCTCATTGTATCCAAGAGCTGCCTTACATCAGATAGGCTGAAACCTGAGGTGCCCAAAGAAAAGCTAAGCAAGGCTTGCAGTGTAAGGTGGAAGATGATTGTCAGACGTTGCAGGCACCATGATCTACACATGACGTACCAAAAGGTCAATCTCTGTTCTCTCAAGCACGTGATATTCTAGATCCCAAAAGTCTAAGGATGTTAGTAAGGGACTTTATACTTCTAGTTCATGAACAATTTAAAACTCCAAAGACAGTGTCTAAAAGAAAGAGCAGGCATAAAAATATAATATATAGTAAACATATTTAATGGAAATATTAAAATAATTATAATTTTTCCTTTCACTGCTAAAGCCATGAAAGAACATAGCTTTTGTAATTACAGTAATAGTTTTTTAATTATGCAGAAAGGTATTTTTGTTATTACATTCATGAGTAGAAATTATATTTCAAAACCAGTTAACAGATTTCAAAAAGGCCTACACTTAAAGAAAAAGTGGAATTTATTTACATACTATTACAGTTTCACTGTATGCTGCTGGCATACTTATAGTCACAGTTATAAAGTAAAAAATTTAAACTTTTATAGTCAGCTCTGAAATAAATGCATTTTCATTAATACATTCACTAGTTAGGTCTGTTCTTCTAAAGGAGGAGGAAGGAAAGATGTATGAGATATTTTTTAAAGAACAAACTCAACATGTCAGCAGCAAATGGCAGTTAAATTACTGGAAGCCAATGTTCTGAGTAACCAAAGCAGACTCAGTTCACCAGTTGAGATTGAAAATTAGAATATAAGTTGGAAAGCCTAAGAGAGACCTTCATAGAACATGCTGTGTGGTTCTTTAACATGTAAATATTAATAACAGAATTCTTAATTTTATGACTTAAGACACAATTTTGATTTAATCAATGATATATATTCAGAGGCATCGAAGCAAGTCATACCACTATCCAGAATTATTCACAGGAACTGCTGAAATGTAGCATTGATCTCTAAGGTATCTCCCTAAAGTCTCTTCTAAAGAAATTTACAGAATGACATTATCTGCTGAAACATGGGAACCACCAGTTTCATATTTAGATAAAATGCTGAGTAATACAGTCACTGTTCTAATAAATTTTTATTTGGGAAGATGGAGAGAATTCTCAAAATAGACCCATGGCTTAGAAGTAGCTGAACCATAACAAAAGCTTGGAGAGACACCATGAAATCAGCCCCAGGTGAGGTGTTATACCAGCCAATACCAAGGCTTTAACAACTTACTATAGAGGGAAAAAAGAACAGTTCATTTTAAAGTAAGTTGTATTTTAACTTAATCTCATAATTAACTGTAGCATATTTACCTTATAGTCCCTTAATAAACATGCCAACTTTACCAATAAAGCATTTTCCTTCATGTTCTAATTAACAAATTTCTTTAACAATTTATAACTAATAACGATCTGTAAGTCTGACCTTGCAATAAATATTCTTGGAACATTATTTTAAAAGTCTAAATTACAGTTGATATGGTACCACAAATTTATTTTAATTTCAAAATTCACAGTACTGCCTAGAAATAGGCAGGTCTTGAGGTTCCAGAGAACAGAGTGCTCATTCTTGGTGTTTCCACCTGGCAGCATGCGTGGGGATCAGAGTCAAGGTCTGTGGACTGATCAACAGTGCAGGCTATTGTATTTTTATTTCAAGCTGAGACTTTTTAAATATAGGAGTAGGCAAAAGTAGGCTTACAGTTGTGAGTATGCTAAACACAGAGTTTATTCTCATTTATTTGTATTACCACTGTAAACCTACTTTTTTCCACCCCTGTATGTGTATGTATAAATACATGTAGATACGGATATATACACACTTTTTGACAAAAGAATAAGAGCAATATATGTGAACCCTTTTTGCCAAATGAATTCTATTTGGTTAGTAAATCATGTTCTTTCCATCAATCTATCTAAGTCCGGACCAACTATGCAGATAGGATGTCCATCCAGAAGAACGAGAACCATTTTCTTCCTCACCTTTGGGGAGTTAAAAAAAAAAGTATTAATTTTCTCATACCAAATTTTGATGTTATGAATCTTTCTGTTCTTTGATTTTTAGTATTTGTCTTTCCCTTTTAGATATTCCAAAATAAAGTCTCCAGCACAAGTATTATTGAAAATAAGAGGAACTTTTTACATCCTTTTAAAACAGAAGCGTTTATATAACTTAGAACCTAAAGCCAATAGATTTACAGTGAATCTCAAAGGTAAACTAAAACAATCCAAAAACAACTGTTTTTTAATCATTTAAAATCAGGCTTATTGAAGTATAATTTACTTAAAGTTCAACCTTTTTAGGTGTAGCACCACCAGCCCATGTTAAAGTTCTCTCATGATCTTTTTTAGCCAGAATCCCTGCTACTCCTTCACAACCACTGATTTGTTTTATATCCTTACAGTGTTTTTTCAGGAAATTCACATAAATAGAATACATTGCATACAGTCTTTCTGAATCTTATAGTCTACTTTCACTTGCACAATGCATTCAAGAACCATCCATGTTGCTGTGTGTATCAGTAGTTTACTTTTTTACTGCTGAGTACTATTCCATTGTATGCCTGTATCAGTTTGTTTCATTTACCAGTGAAGAATATCTGAAAAATAATTTTTAGCAATTTAAAATAAAACTCCTATAAACATTTGTGTACAGGTCTTCAATTTAAAGAATTTGAAAACTAATTCACATACCATAAATTTCACCGCTTTAAAGTATATAATTCAGTGTTCTTGTTTTTTTAAATTAGGTGGTTTTTAATACGTTCATGAGGCTTGTGTGTTTTTGCGTGTACAGACTTAAGTTTCCATTTCTTTTGGATAAATACTTTGGAATGGGACTGTTGTTGTACAGTGAATATATGTTTAACTTTATTTTTAAAAAACGCTACACTTTTCAAGGTGGTTGTGTCATTTTGCATTGAATATTCCATTTTCTCTCTTTATCCTTTTTATGATCAACACAAATCCTTTGTTAAAGATTTAAAAAAATGTTTTTTAAAGATTTTATTTATTTCTTAAGAGAGAGGGGAAAGGAGGGAGAAAGAGAGTAAAAGAAACAAGATGTGTGAAAGAAACATTGATCAGTTGCCTCTCACACGCCCTCAACTGGGGACCTGGCCTGCAACCCAGTCATGTGCCCTGACTGGGAATAGAACCAGTGACTCTTTGGTTCACAAGCCACTGAGCCACACCTGCCAGGGTAAAGTTTAGAAAAATTCTGAGCCTCCAAGAAAATTTCAGAAAAGGTCTCCTTTATTGTTTTTTTCTTAATATGATTTGTATATTAATATGTATAATTTGAAAGATTCATAACCTTAGGGAAAAGTGGGCATTCTTTTCATTACACATCCTATCCTTCACTCCTCCCCTCCCCTCCAAAAGCAACCATTATTACACTTAGTATGCACCCTTCCATACACCTGTGTTTTCAGACATATATGTACAGTTGGGTCTCATTCAGAGAAGCATTTTCAAAATTTTAAATGGAGAAACCCTTTCTACAGTTTACAAACCAATTTCATTTTTTCTGTTCATTGTCTGATTTTATCCATGTATTAGTTATGAACTGCTATATAACAAATTACCACAAACTTATCAACTTTAAACAGCACTCATTTGTTATCTTAGTGTCTATGAGGCAGGAGACCAGGAATGGTTTAGCTAGGTCCTCCATCCCAGGGTCTGTCAAAAATCTACAATCAAGCTATCTGCCAGGCACGGGTCTCATCTGAGGGAGCAGTGGAGAAGGAGCTGCTTCAAACTAATGGTAGAATGCAGAATTCAGTTCCTCCACAGCTGATGGACCGATGGCCTTAGTTCCTTATCACAGGCCTCTTCCATAGAGCAGCCTACATCAATAGTGTAAGAGGAGGCGGAGTCTGCTAGCAAGACAGAAGTCACAATCTCCTGCAACCTAATTATAGAAGTGACATCCTATCACCTTTGTGTATTCTACTGGTAAGAAACAAGTCACTAGGACAGCCTACTGGCCACTTGAGAGGAGAGGATTACCTAAAGGCATGGCACAGACACCTGGAGGAAGGAATAGTGGGGACAGGAGGCCTTTCAGAAGCCTGTCTTCCAAAATCTGCAGGGAGAAAAACTTCTGGAAAGTTGAAGGAAGAAATATTCTTTATTTAGGAATGGACAACTGGGCACTAACTCCACTTTCTCCATCAGAGAAGGGGGCTCCCAGGAACAATGAGAGCTAGGTGACTGAGAACACTCCCCTGACAAAAGGCAGAGATAACTGCATGTTCATCTGCAATGAATGGTATACTCTGAGAGTAAGTCCTGTGGCACAACAAAAGCTCAGCTGTTTTCAGATCTGGCAGGACTCTGCTCTGTGCAGTCAGTCAATACTCCTGGCAGCTCTTTACCTCCTTAGGTAAATAAGAACCAGAGCAAAGTTGTGATGAGATCCGGTGCATTTGCTCTTGCCTGGAGCAACTGTTCTCTTCTGATATGATTCTATACCCTCTGCAAATCAAACAGGCATTTACAGTGAGTATGTCAGTGTGCATTCTCCTCCTGCTGTTAAGTGAGCTAGGTAGTGAACTAAGGCAGAAAGGAGGAGGAAGACATGTCTCCCCCGTTGATTAAGGAGGCCTGAGCCCCGTCCAATAAGACTGCTGGGTGTTCCAAACGTCACAAGCAGAGATAGTGCAGGAGAAGGGGAGTCTTTGAGACTCTGTACTAGGAAAAGGAGCCGCTGTAACCATTTCACTAAGACAAAGAGCCTTTACTAGCTGAGAGAGAAAGCCTTTGTAGCTGTACATTATTCCCAAGGTTTGGAAGGGGGAGGAGGGGGAACCAGAAGCTGACTAAGGCATATAACCCCTGAACCCCAATAGTTGGTGCACTTAGACTAGCCAGGTGCCTGCTTGTGGCTTCGTGCACGTAGGTGTTTCATAAATAAACTTGCTATCTCATTTCCACTATACACGTTGTCTCTCTCACTTGAACTCGTCTCTTGTAAGCAAGGCAAGAACCAAGGAACAAGCTTGGGGAGGGTGGGCGGTGGCCTGACTCTGGTCTCTCTCCAGTAATCTCTAGATGATCAAAACAGCTTATGATAGATAGTCTTTGCCTTTTTTTGCCATTGCATTTATTGGCCTTCTTCCTCTTTATGTCTACAGTGTTTGACCCTGGTATGTAAGTAACAATATACAGCTCTATAAATCATAACCTAGTTGGGGACTAAAGGTGTACAGAAGCAACTTTTAGCTCTTGCTTGAGCAGCACAGCTGAGATTCCAGTTTTGCATAGGGAAGTACTATATAATTAACTTATTTGGGGGGGAAAGTTGATTTATCACAAGTTGTATCTCAAGTAGACTGCAATCTTTGAGCTGTGCTGGAATCTAATAAGCAGGGAGCAGCTTGAGTTAAATCTTATTTACATTGCAAGTAGAGCAACAATACTCTTCTTAGCATTGTCTTCCTCAAATTACTTGTTCTGGGACTAATGTGGCCCTTTATGTTGTGTTACCTTACATAGAGATGCAACAGGCATCTACTAGCGGCTCATAACACTCACTTGAGGTGTTTATTGTAAGGATTTTAATATTAATTTATTTATTCATTTTAGAGAGAGAGGAAGACAGGGAGAGAGAAACATGGATTTGTTGTTCTACTTATTTATGCCTTCTTTGGTTCATTCATTTATGTTCCCTGACCAGGGATTGAACCTGCAAACCCTGGCATATAGAGATGATACTCTAATCAACTGAGCTATCAGTCTAGGGCCTATTGTAAGGATTTTAATGTCTTTTATCAGAGCTGGATAACCTACTTTACTCCCTAAACTAATGATTCTCAAATATTTGCAACCCAAACACACAGAAAAAAAGAAATTTTGTATGAGCTGATACAGTTAGACAGATAACCAACATCCACATATATACCTGGAGAGCTTTAAGAAACAATTCCTACCCTTACTAGATTCAACGTATTCTGATATGTCTTATTCTTTTTATTTGATGTAATCCACCAAATTAATCTAATCATACACTAATGATTAGCAACCTGAATGAAAAATACCGTTTACACAATATCAGAGATGAAGAACAGAAGAGGCACACATATTCTTTGCTTTTATGGTTCCATTTCTTTCAGTGCAGGGAGAGTAGCTCTCAGACTCTCTCTCTGGTACCTGACATGTGTGTAATGTGGGCTATTATCTTCTTGGTAAAGAAATGTCCCTGCTGTGCTCCAGGAGGCCAAGGACCTGTATCTGTAGCATCGGGGCAAGGTTCCTCCATGTGCATTCCTTCTTGCATCTCAGACTTCCTGTTAGGTAGCAGCTAGGAATGAGCGGCCAGAGGGGAAATAAAGGCAGGGCCCTCACCATTACAATCTCACAAAAAACTTAATACAGGAGGCTAAAAGCAAAAGGAAGACATGTCTCACCAATTAATTCAGCAGTCCTGAGCTCGGTTTGATAAGATAGCCAGGTGTCCTGAGCATTACAAGCAACATGGCGCAGGAGGATGGGAGAGTCCTTGAGATTGTGCTGAGAAAGAGGGCTTCTGTAAGCTTCTGTAACAATCTTACTAAGATTGCCAGGTGTTCTGAACATCACAAGCAGCAATTGCACAGGAGGAAGAGGGGGGCCTATGCTGAGAAAGGGGGCCTCTGTAACAATTTTACTAACTAAGACAAAGAGACTTTACTAACTGAGAAAGAGTCTTTGTAGCTATACATTGTTCCCAAAATTTAAAAGGGGAAGGAGGAGGAGCCTAAAAGCTGACTAAGGTATATAACCCCTGAACACTAATAGCCAGCATACTTAGATTAGCTAAATATCCACTTGTAGCTTCAGCTCAAGTATATAGAACAAATGTACAGCTTTATTTCCTCTATATGTGGAGCATTTAGACTAGCTAGGTGCCTGCTTGCAGCTTTGTGCTTGTACGTGTTTCATAGATAAACTTGCTATCTAATTTTCACTATATGTGTCTACCTCTTGCTTGAATTATTCTCTTGCAAGTGAGACAAGAACCAGACTCTGGTCTCTCTCTCCTCTCTGTAACATTTCCATCTAGAAAGTTTTCCTTATGTATGAAGTACACTGCTAAGAATTTCCAGTGGAGGCGAATTCTTAGTTTTTGCCCGTCAGAAAAGATCTTTAAAAATATTTTTACAAGGGTGGTAATATTTCTTACAGCACACAAAAGACAGTATTCTACCAATGCCATTGACAAGTGTGGCTCAGTGGATTGAGCACCGGCCTGTGAACCAAAGGGTCACTGGTTCGATTCTCAGTCAGGGCACATGCCTGAGTTGCAGGCCAGGTCCACAGCTGGGGTGCTTGAGAGGCAACCACACACTGATGTTTCTCTCCTCTTTCTCCCTCCCTTCCCCTCTCTATAAAAATAAATAAATAAAATCTTAAAAAAAAACTCAAATTTAGAAAGGTCCAGTGTAAGCCTGTCTGTTACTCCCTTAAAGGTAATGAGGCAATGTGCCTTCTGTCTCTGACTGCTTTTGAAATTTT
Source organism: Furipterus horrens (assembly GCF_987537825.1). Lineage (NCBI taxonomy): Eukaryota > Metazoa > Chordata > Mammalia > Chiroptera > Furipteridae > Furipterus > Furipterus horrens. Next base: position 103,692,673 of record NW_028327173.1, read on the forward strand.
TCTCTGTTCTTTTTTGGGGGCCATTTTACTTTTATGTGACTAGAGGTAGAATTCCTCTGATTTATCCTACTTGAAATTTTATTGAGATTTTCAAATCCTTCAGCAATTTTGGAAAATTTTCAGCCATTTTCTTCAAATGTTGCTTCTACCCAAATCTTTCCTATCCTCTCCTTCTAGAAGTTCAATGATTAAATATGTTAGATGTTGTCATTCTATCTTCTATGTCCTTTACTCTTGTTTTTTCATTGTTTTGTTTCTCCACACTAAATTCTGAAAATTAAGTTATCTTCCAGTTTAATCATTCCTTTTTAAAACCATATATAAACTGCTGCCAGATAATAACTGTTTTTAATTTAATTTTTATACATTTTCTCTTATTTGCTCACATGGATAAGAAATAGAAAGTTAATAACCTTTAAAAGGTAAACTAGTTTAAGCCTAGTAAATTGGGTTTTCTTATACATTTACAGAACTTAGCAAAATACAGGTATCCCCCATATAACACAGTACTTCTAGAACATGGTTAGAGAATTGGGGAAACCCCCTGTACAATACTGACTGTGATTAAAGCTTTTAAGAGCAAAAGATAACTCATTTACAATTTTTCACTCGAGCACATATATCATATAAGTTTACTCTAAAAAGCATAAAGGACTAGACTTAGCCGAACAGTTAAAGTCATATTTCTTAAATAAAGCTCCTTGCACTGAAAGAAGCACAAAGTATAAGAGAGAACTTCAAAAGTGCTTAGCACCATACGTATAACGAAATTTATAAAGAACTCTCAGCTAAAAGCAAGCAATCTAAAATAACAGATTTTTTGCAAAAGGTAGAGCATAGAAATCAAGATGATGCTGAAGAAAGTTCAGAGGATGAGGATATCTTATCAAAAAGAAAATCCATTCAGTTAATGGAGCTCATTAGTGATAACGAAGAAAGCGTTACTTAATTCATATTAATACGTAATACTTTTGATGAAAATTGCATTAATAAAGATATATCTCTTAATTATAAAAATGTAATAGTATGTTTTTTTAATTTTTGGACCCTAACCCCCCATTTTGTACTAGTTCTTTGTTTCGTATAACATGGATTCGCATAACACGGCGTTTGTTAGGAACCTAACAACCATGTTATATGGGGGTTACCTATAGGTCCTGGGTTTCTAGCGAACTTCTAAATATACCCTCTGTATGATCAATAACACTGGTGTTACTGGGATCCCAAGGTTAGTCTGTTTTGGATTTTGTATTGATCAATGGACCTTCAACTTATGGACCATTTGAGTGTTAAGAAATAAAAATTATATAAAACATGCTATGCTTTTAAAAGCATTCTATATGTTAAATATTTTGAAATCATATTGTTCTACTGAAAACTACATTTTAATTAAAAAAAATTCTTCCTAAAGTCCTGATTAATTTTACAATGAAAAAATAGTTTTAGCTTTGATAGAATAAATAAAAAGTAAAATATAAAAGCAAATTTGTATTTAGGTTAACTATATTACTAAAAATGTATGCTCTGTATTCTTATTTTAGATCTCATGACAAAAATGCTATTGTGGTTAAGGTAATGTACCCTACAGTTAGAGCTGAGATTACCATTATTAATTATTAATTATCATTAGAAACATGTAGTGTAAAAAAAGATTGAAAGAAACTGTCAGTACTACTTGTGAAGTATTTCTGCATTAAATAAATAAATAAATCTGAATTATATCAGTCCTCTAGGTTTTCAAGGTACAGTCACCAGACCTGGTCTCCAGAGTATTTGTATCACCTGGGAAATTGTTAAAAATGTAAACTCTAGGGTACTACCTTAAATCTACTCAATCAGAACCTGGGGGGTGGGTGGGGGGGGTCCAGCATACTGTGTTCTAATAATCACACCAGATGACTCCAATATCCATTCAATTTTGAGGATCACTCTCTAGATTTATCAGTTTAGTTAGGATTTATAGGGGATAAAGGAACATGAAAAAGAGCACCAACATGATGAGGTAGTCATCGAAAGTGGGACAATTAGACATTGGTCCTACTGATGTGATGTCTGAGAAAGGATACAAAAATACCTATCTCCTACCCCACCCAATTGCACCTAGATTGAATCAGACATCTAACTCCCGTTTTATAGGCAATATTGGCACAAACTAAATGCTATTATGAAGTGCCAAACTCAAAAAAGGACTTAATTCTCTAGGACAGATAACCACTTTCTCGAAGTGATAAATGACATTACACATAGGAACATAGAATTGCTATAGGTAACAAAAATAAAGCAAAGTTTAAGGAACATCAAATAGGTGCAACAGGTGAGTCCTATTTTGCATACAGTTAAAAGACGTTTGGTACACTGAATATAAATGAGGTACAGATAACAGGGGAGTCCAATACACATTGAAGTGGGGAAAACGTATGTGTAGGATTTGCTTTAAAATCTCAAGCTCTGCTCTATCCTTGTGTTAGGTAGGATAGGTAGTGAACTAAGGCAGGGGGGAAGAGGGAGACATGTCTCCCCTGTTGACTCAGATGTACTGTAGCTGTACATCATTCCCAAGGTTCAGAAGGGGAAGAAGGGGGAAGCTAGGAGCTAACTAAATTATATAACCCTTGAACCCCAATAGTCAGTGTACTCAGATTAGCTGGTTGCACACTTGTAGCCCTGGCTACAAATATAGAACAAAGTTACTAACAACTTTATTTTCTCTATACATGAGGCATTCAGATTAGCCAGGTGCCTGCTTGCAGCTTCATGCTCATATGTGTTTCATAAATAAACTTGCCATCTCATTTCTACTATACGTGTTTGTCTCTTGCTTGAATAAACTTCTTGTGAACAAAGAAGAACTGAGGAACAAGCTCGGGGGTGGGGGTGGGGGATGGGGCGCTGACTCTGATCTCCCAAGAAACACTAGCCAAAAAAAGTGACCAAGAGTTGAAAATTGCTAAAGATGGATGCTAGCTACAAGGGACATTATTACACTATTCTCTTTTTAAGCTTGAAAAATGTCAACAGTTCAAATACTTTAAAACTAAAACAAACTAGAGGACTGGGTATGCCTCTAAAATCAATATGGAGGGAAAACCCTGTAAAGTGAGTGGTTACAGTTGTGTGGTGGACAAGGACTATGGCAGAGTCTCAGGCCAACGATGCCACTGAGGAGTACTTGAAACATAAGAAATGAACAAATAAACTTGGCTTTTACTTCTCGGGGGAAAAATTAAAAGTAAAACAAAAATGAAACTATGATCCTTAAGATGCAATTTCAAATCAGGTAACTATAGCAGCTATATGTGAATCATTTTACAGGAGTTTATGAAATTACAGTACTAAATCTATTTGACACAAAAATCTAAGTGTTAAATATACAGTAGTTTTGAAGTTAAATAAGCCTGGAAAAATGGACTGTTTGATATGATATGGACAAAGTGTTAAGCCATAAGACTATTGTCTCTAGACTATTTTTGGGTAGAAGGGGTGAAGAAAGGAGGTAGCAGGAGAGAACAAGCCAACACATGTTAAAAAATGATGATATAAAATAAAACCACATTCTTTGGTAGAATGGATTATATGTCAAATTTTCAAAGATCCGGAAGACATCTACTAAGAAGAGCTGCTGGTGGCTAAATGGCTTCAAGTTATAACAAAACAAAACAAAACCCAAACAGCCTAGCAGCCATTTCTACATAGGCTCCTCACACAAACTGCACTTTAGGGAGAGGCCTACACTGAGTTGCCTTGCCTCCTGCCTGCACTATGTTTCTGCCATTTGAGCCAGCTTTTACAAAGAAGCTCCTGGAATCCCATTTCAACTAACAGGACTGAGGCTTTCCAATTAGAGCTGTGCAGCGCTGACCAACCAAATTGGCTCTATTCTGACCAATTAGAACAGTGTCTTTTGAGCAGTCTGCAAGGATTTGGAGTCCTCACTTGCTTGAAGGCAGACCAATCAGAAACCAGGGGCGGGGACTTCTGTTCATATAAGCCAGTACCCCTCTGACTCTGAAAGCTCACTGTCCCTTTCCACTTAAGAATGAAAACTGTTTCCCTGGTTGAGCTGAAACACTGAAGATGTCTCCCGGGAACAGAGTAGAGCAGACAGAGCAGACCAGGAAGGAGCAGAGCAAAGCTGTCTGGCAGGAAAGCGGCCTGGCCCCAGGGCTGCCTCACAGATGTGCTGCATCACAATTGAGCTGTTTCACACTCAGTGAGGTTTCCTTCATCACAAAAATGGGGATTCCTGTTGGCATTGAATTAGTGCCAATGACCATGAGTTGACAGAACTAAACAATGTATTGTATTTTGCTCCATGTTAAAAATTATATAAAGGTCCTATAGCTGCTGAACATTGTTAAAAAGTCGGCTTTTCAAATCTAGTTACAGGTTTACAAATATGATAGAACTCATCCAAATAAACAAAATTAAAAGTTACAATGTTAAGTCATAGTGTTACAATAAAGATTGTAAGCACACACACAAAACCTCAACCACAAGACATTTAGTGTAAACTATAAAGCAGAAGTTTTAAGACTCCTTCACCTACCTTGAGCAATTGCAGCAAGCTTTTCCTTTTCTTCAGGGCTGAGCTGCAACATTTTATCTATGACAGGAAGAAGTCTTTCTCTTTCGCTACCTGGTTTTAGGAAAACGAACTGCAGCAAGACATTCTTCAAGTACTCCAGGTTAGCTAAGGACTTCTCTCGCTCTTGATTTCTTTCCAATCTTCTTACTTCACTTTTGAGAAGCTGGTGTTAAGAGAAATGACTTTAAAAAGTGGATTTTAGAAGCTTCTGGTTAAACATGGCAGAATGAACAAATGCATTTTTTCCTCTTCCCCCTTAAAATGCTCCCAAAATGACAATAAAGGAGAGACCCTAGGAGAAAAATGCAGATGAGAAATATCAAGAAATTCCAAGATGGGAGAGATGAAATTTAAGTGACTCAGTTCAGCTGCTGACCAAGTACCACAGACAAAAGGAAAGAGTGGATTCCACAGACACACAGAGAATTGTCTGCTTCCTAAGTATAGGTTACAATGGAAATGGTTAAAAACAGAGGACTGCGTAAAGTCTACATAGGTTGGTGCCATGATGCTCCCTCCACCTTCTACTTTATAGAAATTAAGCCAGTAAGCTCAGGGCTCTGGGTTATCAAACATTTTAAGTGTTACAGAATGGGAGTGTCCAAAAAACCCCCAGAGCTTGTAGCTGGGGGATGGGGAAAAGAAAGCAGCTTTTAGGATGCCTTTGCATGCCTGGGTCCAGTGGCTGGTAACTTTGTTGCACAAATGGCTTTGAAACTTCCAACGCCCAGGAAGATGGGAGGGGCTCTGGACCGTGGGATGGTACTAAAAGAGGGGACAGAGCCTGCGTTCGGTTCTGTGAATGGACAGAACTGGTCACCACACCCACTGGTCAGAGGACGCAGTCAGGGATTTAAAAAGCAGCTGCAGACATTTTAGTGGGGTTCTCTGTGCTGCTTTAAGAAGGACTGGTTCTCCATGCTGCTTTAAGAAGGGGGGTCTCGCCATGTGGTTTTGAGAAGGAGAGGAGATCCACGCGGTTTGCAGGAAGAAGGCGCTCTCTCTCCCCACATGGATTAAAGAAGCAGAGTTCTCCACGCAGTTTTGAGGAGGTTCTCCATGCTGTTTTGAGAGGGAAACACCATGTGGCTTTGAGAAAGCAGCTTACAAGGAGGCTGAGAATCCATGCGGTTCTGCATTGAAAGCTGGCAGGCACCACAACACAGAAAGGACCTCCCCGATCAGAATTGAATGCTTGGCAGCTACCAGTAAAGCTGAACTGTGTCTAGGAAGTAGGGAAACAGTATTTCTAACTTTTCTAAAACTAGCCTGGTTTGGTAGGGGGAGGCTGAACGATGTGTTTGTGGGTGTTTTAAAGAACATAAGACTTAACGGCAGAAATCCGCAAATAATCTATATCTATATAACTGTTAAATAAACAATTCTTTTTCTTTTCACTAAACTCTGATATTGTGAGTTATAATTCTGGCGGCGGGCAATTGGGCCCCTAACTAAACAGCCTGTGGGTTCTGTTTCAAATTAGAGCTGCCCAGGTGTTCTGTTACATAAGGAATGCAGGCTGAAGTCTGAAGGCAGGAGCTGAGGTGAACTTCTGTCTTCACCACTAAACCCTTTCCCTGCCCTGCTCCCAGAAGGCAGTTAAAATGTACACAGGGAAATTATGTTTACGTGATGAACAGCAATTAACCAAAACCAAAGGTAAGTTTAGGATGGAGTGAAACTTCTGGAATATAAGACAATCTAAAATACTACCAGAAAAATGGAGCAAAGGATATGAAGAAGATGGTAGAATGTTAGTCGAGGAAGATTTCTGGATTAAAACCAACAAAATAATATAGTTTTATTTTGTCACATTAGGTTAGTTCTGGAAAGTTAGCCAAAACCTAGAGTAATTTTTAAAAAGTAACAATAAGGTCTAAGAAATAATGTGAGAATGTATATTTCTGGAAATAAAATATTTAGATAGTCACTTGGGTTCACTGGGCTAGTAAGGGATTTGTTAAATGTGATCATGTTTTGCTTACATGGGAAAATGATTTTATAGAGATGCATACTACAGCAGTTAATGATGGGATGTTAAAATACAGATAATTTACTGTAAATAAATGAATAGCTCACTATTAAAAATCATTTTGACAAAAACAGCTGATGCCCCTGCATGATATAGGACAGAAGCATGTGCTTTTCAGAAAGACAGGAGTTTGAATTTTGTTCCCCCATTTATCAACTTCAGTTGTTCCCTCATCCAGTGATTTGGTTAGATAGAACTACAGTCTCAAGGTCTGGGCCATTCTTACTAAATGCTATTCTTAAGAAATGTTAAAATGTAGCATAGTATTTTGCAGACCAGCTGTAAACATAATAAACTTGACAAAATCCAACCTAATAAGTGTAGCCAAGTGTAAAGAAGAAATAAACATGTAATTGACCAAATAGTGAATAGAAGCAATTGAGGCAGGAGATAAATCAGGAGAGAGGAAACTGTGGAGGCACTCCAAGACTAAGACAAAGGAAGTTGATACAGGACAGAAACCCTGTTGTAAGACTGGTTGTCCCCACTTTCTGGAAGAGTGTTAAATCATGGTGAATCATGACTGCACCTGTGCAGAAGATGCTACATGACCCCTGCTTCATTATAACAACATTATAATAAATTAGCATTGTGGGACCCCTCTCCCCTGGTGGGCAATCAAGGAATATCATGGGAGACCACATGCGCAGTAGCTTAAAAGCAATATAACTACTTCAACATGCACAATCCAAAACTGGCCAGGAAATATCTGCCCTATAAAAACAGAATCCCTCCAGCCACTGGGTCCATCTTTGCTTGGAGTTGACCTACTCCCTGTAAGGACTCTGCCTGGCAGGCAGACAGTGGGAAGCACCTACCCGGACTGACGGACCTTAGGAGAAAAACACCTGCTGTTAGTGTTCTTGGAATTTGGTGACTGCAGGGTTGAGAAAGCCAAGATAAGGTCGAGGTGTAAAACAGGATGCCTGGCAGCAAATGGTGCGAAAGATAACCGCAGAACCACCAACCCCCAAAAGGAAAAAATGTTTAAAAACCCCTCTCCCCAGTGCCTGGGCTCTCTGTTTGCTGAGTATTCAGAGACGCCTTTTCTTCCCTGGCTGAATAAACCTCTGCTTGCAGTCTACGAGATTGACAGTGCATTCCATCTGTGGGGAGGCGCCACCTAACACTCCCATGTTCTGTGTACTCTCATTTAATAAACCTGCTCTCCCTCTTTCTGTTGTAAACTCTGTGTATTCTATTCAATTCATTGTTTGTGATCACCAAGAACCTAGTTGCCTGTGCCCACCTACGACACAATGGTTAAGCCTCCCTTGGGAAAACAGCTTTGGATGTACATAAATCCTTTTGCTTCACTTGCTGCAAGTAAATAAAACTACCTTGCAACAACCGCTTCTCCCTTTTTGAATGGAGCACCCCAAGGTGAACCCTGAATCTGGTAACAATTATGAGGATTAAATAATTGTAAAACCTGGGGCCTGGCTCATGAGAACTACTCAGTAAGTTCTATGATTATATTCGGAGAGTTGATATATTACTGAGCCAAGGTGAAAATATCTCATTTGTGTAATCCTCAAGTTCTCCACAATCTACCTACATGTTTCTGATACCTCTAAGGAGGAAAAACTTCCTCAGTCCTTTTACCACTTGTGTAAGTAGTTCAGTGCCATAAACATCAACAAAATGATCTGATTAAGAAACGCTCCATGGTTTACCTTTAACATTTAAGGACCCAATAGGGGAAACAGAGATTAAATCTTTTTTAGGGGCTAGTTGCATTTTTCTCCCCATAGCCTTAGATAATTAATAACAGAATCTATAACCAATTAATCAAGTGTACCAGTTCACTTATTGCAGCCTCACTGTATTGCGGGATTTAAAAAAATATTATATTTTATTATTTATCGCGAATTTTTCGCTATATCACAGTACTGTATACTTATGGTGTTAAAGTTACGTAGGTTTAAGACTGTAGAATAAATGTAAGGTTCCTACTTCACAGGGGGGTCTGGAACGTAATACCCGCGATAAGTGAGGGAATGCCGTATATTTATCCTTATGTTCTGGCTGAAATCTCACTACAGTAACAGTCAACCAAACAAGAACAAAGAGACATTCAACCTGGCCTCAACCCTGGAGCATCCCAGCCACCAGGAATGTGGAAGGCTGATCATCATGTTCCAGGAACCAGTAATAAAGACATTTATCAAACACTTCCTTTGATACTCCTTGCAGCTGAGAGATAGCTGGCACTGGTGAAGGCCATAAACCACAGGTGTCAGGCAGGGGAAGAAAGTAATGCTAATGCAAATGCAGAGATAATAGCTGAACAAAGGGAGGGAGCTTGGGAAGAAGCTGCCTGACTCCCCTTTTAGCTTCTCCTCTTCTTAGTCTCAAGGGAGAGGGCACCTCTGAGCTCCCCCTAAAATCTCCTCCCCTCAGATTCCCACGTTTTCCTTTTATAAACTTACTTCCGAAAACTCAAGGGGAAGGTCGATGTCAGGGTTTTTATCTGCCACCCTCTCAGATCTGTGGCAACTGATATTAATGAAAGTGCAAATATAACCCAATCCCTGTCTCTGCTCTTTGGCTGAGTTGTGATAGGCAGCATGAGCCCCAGACTCGGTTGCCCTCCAGTTTCAGACCCTTACCCACTTTTTTTTTTTTAATCCTCACCTAAGCATATGTTTTTAAAATTAATTTTAGAGAGAGAGAGGAAGGGAGAGAAACATTGATGTCAGACAGAAACATCAATAAGTTGCCTCCTGTATGTACCCCGACTGGGGATCAAACCTGCAATGTAGGTATGTGTCCTGATCGGGAACTGAATCCACAACCTTTTGGTGTATGGGGACAATGCTCCAACCAACTGAACCACCTGGCCAGGGCCTTATTTAAGTTTTATGTAGGCTTATGTGGAATAATGACTTGTGAACATTTAATTTCTAAATCTATTACAGTTTCTTAGAAAAAGTAGGAATTAAAATAGTATTTATATTATAGATATAAAAGCAATTAAATTTTCTTGATTTCAGGAATATAATACCATTAAGAATCAAAATGTTATGGATACATCTGATATGTGAATTTTTAAACTTAGGTAAGTTTGTGTAGAGGGTCAAGAAACCCAAACCGGTGCATTTTCTTGCTGGCAGTTTTTGGACCTTACCTTAATTTGCTCCATAAGGACTGCATTGGTTGCTTCTGTTTCCCTGAGCAGGCCATTTAAGTGATCGGCACTTTTTGTGGTGGAACTGAGCTTTTGTATCAATTCTTCTTTGGTAAATTCAGCATGCCACAGCGGAGGCTCTACAAAATGTTCCAGTAATTAATTTTCAAAATCAGGATTATTGATGAAGATTCTCAATAAGAAAAATATCTTAGTATAGATATTTTATCCTGCAAAGTTAAATAGATCCACTCTCTGCCATCCCTCTGGTCCACATAACACACTTAAAAAGTTACATGTTGAATGTAACACAAATAAAACAATTTAAAGCATATAATCTAATTGAATGTAAGCTTTATGAGCACCAATTATATGATTTGTTAGGCTTTTGTTTATAAGTCATTTTTATTAGTTTTATCACTCATCCTCCTCTATTAATGTCCCAAGAGCTTGTGTCACTTCACTTATAAATGAGGTATTAACATTTACTGACCATAATATATAATGGACTCTCATAAGAATTTTATATGAGGTGGAGTAGGCATCATTATTCAAATTTTACAGGTGACAGAACAAGCTCAGAGTCAACAAGAAATTTTGGCAAAATCACAAAGCCAAGTCTAATTCTGGGGTCTATTGCCACTCTGCAGTGATGCCTCCATCTCACCACTATTAACTTCATTTGAAGGAACCATGATTGCACTTTCCACCCATATCATAATCAATGACTGTGGATACAGTCTTTACTACTCCAGATTCTGAAACTTCAGAAAGATGATAGATTCCCCCTGAATTATGAACATTAGTATTCATTATAGGTAAGAATAAAATATACCAAAACTTCACTGTTATTTAAAGAGGCAAATTTAGCACTGCTACTTCATCGAGAGGAATAAAATTTTTCCTTGGAATGGTAAGAATATATTTATTGTACTCTCTAATACCACTACAGAACTTCCAACCATCCGTTTCTGATTCAAGCTTAGCGTTGAATGAATTTTAATTTTAAAAAATCATTTTTTTTTTTTTTGTTCAGTTGGTTGGGTGTTGTCCCACAAACTGAAATATCTAAGCTTTGATTCCCAGTCAAGGCACATGCCTGGGTTGTAGGTTTGGTCCCCAGTTGGGATGCATATAGAAGGCATCCAATCAATGTTTTTCTCTTACATTTATATTTCTCTCCCTCTGCTTCTCCCTCCCTTCCCCTCTCTCTAACATCAAAAATAAAAACAAAATTAAAAAAAATTTTTTTCTTCTATCTTCCTTATTTTACCCCATTTGAAAAGGCATGGAATACTGAAAAGAGATTTTAATGGAGTGGATCAAAAAAGTAATATTAATAGGACAGGACAGAATTAAATTAAAAAAACATATTTAAACAGAGAAACATACCAAGTTTAGTTTCAGAAGTATTAAGAAGCTGCTCTAAAGACTGCATGTGCATGCCAGCAGAAGATACAGACTCTGTATCAGTTGTCTCCATTCCTTCTCCCTCCTCCCGGGTTACACAGTGCATGTCTAGAAGGGGGAGGTCTGTGTTTCTCTTTTCTCGAAGGCTCTTCACAGGTTGGTGGGAAGAAGCTGGGCCTATTAATTATTTTTAAAAGGGGAAGTGAGAGAGTGTTCAAAATTGATAAATTCAGCATTAACAGAGATACACAGTAAAATTAAAATGATCCTTAGGATGATATGGTAAGGAATTTGAATAGAAAATAAAGTAAATAGTGTAAAAAAAGAATTTCTAAAACAGCCCCCTAAATTTGGTTACTGAACTCTTAACAACTTAAGCTATTTCGGCAGAAGCTATAAATTGCTTGCTACTAGCTAGATAAGATAAACTATTAGATAACACGAAGTTCATAATACAAAAAGTTCATATTGGTAGGAATTCTAAAATTAGATTTTAGCTATTTTTGAGGATTAGGTATTTCAGATAGCTGCATATTTTCTGACACACACACTTGTTGAAGTCTGTTCAGCAGATGTTCTTGTTGATCACTGCCTTACATATTCATGTCTATTGGTTCCTACCATTGTCTGCTCACATCTTCAGTGTTCAGGCAAGAAGAACCTAGAATCCACGGCAGGGAAATAATCAGTCACAATTCACGGGCAAGGCTTTCCTGCTTGCTGGTAATGAACTCTTGCATGGAAATATATGGTTGGTAAGACACTTTTAAACACATGACTTTATTAACCTCAAGAAACCTGAAATTCAGAGAAATTAAATGACTTTGCCCAGGGTCTCATAGCTGATTTAGGGACCAGAATTCTAACCCAGAGCTCTAAAATTCCATGACATTGCCTCTCATTTCCTTTTAAACACTAGCCCCATGGCTACATTTGTTGAGGCATTTTTACGGCCTTTTGATATTTTGCTATCTGCTTATTCTACTGCCGATTCCTAGAAAATAGAATCTCTTTTGCAACCAGTGTTTCTCTGGCTGCTTACTTCCTGGGTCCATTCGTGACATATGTTAAATTTTCTTGAAGCTGGTTTCTGACTCCAATGAGTGACTTATAACTGCTGATGCCCTGGTGACATTTTTCCATGGGAAACAGTATTAAGTATAAAGCTGACACTAAGGGATTTATTCTAGGGATGCGAGGTTGGTTCAATATCTGCAAATCAGTAAACATGATATACCACATAAACAAAATGAAGGATAAAAATCACATGATCATATAAATAGATGCAGAAAAGCATCTGATAAAAACCAACACCCATTTATAATAAAAACTCTCAGAAAAATGGGAATAGAGGGAACATGTAATAAAGGTCATATATGACAACACAATAAAGTTCATATGTGACAAACACAGAGCCAACATCATACCCAATGGGAAAAAACTACAAGCATTTCCCTTAAAATCAGGAACAAGACAGGAATGTCCCTTCTCACCACTATATTCAGTATAGTACTGGGATTCTTAACGATAGAAATCAGACACGGAGAAGAAATAAAAGCACCCAAATAGAAAAGGAAGAAGTAAAACTGTCATTATTTGCAGATGACATGATACTGTGTACAGAGAACCCTAAAGATTCCACCAAAAAACTACTAGAACTGATAAATGAATTCAGTAAAGTAGCAGGATACAAAATATATAAACATCCAGAAATTGATTGCATTTTTACATACCAATAATAAACTATTAGAAAGAGAAACTAAGAAAATAATCCCATTCACAATTGTTCAAAAAGGATATCCAGGAATAAATTTAACCAAGGATGTAAAGGCTTGTAGTGAGACAATTATAAGAAGATACAAATAAGTGAAAGTATATACCATGTTTATGGATAGGAAGAATTAACATCATTAAAATGTCCATACTACCCAAAGCAATCTATAGATTCAATGCAATTCCCATTTAGATACCAATGGCGTATTTCACAGAACTAGAATATTTCAAAAATTTATATGGAACCACAAAAGACCGCAAATAGCCACAGCAATCTTGAGAAAGAAGAACAAAGTTAGAGGAATCATGCTGCCTGATATCAAACTATACTACAAGGCCATAGAAATCAAACAGCATGGTACTGGCATAAAAACAGTCATATAGATTGATGGAACACAATAGAAAGCCCAGAAATAAACCCACACCTTTAGAGTCAACTAGCATTTGACAAAGGAGGCAAAAACATACAATGGGGTAAAGACAGTCTATTCAATAAAAAGTGTTGCGATAATTGGACAGATACATGCAAAAAAAATGAAACCAAACCACCTTCTTATAGCATACACAGGAATAAACTCAGAAGAGAATGAAGACTTAAATGTAAGACTCAAAACCATAAAAATCCTAGAAGAAAACATAGGCAGTAAAATCTCAAACATTTCTTGCAGCTATATTTTTTCTATCTCCTCAGGCAAAAGAAACAAAAGAAAAATAAAACAAAAACAAATTGGAGTACAACAAACTAAAAAGTTTTTGCAAAGCAAAGGAAGTCATCAAACCAATGAAGACAACTCACTTAATGGGGGAATATATTTGCCAATAACACATCTGATAAGGGGATAACAGCCAAAATTTATAAAGAACTTATACAACTCAACAACAATAAAAAACAATTAAATTAAAAAATGGGCAAAAAACCTAAACAGACACTTGTCCAAAGAAGGCAAGCAGATGGTCATAGACATATGAAAAGATGCTTAAAGTCACTAATCATCAGAGAAATGCAAATTAAAACCACAGTGAGATATCACCTCACACCTGCTAGAATGGCTATCAACAATAAACAAACAAGTTTTGGTGAGGATATCGAGAAAAGGGAACCCTCATACACTGTTGGTGGTAACACAGACTGGTGCAGCCACTGTGGAAAACAATATGGGGTTACCTCAAAAAATTAAAAATGGAACTGCCTTATGACCCAGCAATCCCACTTCTGAGACTATGTATATCTGAAGGGACCCAAAACACTAATTCAAAAGAATATATGTACCCCTATGTTCATTGCAGTGTTATTTACAATAGCCAAGATTTGGAAGCAACCCAAGTGTCCATCAGTAGACGAGTGGATAAAACAGCTCTTGTACATTTATTTACACAACAGACTATTACTTAGCCATAAGAAAGAATGAAATCTTACTTTTTGCGACAACATGGCTGGACCTGGAGAGTATGATGCTGAGTAACATAAGCCAGTTGGACAAAGACAAGTAAATGAATTCATACATATGTGGAATCTAATGAATAAAATGAAATAACAAGCAAAACAGATACAGAGTCATAGGTAGAGAATAGGCTGATAGCTGTTTCAGGGAGGAGGTTGGGGGCTGGCTTGAGGGGATGGAGGGATTGAGCGAAAAATAAAAATAAAAAAACAAACTCAGCCCTGGCTGGTGTGGCTCAGTGGATTGAGCTTTGGCCTGTGAACCAAATATCACTGGTTCGATTCCCAGTCAGGGCACATAACTAGGTTGCACGTCAGGTCCCCTGTTGGGGGTGCAAGTGAGAGGCAACCACATAATGATGTTTCTCACCCTCTCTTTCTCCCTTCCCCTCTCTCTCAAAATAAATAAATAAATTAAAAAAAAAAACAAAAGAAAAAACTCATGGACAGGGACAACAGTGTGGTGATTGCTGGGGAGATGGGGTACAGAGTTGGGGGAAGGTATAGGAAGGTATAAGGGAGGTAAATGGTGATAAACAGACTTTACTTAGGGTGGTGAATACAAAATACAATGAACAGATGACATGTTGTGGAACTGTGCACCTAAAACCTGTATAATTTTGTTAACCAGTGTCACCCCAATAAAGTTAATAAAATGTAAAAAAATAAACCTGATACTTAATAATAAAATGTAGTCTCACCTTAACTGACATATTCTCATCTCTTCCAGAAAGCAGAATGGATGATCTAGGTGTGATCGTACTAAAACTACAACTAATCAGAAATTTGAAAGGGAAGAAGCTGTATTGGCCAAGCAATCCTACAATTTCAGTGCTGCTTGAGTGTTTCCAAGCCTTTTGCTCTCTAATATCTCTAACTTAAAAACTGATGTATTTCGATGAATAGTAATGAAGAACACCAAACATATCCAGTGAATACCAGAATTTGGACATATCGTAAGACTGACACAGTATGTTTGAATTAGAGAAAGGAAATATTCTAGTACATGGAGGCTGACAAATACATGAAAATCAGTATTATCAGGTTACATAGGCTGGTGTAAGTACAATCTAGAAGGGTTCCAATTTGTTCAAATATCTTCTCAGTGAGCAAATCCAAAATTTATTAATCACAGAATTAACATTGGTTGTTGCCAAATAAATTCTCTATTTTCTTAGGAATTTTTGAAGAATGCATTTGAGTGACATGTACATGACAACATGAACAACTCTTGTTTCCATGTGTACATACATACTTTTTGTGGCTGGTTCACTCTTAAGCTGGAAAAGCTGAGCTTCCACCTTGGAGAGCTGCTGCTGCAGAGTTTCCACCGTCTTTCTGTGCTCTTCCTGCAAATGTCTCACTTGATCTCGGAAGCTGCTGTGAAGGATCTCATTCTGGGATGTCAGGTGACCCACAGCCTGTACATGTTCAGACTTCATCGTCATGTTCTCTGATTGTACTGCACATAACCTGAAGGGTGAGAGAAAATGAATTCATATGAAATCTTTCAACTTAAGATGTTGGCTCAGCCTTTTTCAACTGGCCCTGCAAGAGAATTAGCCCTGAGATAACCACTGAACATATGAATTAACTTCTCTCCTATGCATCTATTTCGGACTAGTTGTGTAACACCTGGGGAAAAATGACACTGGCTGTCATCTAGTTCAAATACTATTCTGTGTTCCACAGTTCAGATGGGGAAATTTGCTTGAGAAACTATGTTGTATGGTTCAGATGAGAAACTTCCTTCATAGTTTATCAGAGAATAGCACTGTATTTAGAGCATAAAAAATTATCCATTTAATTATCTTATATAATAGCTCATAATAAATACAGGATTAATATATTCTCTATTACTCTGAAAACACACAACACTATCTTTTGATTCATAAAGAAAGTCTTAAAGGAAAGAACCTCCTTTTGAACCAAATAACATGACACTCTGAAACACAAAGACTTAGCTACTACAGTTGTTTTTGAATTTCATTGCACTTCAAAACTGCTGGGGTACCCTATTAAAACAGACATCTAGTTCTCATTCTTGAGCCACTGAATCAGAATCTTCAAAGGTGGTCCTACTTTTAGCAGTTTTCCATGTGATTTTTAGGTAGTCAGCTTGATACTAGCAAGGGTCCTACCATGGGAAACTACTATTTTTAATGGCTCAGTTGCAGTGTTGATGTTCTATATGTTTGGCTTTTGTAATGCAAAACAAAACATTTTCTTTTTACGAAGGATCCACAGATACACTATCATAAAAAAATTAAATACATAAGTAATTACAGGAAACAATTAAAGCCCTCTTTTATCCATTCCTCCCCACCCGAGCAATGTAAAACCCCAACTCTGGTGTAAACACCATTAATGGTTTAGCATGTAGCTTTCCAAGATCTCTTTCCTATGTGCTACAAATATGTACACTATATGAGGTTTTAAAACAAGATTTAGTGGCTAAAGGGAGACTATGCAATAAAAATATCATGCTTCAGAAAAGTTATCTTAACTGCTAAATTCATATCAATTAATGAGTTTAGAGAATGCTAGTATATATGCTATCTCACAAACTTGCATTTTTTTCCAAGCATTTTGTTCAATATCTACCAAGAAAGTAAAAGAAGAACCATTAGTTATCATAACAATTTTCTAAGGAAGATAAAAGCTACATTTTAGAGCTAGGATAATGCTTCTAGTTTTCAGACGATTATCAATGATACTTCTGAACTTACCTATTTGAGAGAGTTAGAAGCTTAAAGCCTCACCTGGAACTAGAACAATTATATGAAAGTTCACTGTTCTTTCACAGCTGTTACTGGGGTGTTTATATTTAGCTGGGTCCTCTGGGCAATGCAGGTATTAGATGGCCACCCTATTTGTTCCTCTGCAGCCATTTAAAAAATCTCATACAGGGAAAGTATGAATATTAAAATGTTTTAAAAAGAGAACACTAGAGCACATAGGGCAACAATATCATTAGCTTTTAATATTTTGGGGGAAGACTCCTATAGATATCTCAAAATGCTATGAACACTGACTGATCAACACTTAGAATGAGTGCTCAATAAGTATTTATGGAATCACTGAACTACTTCAGGGGCATCAGTGCACTTTTGTGTTAGCAGTATAGTTTGTTAAATGTTCTAGAGTAAAGAATAAATGTTGGAAATTTCTGATGTAAACATCAAGTTTGCATCCTTATATATAAGCTAATCTCATGGTAAACCCTGGTGATAGCTAGAAAATTGAAACTTCTGATTTATGAAATTAACATATATAAATCACACCGTTGTAAGATTAAAAAGCCAAGAAAATGAAGTGCTTTCACTTTTAAGATTAGAATACGATTTGGCATGCATTATAAACACGAGAGATATGTAAAGTATGCAAACATCCTTGACGAAAGATGTTCAATGAAGAATTCTTTTCCTTAATCTAAGATACAACTAACGTTACCACCCAATTTCTTTATGACAGGAATCCAAAGTTTCTTGTTCATAATCTATTTATTCTGCCAAGATCCCTAATGTCTATTTAAAGTACTGATGAACAAAAGTTTAACAAGTTAAAGACAGAGCTGCAAAAGTACGTTGCATATTCTTTTCTTTGTTAGCAGCTGTTCGCATGCTTTCCCCTAAAGGAAGAAAAATGCTTATACTTTGATACTTGGATAGGAAAGTAGGTTTTTTGTTTTTTTTTTTAAAGAAACATTCTGGCCATGAAGGCCATAGGAAAGACAAGAGTATTAAATGAGTACTCTGTCTTAAAAAAACTAAGTACAAAAACAATCAAAGGGGAAAGTTCTAAGGTAGAAAACACATTTACCAAGCCCTTAGAAACATCTATTTCTTATTTTCAATTTGTATTTATCGCAAGGAGCAACACATTAGGAGTTCTAAACACTGGCACAAACACTGTTATTGCTATTAACCACCATACTTTTCCCGGAGTTCGGCCTCTTTCGACACAGTTTCCTGCAGCATCTTGTTGTGCCTTTCTAGCAGAGTATCATGTTCGGACTGTAATGTCTGAAGTTCAGACACACTGATTTGTAAATTATTTTGGGTATCTTGTAATTTGATTTTTAGTTGGTCAACCAGCATTTCCAGGTGTTCTCTAAAACAGAAATAAACAGTTAATATATTTTTTGAAAGAGATGAACATAATTTTGTGGTTTCAAATAAATTTTACTTTTAATCTTCCAATGTTATACTTCTGCTATTATTATGGATGGTTCTAAAGGAAATATAATAATCAGAAGAATTCAGAGACTAGGACTAAATATAATACAAAAGACGTTACAGTGAAATTTTTAAAAAAATCTCAGACACTACAGATTTACAAAAAGTCTTTGAACATATAAATTTCATATTCAAACGGAGCAGACGATTAAAAGGCATCAAAATAACCTATTTCATGTTGTAAGACTATGCCATTAATTTAAAAAGATCATACAGTTGTAAGCTAACCATTATGAGACTGGTAGGTTACACTAAGCTATAGTAAAACAAGTGCCTGGAGAAAAATGTACAAAAAACGTCCTTAGAGAAAGAAAGTCCCTGGAGAACTCAGATTTTGTAGCTGAGTCTTGAATTCCAACCAGTAATTCTCCAACAACTAGTACAATACGCTATTATCTTTTTCTTCTTTTTTTAAAAATAGGTTTTATTTTTATTTACTTTTTTTTAGAGAGCGAGAGAGAAACATCAATGTGGAAGAGGAGCATGGACTGGCTGCCTCTTGTTTGTGCCCTAACTAAGGACCGAACCCACAGCCCAAGCATGGGCCCTAAATGGGAATTGAACCGACGACCCTTTGGTTCATGCGCTGATGCCCAACCAGGCACAATACACTATCAGTTTTTCCCCTTTTAGAAATGTATAAGAAAGTAGAGAAACATAAAACATTTACATTAAAATAATTTGAACCCTAAATTCTGGCACATTTAAAAAGTCTTTAAGTCTTACAAATGGTGATATTTTTATATTGTGTCAATATTCAGCTTCAGCTTTAGGATGAGCTATTGATAGAGAAAATATTTCATCATCTTCATCTTACAATTCCTTATTTAATAGACACCCAGACAAAAATTAATACAAGCATAAACATACAAATATTGTAGGATATTTAGTCCTACTTAGAACAGTAAGAGCCAGATATAAAACTGCTTTAACACTGAACTTCTACTTATAAGAACAAAACAGAAATGCTGTAGAATGCCTTACCTATCTTTTATTCCTAGTACATCTTAAAATTACAAATGTAATTTGCTGGTAGTTTTAAAGAAGTATTAAACAATACACTGTTGAAATAGTAATTGAGATGGTCATAAACTTAAAAAATATTCTAGACGCAAATTTAGTACTTTATTTAAAACTTTTTGAAATAAGTACACCATAGAACAATTTTTATTCTTCTACTTATAAACTTTAAAAATTAGAAAACCTAATCATAATATAACTTTGTCTGTATTTCCACTAATTTCATCCTATTACAAGAGGAAATTATTATGTTGACATCTCAAAGACTATATTCTGGTTTGACTGTTTACTTTACACATATTTTTGTGTTTTAACAGTGCCCTTCACAATGACGTTTCCATGGTGTTGTCTGAGGTCCAGTGAAGCCAAAAACTCTGTTCTTGTTGGTAATTACATGTAAAATCCCCCAGTCAAAAGAAATCAAATTAGGATTTTCAACCTACTTGGTGAAGAACTTGGCTTGGGGAGAAAAACCCTGCATGTTTCTTTTAATTCAGACTTTACCTTTCTTGCTTAGCTTCCTCAGTTTCAGCCTGAGACACAGATTTATTTTTCTGTTGTTTTAGAACATTATGAACTCTGACTTTGTAGCTCTCAAATTCAGAGGTTATAGCAGCTTGTTCCACCTATAACATTTAAAAGAGAGAGAAAACTTTTCTATTGTATTCTCTGTTGTAACATGATCCTATACTGTCTTTCAGATTAATGAATTACGATGAAAACCTGTTTTTGAAAATGAGGAAAATGGCTGACACTCTTTAGCCTCCTGATTAACTTTAAAAACTATGTTTGGCCTCCTACTTTTTAAGATTTGGAGTAATATTATTTTGTCTGACAAAACTGCTTCTACCATGTTTTATTTCCTGTGTGGCCCCTGACAAAGAAGATATCTACTAAAGAGGGCTTCTGGTGGCTCACTGGGTTCAAATTTTAAAAAATGAAACCTAGCAGCCACTTCTACATAGAGGCCTCTCACATAAACAGCACTTCAGGGAGAAGCTTGCACTGAAATGCCTGCCTGCAATTTTCTGCCAGCTGAGCCAGCCCTTAGAAAGGAGTTCCTATTTCAACGAATAGGACTGAAGCTTTCCCAGCCAATCGGAGCTGCACAGCTATATGCTCATCAGCTTCTTCACTGACCACTTAGAGGAGCTTAATCTGACCATCAAAACACTGCCTCTTGGACAAATCAAACTGCAAGGCTTTGGAGTCCTTATTTGCACGAGGATGGACCAATCAGGGACTAGGGGCAGAGACTATCTATATAAGCCAGCTCCCTTCTGGCTCTGAGAGCACACTTTTCCTTTCCACTGAATACTATGTTTCCCTGGTGGAGCTGAAACACTGAAAATGCCTTGCTGGAACAAAGCAGAGCAGACCAGTGCAGGCCAAAGACCAGCGAGCAGCAGAACAAAGCTGTCTAGCAATAGAGTGGCCTGGGCCAGTGTCACTTGGCCCAAGGGCTGTGTCACAGCCATGTTGTTTTCACAGCTGAGCTGTATCACAGTTGAGCTGTTTTCCACTGAATAAAGTTTCCTTCTTCACCACACCCCAAAGTGGGGATTCCTGTTGGTTTTGAATTGGCACCAATGACCATGGGTTGAGACCTGGTAGATTAATTTACTACCCATAAAATTTTTAAATTTATTTATTTTAGAGGGAGGGAGAGGGAGGGAGGGAAAAAGAGAAGGAGGGAAAGGGAGGGAGAGGGAAAGAGAGGGAGAAAAAGAGGGAGAGAAACATTGATGTGTGAGAGAAACATCAATTGGCTGCCTCCTTGCACGAGAGATATCAGTTGACTGCCTCCTTGGCCTTACCTGCAACCTAGGAATGTGTCCTGACAGGGAATTGAAACAGTGCTGGACGACACCAACCTGCTGAGTCAACACCAGTCAGGGCACTACCCTTAAATTTTATAATGGCCCTATTTGCCTTTGGAAGTTTAGGAAGACTTTCACATATATGGTCCCCCCCCCCTTTATTTTTAAGTAAATACAAGAAAATATGATTCAAAGAAATTAAGCTACTTGAAGTTCAGTTTTCAAAACAGAGTGGGAAAATTAAATTATAGGCCTCCCACTTTGCTGATGTAACCTGTAAACTCCCATGACCTTTTTGCCAAGATCGCTTATATAAGAACTGCACCTCTAACAAAGCTACTGTACTTTTGTACATAGGTAAGTAGGCCCCAATAGCCATTCCACTGGAATATTATTTTATTATCATTTAGCTCTCAGAAAGAACTATAACACTTCTCTAATAGAAACTTTAAAACAGTAACTTAATTACACACTGAAAATGCAAAACAAGGTTGTAATGAAAACAGCATGTACCCATGCCTTTCCTTTTAGTAAAAAAAAAAAAAATTATCCAAGTGACAGGGTTGCGATTTGAGTTGGGGTTAGGGTCAGATGAGCTGAAACTGATATTCGTCTAATGTGTTCTTAAATAAACGCAAATACTATAAAGCAAGACCATAGCCCTCACGTAAACTGTTATCTAGTTGATGATAACATCAGTGACATGCTGCTTCTGTGTGAAGAACCCACCTTGGCAGTACGGCACTCTTCCTGAAGGGCTGTCACTTTCTGCTGGTATGCGCTCAGTGTGCGCTGGTGCTGGTCTGCAGAGATCTTCAGGTGCTCATGAACACTGTGTTTTTCAGATGTTATTTCAGCCAGTCGAATCTAGGGGCAAAAATCTTTCAGTTAAGCTCTAGTAAATATGATCATCACCGGTTAAACAAATTTTTCTTAAACATACACTTGAATTTGGAGACATGAGTCTTAAATAATTAAGGGACATAATTAAATACCAAAATTATGTTATTATTGAAAAAGTAGAGACAATAAAGAACATTTTTCTTAATAAATTAGTTTTCCTTAAATCAAAAATCGATAAAAAAAATCAATCATGAAAAAGTTCCAGACTGCATGTTATAGTTCAATGTTTAATTAAACATCTGAAGAGGACGAACAGTTAGCGAAAAACATACAATTGACCCTCAGTGTTGGCAAGAACCCTTTGGATAATAGAATCCAAGGAGCTCAAGATCCTGATATAAGATGGCGTAGAACAATGCATACAGTTAGCTCTCTGCAGCTGCAGATTCCCAACCATGGATCGAAAATACTGTTTAGATCCATGGATGGTCGAATTCAAGTTGTGAAACCTGAACCTACAAAGGGCCAACAGTGTGCATGATTGATATAGATGTGTATATATACACACAGTATGTATATAGATGTATACTTCACATATATACACATTCACATAAATACGTATATGTATATATGTGTGCGTGTGTGTGGAGTCCAACCATTGTTAACATAATGAGAACAGTTTGTACAACATCACTATAACTTGGCAGCCAAGGAGAGCGGACTGGAATGCACATGTGTGAACAATGACCACTTCACTGTACTAGTCAGTGAGGGTGGTAGATGCTGTTGAGTGAGCATGTGTACTGTGTCGCTGTCACATTAAAAATGACTGAGGAGAGCAATAGATCTGCATCAAATTTTGCGTTGTTTCCTTCCAAGGAAACTATTTGGATGATTCAAAAGGCTGTAGCTATAGGCAACTGGTGACTGGCAGCTTTATCACGTATCACGTCTCATGCAGTTTTTTTGCAAGACATCAAATCGTCCAGGTGACTCAGCCCCACTACTACCCAGATTGGGCACCTTGCTACTTCTGGCTTTTCCCAAAACTAAAATCACTTTTGAAAAGGAAGAGATTTCAGACCATCGATGAGATTCAGGAAAATATGACAGGGCAGCTGATGGCAACTGGGAGAACTGTGTAAGGACCCAAGGTGCCTACTTGAAGGGGACTGAGGTGCCATTGTTCTATGCACAATGTTTCTTGTATCTTCTTTGATAAATGTCTCTATTTCTCACATTACATGGTCGGATACCTTCTGGACAGACCTCATACGTATGAAATAATATTTAGAAAAATCTCTAAATGGTACTTTACTTCTACATGGAAAATTTTTTCTAAATCTTTTAAAGTAAAAAGAATCTTACTTTATAGAATTCTACTTGCTGCTGGCTTTCCTCTAGCTCGCCCTTTAAAGATGCTTGAAGCATTAAGTGATCGGTTACCTACAGAATAAAAATCTTGGTTAAATAAAAAAAATTATTCACAAATACACGATAAGTAAGTATTGAATGTGAAACTGAAGAAATAACATACTGCTTGCTTTGAATCTGCCAGTTCTTTCTCGGTTTTCATAAGCAATTGCTTGATTTTGGTGTTGTTTTCTTCATGTTGATGCAATGAAGTCTGTAGTGAAACTAGTATAAGAAATAATTTCAGAAAAGATGAAAACAATTTTTATGAATGAATTTAAACAAATGGTAAGTCTTTTCTTTGTATTAATCTATCTCTTGAAGAAACTTCCTTAGCTTTTCATTATGGAACATTTCAAACATAAATGACAACAGTGATGATAGTGCGATAAACCCACTGTGCGCATCACCTGGCTTTAACAATTACCAACACATGCCCAATCTTATTTCACCCACACCAGGAGTCAGACCCACAGGTCAAATCTGTTTTTGTGAATAGTTTTATTAATACAGAGTCGGGCTCATTTATTTACATATTGCTTAAGGCTGCTTTAGTGCAACAACAGTACACTTGACTATGGTGATAAGAGACTATATGGCCTGCAAAGCCTAAAATACTTATGGCCTGGTCCTTTATAAAGCAAGTTTACTAACCCCTGACCTATACCCTCACCTACTCCTTGTGTCCCTACCTCTTTTTTTTTCTTTTTCTTTTTTAAAGGTATCCATTCATTTGTACACTAAAAAAAAAAATTCCTCATCCCAGGACATTTTCATTTGCTTTTTTATTTTTTAATTTATTTATTTGTTTGTTTTTATTTTTAGAGAGAGGGGAAAGGAGAGAGGGAGAGAAAGATCACTGTGTGGTTGCCTCTCACTTGCGCCGCCAACTGGGGACCTGACGTGCAACCTAGTTATGTGCCCTGACTGGGAATCGAACCAGCGACACTTGGTTCGCAGGCTGACGCTCAATCCACTGAGCCACAGCAGTCAGGGGTCATTTGCTTTTTTAAAAAGAGAGGAAGGGAGAAATGAAGGGAGAGAAAGATACATGGATGTGAGAGAAGCATTGACTGGTTGCCTTCCTCTGCATCAAGACTGGGGATCGAGAGGACTTCCAGCCAAAATGGAGGCCTAGACAGACACACTGCATCTCCTTCCACAACTAAGAAGGAATACAACTACTTCAAAACTAGAGACAACCACAAGTTCCAGAAAACCGAGCTGCATGGAAGTCCAACAAACAAAGATATAAAGAAGAAATACTCATCCAGACAGACAGGAGGGGCGGAGCCGGGGTGGAGAGGACATGGTGTGGTGGTGGCAGCAGTGGCAAAGATTTTGACTGCGCTCCTCAGAGTCCAACTCTCCCACCTGTTAAGGTAGCTGCCCCTAATCTCAGAAAGATGGGGGCGGTGCCTGTGATGATTCCAGCACAGAGCAAGGACGGGTCTATGGTATAGCACCTCCGTGCCTTCCTTCTGTGCTCCACACTTCTCCTCTTTCAAAATGTGAAATCTATTCTGTTCCAAATTTGCTACCAGCCTCAACAGATCAAAAAGTGAACCAGAAACTGTAAGAAATATATTTCAAAAAGTTTTGTTTGGTTATACAGAAATAGTAAAGGCATTAAAAGTTACTAAAGACAAATTTGCCATCTGAAAAAGATTTCCTTTAAGAGGTTGACTTTGTAGGTTTCTAAATATCAATATTTAGTAAGATGTAGCACTTCAGATATGAAATCATAGGGGATGATATTGGTGAACTTTCATGCATACCAAGTTGATAATGGAATCATCTAAAAGTAGTGCTTTATTATTTCTATTATTTTTAGGATGTCTTTTTCAGTGTGTGACCTAAAATTAAGCACTTGTGGCAAAAATTCTTATATACCTTTATGTTTGTTCTTGTTTTAATAGCTTCTTGGAAAACTCTAAATATGTTTGGGATAGTTCTAATAACATAAAAAAACACTACAGTGTTCTAGAAATTACTGGTTTTACTTCACAGTCATTCATAAACCTCATTTATGAAATGATGTTACATATTTGATTGACAGACTGCTATAGGCAACAGACATAATGAGCTCTTTTAATATGCAAAAATAAAGGAGTATCTATGGATTTATTTAGAAAATTTGCTGTCAGCTACACAGAGCAATGACACTAGGAGTTCAACAGTGAGGACAGATTTTGGGGATGAGTAATCTGATGCCTGGAGGCCTGTGGGCATCTTAAGAATGGTTGACCAGCCAGAGCAAGGATGGAGTATTTTGTAGCTCCCAAACTACGTAGTGGTTCTCTACTTTAGGTCATATTTTTCTATTAAGAAAAAATTATAACTCATTTACTGTTTATACAGATTGGAATTTCTTAATTATTGGTTCCAAATTTTAAAAAGTTTTTCCTGGTTCAGCATTTTGTTGTTTTTTGGATGGTGTTGCATGTTTTATGTTCTAGAAACATGTAATCCTAAATTTGCCTTCCTGAATGCAGTTCCTGGAGGATGTTTTCTTCAAAGACGTAGAATGACAAAATACTTCTTGGATAGTGTCCTCCGTCAATTCTGTATTCCAGACTTGGAGGGTGTACATGTCTTTGTGTAGTTGCAAAAAATCAAGTTGAGCTTAGAAAAGTTTGAGTCTTAGTTTTGTGAAAGTGATTTATTGTTTAAAAAACAAACAAAAGGAAAAGGAGTAAAAAAAATACTCCCAGCTACCAAATGTGTTAAATACTGTTTTAGAAGAAGAAAGTGAATTTATTGTATTGCCCTTAAGATTGTGAGGGAGTGTGGATATAGTAGAATGAGTCAACAGTTTCATTATAGTAAATAAGGTCTGCAATAAATTATTTCACTAGCTCTAAAACCTTTTCCCTAGATTTTATAGGGAGTTGGTTTCTGTTCATCTTTTTGGGTTCTGTGGTGGTTCATGCTGTATTATGAATTAATGTTGACATGAATTTATGATTAGGAAGAGTATTATCTACACTTTTTAATGTAAGTTTAAGCTGAATGCCTGTGTAATGGGTTACTATATAGTTTTACATATTCAGAAGCATTTTTAGAATAGATTTTTAACCTTACATAACGCTTTGAGTGCCAATGTCACTATCAGCGACACTGACAAATTTTCCCAAAAGTGCCAGCGTAGCTCCTAGCGACTCTTTTTTCGATGGCTATAAATAATAAATAACAATGGAATAATTCGTATTTTATGTTTTGTTCTCTTTTTTTGTACCTCAGGTTATATATTGATATAACTTTTTCTCATGTTGATCCAAATTTCAAGTTTTTATGCTTGTTCAAATACTGATATATGAGTTGTTATAATTTTTACTTACATTTTAAATGGTCCTTTTAATTTCATTTATCTTTGCAATAATCATCAAAACCCTATATAGTATGCATCATATGATGCTTTACGTGTATTTGGATGAAATAAGAACACTAAAGTATTAGAAGAAGGTTGTGTTCAATGTATTATCAAGAATGCTGCTGAATGCATACATTCTTTATAAGTAAATTTTTTAGGTGGGAACAAACCAATGTCTCGATGAACTTCAACACCTCCATAATAGATGAGCTTGCCAGAAAATGGCATGAGGTTAGACACTGTTTAACAAATCCAGAATGAAGAAAATCCACCAGGTCCCTCTCACGTATATGGCATAAGGATGCTTCCAGAAAGAAAGCTAGGATTGTGCAAGGAATGCTCAACACCAAAAAGAAAAATCAGGTTGAGAACAGTATGTGTGAGATGTGACAAAGGGCTGCACCCAAAATGCGTAAATAGCCACAAATGTTAATATAGAAACATTTTACTATTATTGTATTGTTTTTGCATTTAGTATTTGTTAATAAACTGTTTTTCACTGTTGATATCTATTGATATATGTCTCTAGTGTTAATGCCATTTGTGTTCATTTTTTTTTTACATTACGAAGTTTTCTTTTAAAAAAAATTCATGCAATATTTGGCATACTTCTTGCTTGTTATCCATGTTGCTATGTGTTTTTGCAAATTATAATAATAGGTTTTATATTATGCCATATATTATACTTCAAAAGCCATATTGAAGGAAAGAATTTATTTTTTCTAAAATAATTGTTATAATAAAATAATTTTAATGCAATAGATTTCTTGCTAAATTGTGCCAAAGAACACTGCTTACAAAAGAAGAGTGTATTTACTATATGTTGTGAAATTTTCAACAAATTATTATGAATAATAATGTTTTTATACACTTTCTTGATAAACTGCATTTCTCAGCAAAATAGCCTGGCATTTCTCACATGAATTTTAGCAATTACACATGGCACTTAAAGAGTTAAGGAGAGTTTGGGGCAGTGGCTTTGAGGAGAAAAGTAAGGGAGCAGCTGACTCATTCCCCATATGGTAGGCATACCACTGCCCTCCAACTGGGGTCAGCCTGAGAGAAAGCAATAGCCCTTCCCACAGGAATTAATCTGCCCCACCCTCGGTGCTTAAGCCTGACAGCTGATAACAGATTGACTAGACTAACAACTAGAGGAGACAGACAAAGGCAGTAGATCTCTGGTAGTCTCCAACAGGCTGCCTAGGCCCAGGCTGGCACACGATCTGATGCCAACAGGGGCAGACCCAGGAAATGCAGATCAATCTATGAAGCAGAAACAAACAAGAGTCACAAAAATGGGGAGAAAGAGAAACAACCCCCCATTGAAAGGAAAGGAGGAATCCCCAGAAAAAGTGCCAAATGAAATAGAGGAAAGCGGGCTATCAGACATGGAATTCAAAATATAGATTATAGAGAAGCTCAATGAATTCAGCGAGCTCAAAGAAAACTACAAAGAACTCCAGGGAAACTACAACGAACTTACTGAGAATTACACCAGCATGAAAAAGGACATAGAAGCTATCAATAAGAGCCGGGAAGAAATGAAGAATACAATTTCTGAATTGAAGAACATGGTAGAAGGGATTAAAAGCAGGCTAAAGGAAGCAGCAGATGAGATCAGCGAGCTGGAGGACAACGTAGAAAAAAATACCCAGACAATCCAACAAAACGAAAAAAGACTGAAAAAGAATGAAGAGAGAAAGGGGGAAAGATGGCAACAGAGTAGGTAGCAGTGTTGTCTGCCCGTTCCCATCACAGAAGGACTTGGAGTATAAACACGGAGCGGAGTGAGTGAGTACATATTTCAGATAGGGTGAACAGGGACAGGAGCATGGGAGAAGCGTGGGAGAAAGCAGAGGGCACGGCCCACACACTCCAAGTGGAGTCGCTGGGCTTCCCAACCTGGACCTCCACCACACTGAAAGGGGCAGCTGCTAACTGGCTCATTAGCCGGGATCTACTTGGAAACGGCTTCCTGCCATAGGTATCCTGACCAGCGAAGTCCTGGAGGGAGTCAGTGAGAAGGTTTGGTGAAACAGCTAGAGGCGTGGGAAGTGGGGAACAGCCTGGACTGTGAGAAACTGTGAATTGAATTTTGGTGGGGAAACCCTGAGGAGGTAACCCTGTGCCCGCGGGCATGTACACCAAGGCTCCACCAAATAAAAATACAGAACTGAGCCGTGGAGAGGGACCCACACAGGGGAAAGCTGTGGTGGAACCCCAGACTCGGTAGGGACCCCAGGCAGGCAACTCTGTGCATGCATGCATGCACCAAGGCTCTGCCAGGCAGGGACGCAGGCCAGTGCTGCAGCTTGGAGGCAACACAGAGACTTTTTTGGAGGAAGAACGGAGACAGGACCCAAGGCTGGGCAGGGACTAGGGGCATGCGCACTGGCTCACCAGCAGAGTAGGGTTGCTAGACAAGCACGAGGAGAGCTGGAGGGTGCCGCAGGACCAGTGCGGGGGACCCAACTTAGTGCGGCTCACAGCAGAGTGGCGGCAGGCCCACGAGTGAGAGAATAGCAGCCTCAGAATCCAGATACATCTCCTCACAGCCAGCCAGCCAGAAAAGATTTGAAACCCATGGAATTTTAAGCAGGGGCGGATCCAGAAAGAGAAGACAGCACCCAAAGGTTGTATGAAGGAAAAGCTTTCTTTAATCTGTTTCCTACCTTCTCTCCCTATTCTCCTTTAATTTCTTTGTTTGTCTGTTTTGTTTATCCTCCCTTTTGGACTAAACATATAACATACAACTGCTGTATAAACCTAATACTATAAGCTTCCACTTACTGACTTCATTCTGCATTCTTCCCTCCCTTTTTTCAACATACAATGTAAATATTACTTACTGTCTCGCACTGCCTTGACTCTACATGCTACTATTTTTACTCTACCACCTGCCCACTCAAAAAACATCTTTCTTTCAGTTAGTCAACTCTTATCCGTTTTTCCTTTAGTATAATAATATTAATCTCTTTACATCTATATTAATACTGGCTCATTTGCTGCTGATAGTGTGATTGTGGGTGGGGGTTACTTTTGAGGTTGAGGGTTTCTTGCCTGGGTTGTGTGTTTATGTTTTAACAGCATCTCCACAAAATAATTCAAGAAGTGGTGGGCAGAGTGACTCTCAATCAACTAGCCAGAGGGAAGGTTTCACCAAAGAGCAACACAACAACCACCAAAACTGAAATACACCCAGACAGCTTAAACAAATGGCATAAAGGGCATTCCAAGAGCATCAAGCTCAGGAGAACAAAGAGACTGTACCACTGAATCCCCCAGGTCTCCTATTACAGAAGGTCAAATCACGAAGGCAGAAAATCAAAGCAGACAAATCTAAGAAACAAAAACAAACAAGAAGAGGCATCTGAAATGGGAGACACAGAAACAACGACCCAATAAAAGGAAAAGAAAATTCCAAAGATGAAACGTAGGCAAACAAACTATCAGACATGGAATTTAAAAGAATGGTTATAAGGAAGGACAATGAACTTGACAAACTCAGAGAAAACTACAGAGAACTCCAGGAAACTACAAAGAACTCCAGGGAAGTTACAACGAACTTACTTAGAACTACACCAGCATTAAAAAGGACATAGAAACTATCAATAAGAGTCAGGAGGAAATAAAGAATAACAATTTCTGAACTGAAGAACACAGTAGAAAGAATAAAAAGCAGGCTAGAGGAAGAAGAGGATCGGATTAGCAAGCTGGAGGACAAGGTAAAAAGAAATTCCCAGACAGTGCAACAAAATGAAAAAAGGCTGAACAAGAAGGAAAAGGGGTTAAGATAGCTGCAGGACAACATGAAACATAATAATATCAGTATCACAGAAATACCAGATGGAGAAGAGGGGGAGCAAGGGATAGAAAACATGTTTGAAAAGGTAATGACAGAAAACTTTCTGACTTAAGGAGAAAAAAAAGTCACACAAGTCCATAAAGCACAGAAAGTCCCATTGAAGATAAACCCAAAGAGGCCCACTCCAAGACACATCATAATTAAAATGGCAACATTTAAAGTCAAAGAGAAAATCCTAAAAGCAACAAGAGAGAAACAGCAAATTACATATTAGGGAGCTTCAATAAAAGACTATCAGTGGATTTCTCAACAGGAACACTATAAGACAGAAGGGAATGCCAAAAAATATTTCAAGCAATGAAATACAAAGGCCTACAACAAAGACTACCCAGCAAGGCTCTCATTCAAAATGTAAGGTGAAACAAGGAGTTTCCCAGACAAAAGGGAGCTGAAAAAATACGTTTCCACCAAATCGGCATTGCAAGAGATGCTAAAGGGACTGATTTAAAAAGATAGATAGAGAGAGAGAGAGAGAGAGAGAGAGAGAAACATAGGTACAAAGGGGGAAAATGACAATGAATAAGTACCTATCAATAATAACCTTAAATGTAAATGAATTAAATGCTCCAATAAAAAGGCACAGAGTAGACTTCTGGCCAAGATGGAGGCCTAGACAGACACGCTGCGTATCACTCCACAACAAAGAAGGAATACAACTACCTCGACACTAGAGGCAACCAGAAGTTCCAGAAAATCAAGCTGCATGGAAGTACAACAAAGATATAAAGAAGAAATACTCATTCAGACAGGTAGGAGGGGTAGAGCCGGGTTGGAGATGACACAGTGTGGTGACAGCAGCAGCAGCAGCAACAGCAGGCTGGCAGGTTGGCAGAAAGCACAGTCACATGTTTTAAAAAGTCAGGAAGGACACCTGGGAAGAGCTCCCAGCACCAGACCAGACTGTGCAGCTCACGGTCCCAGAGCCAGGGAAAATAAAGCCTCATTGTTTCTGACTGTGCAAATCAGTGGAGGTTGAGTGAAGGAAGAAAGTGCTGGTCATTCAGCAGTCCCCTTGTTTAAACGGCCCCTACAAACCTAGAATGTCCGCAGACCTACCCACTCTGGGAACGACAGCCAGGGCAACAGCTAGAGAGGCGCCAGTCCCATATGGAAGTGGGAGAAGTGCCTGGAAAAGAGGCAAGTGCTGAGCAAGTGGCATTGTTCCCTCTCAGACCCTCTCCCACATACAGTGCCACAACATGGTGAAACAGGTCGCCTTGTACTGACAAATACCTAAGGGTCTGCCCCTTACAATGTAAAAGGTGTGACAGCTCTACCTAAGACACAGAAGTAAACAAACACAGGAGCCTGTCAAGATGAGAAGACAGAGGTATGCTCCAAAAAAGGGAACAAATCAAGGTTCCAGTAGGAGAACTAAGTGACGAGAAGATAGTCAACCTAACAGATGGAGAGTTCAAAACACTGGTGAAAAAGTTGCTCACAGGCTTTACAGATAGATGCCTAAGTATGGCAAATGCATAAAATGAAGAAGTGAAGGCTATGTTAAATGAAACGAAAGAAAATCCACACAAAACCAATGGTGAAGGAAAGGAAACCGAGGTTCAAGTCAATAATTTGGAACATTTAAGGAAGAAAAAAACAGTCAACCAGTACAGAATGAAGAAACAAGAATTGAAAAAAATGAGGAGAGGCTTAGGAACCTCTAGGACAAGTTTAAACATACCAACATCCAAATCATAGGGGTGTCAAAAGGAGAAGAGAAAGAGCAAGAAATCAAAAGCTTATGTGAAAAAATAATGAAAGAAAACTTCCCAAATTTGGTAAAGGAAATAGACATACAAGTCCAGGAAGCACAGAGTCCCAAACAAGCTAGACTGAAGTAGGAGCCCATCAAGAGACATAATAAAATGCCAAAGGTTAAAGATAAACAAAGAATCTTAAAAGCAAGAGAAAAGCAGTGTTACCTACAAAGGGGTGTCTATAAGACTATCAGCTGATTTCTCAAATGAAACTTCGCAGGCAAGAAGGGACTGGCAAGAAGTATTCAATGTGATGAAAATCAACGACCTACAACCAAAATTACTCTATCCAGCAAAGCTATCATTTTATGTAAGGGCAGATGAAGTGCTTCCCAGACAAGGTAAAGCTAAAGGATTTCATCATCACCAAGCCATTATTATATGAAATGTCAAAGGGATTTACTTAAGAAAAAGAAGATCAGAACTATGAACGTGAAAATGACAAAACTCACAACTATCAACAACTGAATCTAAAAAATAAAAACAAAATTCAACTAAGTAAACCAGAATAGGAACAGAATCATAGGTATGGGAATCATCTGAAGGGTCATCAGCTGGCAGGGGGAAGGGTGATAAATGGGGAACAAAGTAGACAGAGGGATGTTAATAATAATATATGAAAGGGTGAATACAAAGAACTTTTATGCATGACCCATGGACATAAAGTAAGGGGTTGGGATTGCTGGAGAGAAGGGGGGTACTGGGCAGAGGGGAAGAAAGAAAAAATAAATCAGTACTGTAACAACATAATAAAAAATACTCAAAAAAAAAAATAAAAGCAGCATAATTAGTAGGTACAAAATAGACAGGGGTAAGTTTAGAATAATACAGTAAAGGGTGAAGCCAAAGAACTTATATACACGACCCAGGGACATGAACTAATGGTAGTGGGATTGCTTAAGGAAAGTGGGGTACTGGGTGGAGGGGAGCAAGGGGAAAAGATTTTGGGACAACTATAACAGGAAAATCAATGAAATATAGTTTAAGAAAATAAAAAAATATTAATATCTAAGTGGACTTTAGATAAATAGTCCCAGTGATTAAAAAAAAAAGACATTTCACAATAGAGAGATCAAATCACTAAAAACAACTAACAATGCTAAATGTATACGTAGCTAATTCCAGAGTTCCCATATAACATGAAGGAAACCTGACAGAACCAAAAATAAAAAGAAATTCAGAATTATGGTTAGAAAACTCAGCATACCTTTCTCAGTAGTTGGTAGAACAATAGTCAGAAAATCACTAAGGATATAAAAAACTAACCCTGTCAACTGACTTGATCTAATTGACATTAGGTAGAACAATCTAACAACTAATATAATCTAATACATTATTTTCAAGTGAATGGGAAACATTTATGCAAATAAATCATATTGGGCCATAATACAAAACTCAGTAAATTTAAAAGGACTAAATCATACAGAGTACGTTCTCTAACTACAAAAGAATTAGGTTAGAAATAATTAACAAAAATATCTGAAAATTTCTTTATGTAGTTAGGAATTAAACAATACGCTTCTTTTTTTACTGTGAGGTATAGGATGTTTATTAAATTATAAAAACAGGGGGGAGGAAGATGGCGGAGGAGTGAGGGGAAGCTGCACTCTCAGGCTCCTGAGACCCGTCTGCAGTTTGGGCTAATTGCAGACAGAACATCTCAGTGAGCAGCTGGACGCTGGCAGAGGTCAAGCGTTGGCACTGCTGGATTAGAGAAAAACCATCTGGGAACAACCTGTTTAGTGAGGATAGCGGAAGAAAAAGGGACAAAACGGGATTCCTGACTGGGGTGGCTGCCCAAGCCGCGGCTGAAAGGACACAAAGGCTTTTTGGCGACCACAGGCTGCCCCTGAGAGGAGTCGGGAAGAGAGCGGATCTCTGTCCACTGGCAGAGATGGGACTCAGCCAGGTGGCATAGGCGCTGAAAGACGGGAGACAGCGTGCTGCTGAGCAAGTGAAATCGTAATTTTTTTCTTTATATTTTTCTCTTGTGAACTACGGGGGGGGGGGGGGGGGTTGGGGGTGAAAGTACATTCCTGAGGAGTGCAGGCGCAGAAGTGGGATCGTCCACTCCCCAACCCTACCCTTGGGTCGTGGGCGCGCATAGGGAAGTGCCCTCATTCACTGGCCCTGGTGCGCAGGGCCGCGCGTCCAGGTGCCCCTCGGACACACCCCAACAGACTAAGATCAGTGCCCCAACGGGTGCAGGGAGGGACCTCTGGATACACAGAAGACTGTGCGCAGTTGCCCCTGGCCAGCTCCAGCGGGAGCCAGGCCCTAGTGCCAGGCCGGAACGCAGAGCATTCGCTCGGGCTCGGCTAGTGCCCGCACAGGCGGGTGCGGGAACGGTGGGTGGCTGTGGCGCTGGAACAGCAGGCAGCAGCGACTCACAGACACTCACCTGGAGAGCTGAGCGGAGACTAGATCCCCGACTGCCTTGGGCAAGCAGGGGTGCACAAGTGCCAAAATACCTCACCGACATCAATAGGCACCAACCGCTCACTTCCACTGTACACGAGAGTCTGGGGCCCAGCACTGGCACGCGAGAGACCAACTCCTGGAGAACAGTGTGGCAGACCTGAGGATAACTCCCTGGCCACCTTGGGAAACTCCTGGAGCGCTACGCGACAGGCCTGAGGCGGGCTCTCGGGCCACCTTACCCGCTCACAGGTGTGCCTGCAAAGACACCTTGGCTAGCTCCAACAGACACCAAAGGAACGCGCCGTGCGGGGGCCCACTGCTGCAAGGAACAGGAACCTCTGACACACCTCATTAGACCAGCTGTGGGTACAGAAAAACAAGACAACACACAAAGGCTGAACTGACATCTCCACAAAAGAATTCAAGATAAAGTGGATAGAGTGACTCTCAATCAACTAGCCAGAACAAAGATCCTAACAAAAAGCATCTGAAATATAACCAGACAGCACAAACAAATGATATAAAAGATACCCCAAGAACATCAGGCTCAGGAGATCAAAGACACTGCACCACTGAAACCCCCAGATCTACCATAAAGTATCTCATACCACAAAGGTGGGAAGGCAAAGCAGACAAATCCAAATAACAAAAACAAACAAGAAGAATCCAACATGGTAAGACGCAGAAATAACATCTCAATGAAAAGAAAAGAGGAATCCCCAGAAAGAGAAGTAGATGGAATAGACATAGCCCAAATGTCAGACATGGAATTCAAAACTATGGTGGTGAAGAAGCTCAATATGCTCGAAAACCTCAAAAACAACTATGACAACCTCCAAGGAAGTTACCAACAGCTCCAAGAAAATTATAAAAACAACAGCTTAGTTAAAAAATGACACAATACAAAAATATGTACAGTAATAGAGAATATATCTAATTTTGCAATTTCTCTATTTTCATTCAACAATATATGATGAGCATCCTTCTAAGTTAATTTCTATGTATCTCTTATATTCCTTTATTCCCTTTAATGGATATGTGATACTTTATAGTATAACTATGATGTGACTTACTTATATTCTGTTTTTGATAGCCATCTACTTCTTTTTAATTTTTAATTTTATACCACCCTTCTCTCGAGATATATACCATATACACCATCTATATCTATATCTATATCTATATAGATAATATATAGATATCTTTGCAAGTAGATCTCTTTGACTCTGTGACTGAATTTAAGTAGAACAGTTTCCTGGAAGTAAAACTGCTGGGTCAAAGTGTATCTTCAATTTTGATAAATGCTACCAAATTGCCCTTCAAAGACAAACACTGCACTTCTAAATAAACCATGGGTCAAAGGAAAAAATACAAAGGAAATTTTAAAATATTCTAGCTGAATTAAAATAAAAACACAACATATGTATCTGTGAGATGGAGCTCAAGAAGCTAGGTCTAAAGGAATATTTATAGTTTTAGAGCTTATATTATGGATAAAGTAGAATATAAACACTTTAACAAGAAAGATTTCATTGCTATTTAAATTATTCTACTCTGCTGACAATCATTGACAAAGATCCTTTTTTGTCTTTGTATTACTCACACAGCAGGTACTTAAGAAATATTTAAGTGAATGCATTATGCACCAAAATGGACTGTAAACACCTGAACCAGAAATGGTTTTACAACCTTTCTGGTCCTTAATAACAGTTAACACTGTGTGAAACATCTGGTTGGCAGTCAAACACTGGTGAATAAACAACTAATGTTGCTCCATTATATTCTGTCATAATTAAATTATTAAATTAACATAAACTGTTTTACTCACTCATTTCTTCTTGCAGAGTTTCTTGTTTCTGTTTTTGAATTTTAATTTCTTGTTCCAAATCGTCTATCTTGCTGTTTTTATTAGTTAACTTTTGATTTAGTTCTTTCATCAAACGTTCATAATCAGCTATTTCCATATTCATCAATGTGGTTTGTTGGGCATCCTTCACATATTATAAATAAAAGATTCAAAAAATACTAGATCAGTTAATTTCATTTGTAAAATTGTTAAAATAATGCCATAGAAATCAATAGATTCCACTATGCTTTTCTGAAATATAGTATATAATAATGAAAAAAAAAACCAAAAAGTTGGGATACTTTCTACTTTGTAATTTCCTGTTTCATTTTATTACATTATAATTGATAATTCTTCTCTTGTTGGGCTCTTATTTATAAATACTAATATTTTAAGCAGCGTGTATAGTATCTTTCTTTTTAGCCTTATCTTTGAAAAAGTTGAAGAGTAAGCCAAAGTTGTAATTATAATATTAATTTCAACTTTTGACTTAAACCTTCATGTGTCATACAACAATCATGTACAAAAATAAAATATCACACCAAAATCTAATAATTCATCAGCTTAGATTATTCTGAAGGGACAGTCACTCAAAAGAGTAAGTTAATTTTTCAATATTTTGAGGCAAGCAATTTATAAATGATTATTTTAGTACCATAAGCAATATTGTTTTTGAAGCATTTCTTTTCAATGTTCATAGAACAGTTTAACAAACATAAATAAATACTGACTTCAGTTTTGAGTCTGTTTTATTTTACCTTTTTAACCAGCTCTAATTCTTTCATGGTTTTCTGTAGTTGTTTCTTTTCCTTTTGAAGTTGTAGCTGAACTTCTTCAAGTTTGTTTACAGAACTGGCATGCTCCTAAATTAGAAATAAAAATGCCACCATAAGCCAACCAACATGAAAAAAAGGGATTTGAAAGGAATTATGAAATAAATCTGACATAATAAAAGTGTTTGAAATCTTCCAATATTAAAAAAGATATACTCAAAAATCATAGCTTGAATCCTCAAATTCAGTTAGCATACATTATGAAATTAATGAACTCTACTGTATTCACAAATGCTATTCATTAATCTTTCCATCTTTTAAATAATACCTCAATAAAAACATCAATAAATCATATAACATGAATTAATCCCACAGGACTGTTTTTACCTTTATCTTCCGCTCATTCTTAAGTTTTTCAGCTTCCAACTCTTTGTCTGCCATTGCTTTGGCTTTTTGGACTTCTAAAATCTGTTCTTCCAATAACTTGGCATTAGATTGTAGTGTTTCAACATGAGCCATGAGATCATTTTTATTAGAATTTAATTTTTCACACTAAAATGACAAATGATTCATTGCTGTAAACACACACAAAATATACAGGAGTGAAAGAGGAAAATGGTACACTAATGAGAATGTTGGTATAGTATGAAAAAAATGAAGATTTCACAATCAATTCCAAAGAATGACAATGTTAAATTGAGGATAAGTTTTAAACACTATTACCGTTGATACTAGTTTGGCAAACATTACAGGGAACACTGGCAGAGAAAAAGGCAAAAAAAAAAAAAAAAACCAGAGGAACTGAATTAGAGCAATAAGTAAGACAAAATAGTTGCTAATTTTTTTCCCCAATAGTGGGAAAAGGAAAAGGAAATTAAGTTTCTGTCATGTATTAATTTTATTTTATGCAAAAATACTGAAATATATTTATGAAGATTTTTGTGTCTGCACTTATTCAATTTAGGGTTACCTGAGAAGTTAAGTTCCTTAATTGTCTTGTAAGTTCTTCTATATGATGCTCAGAATTATTAGCACGTTCTTTTTCTATATCCAACTGTTCCGACTGCTTATCATATTCTAGTAAAAGATTCTTCAATAAAAGACAAAATAATTTACCTTGAGGATATTATTATACATTCTACCATTCAGACTAAATAATCAAGCCATTTCGATATAAGGTTTATGAGTCCATTTTTGAAGCTTAAATATTTATCTAATTTCAACATTTGACAGAATTTCTAACTGGCATTATACAATAAAATTAGCATAATTCAGACTATTTTAAGTATGATGGAATCTATTAAAGAGGATTTTAAATATATACAATATATTTCCAAGTTAAATATTTGAATCATCAACAAAATTAAACTTTTGAAATGTAAACAAAATTTGAGGAGGAGAAAAAGTATAACCTCGTCCTAATATTTGAGAGGGGGGGGATAGTTAATTTTTACGAACCAGGGGTATGGACTTGGGGGGGATTGCTGGGGGAGGGGGGTGCTGGGTGGAGGGGAACAAGAGGGAGAAAATTGGAACTGTTGTAACAATATAATCAATAAAAAACATTAAAAAAAAAAAAGTATAACCTCGTCACTTATTAATTCCACCTAAAGAATTCTGATAATGAAATGTTTCAGGCAGACTCTAATATAAAGTGGAGGTGCTAATGGTAAATGATGAAGATGTTATATAAATACAGTCTCTAATACCTTATGGCAAAACACTCAGTATTTTCTGAATACTCTAAAATCAACTGAATTTTTTTTTAATGTGTTTTATTGATTACAGTGTCACATTTGTTCCAATTTCTCTTCCCTCTGCTCCCCTCCACCCGGTGGCCCGCCTCCCTCCCCTTGTCCCCCCCTTTTAGTCCATGTCCATTGGTTGTGCGTATAGTTCTTCTCAACCTCTCTCTCTATTCCATTCCCTCCTACTATGCTTCTTAATTCCTATACCATCTCCCTCCCTCTCCCCCTTCCCCTTCCCTGCTGACTTCCCCCCAATATGCTCCCCATACCTATAGTTTTTTTTCCACTCTCGTTGCCTATTTAGTTTGCCTTTGTTTCAATTCCCTAGCTTCTGTTGTTGTTTCTTGTGATGCAGTTTTCATTTTAGTGTTCATAGTTTTGATCCTCCTTTTTCTAAACCAGTCCTTTTAACATCTCATATAACAGTGGTTTGGATCTAATGAACTCCTTCAGTTTTATTTTGTCCTGGAAACACTTTCTCTGCCCTTCTATTCTGAATGACAGCTTCGCTGGATAAAGTATTCGTGGTTGTAGGTTTTGGATTCTCATTACTTTGAATATTTCTTGCCAGTCCCTTCTTGCCTGCAGGGTCTCCCTTGAGAAGTCAGCTGATAGTCTAATGGGGACC
This sequence comes from Furipterus horrens, assembly GCF_987537825.1. Classification (NCBI taxonomy): domain Eukaryota; kingdom Metazoa; phylum Chordata; class Mammalia; order Chiroptera; family Furipteridae; genus Furipterus; species Furipterus horrens. Next base: position 103,732,795 of record NW_028327173.1, read on the forward strand.
CCTTTGTACATGATTCTTTTCTTCTCTCTTGCTGCTTTTAAAATTCTCTCTTTAACTTTTGACATTTTGATTATAATGTGTCTTGGAGTGGTTCTCCCTGGGTCCATTTGTTTTGGAACTCTCTGTGCTTTCCTTCCCCAAGTTTGGGAAGTTCTGCTTTATTATATTTTCACTTAATTTTTCAATTTCTAGTTCTTCTTCTTCGCCCTCTGGCAATCCGATCACCCGTATGTTGGATCTCTTATAGCTGTCCCAGAGGTTTCTGATCCTCTCATCATTTTCCTTGCTTCCGGTTTCCTCCCTGCACTGGTTGACTGTTTGTTCCTTTTCTATGTTCTGGTTTGTTGATTCGAACTCTGGATTTTATTTCCTCACCATCTGTCTCGTATGTGGTTTTGTCCCTTTCAGTATGAGTGTTTTTCAATTCTTTCTCATCTTTTTCCAGATCTTTTGTTAATTCTGTAAGCCACCTGATAACAATGGCCCTGAACTGAGCCTCTGACAGGTTTCTTATTTATTCATCTGTCAGGTTCTTCATCTGTTGCCTGGTGAGCTGCGCCACCGGGATTTCTATAGTTGTCTGCCTCATTTTGACAGATGCGTTTTGCTTTCTTGGGCCGGCTATAGGGGGCAGAGCCTGTGTACTCGCCACAACCCAGCGACCGGCAGCGATTCGCAACCTTTTTCGCCGCGCTGTGGCCCTTTGTCGTCACAACCCAGCGACCGGCAGTGATCCAGCAACCTTTCTTGCTGCGCTGTGGCACTTTGTTGTCACTGCCCAGCGACCAGTGGCGATCCGCAACCTATTTCACGGCGCTGTGGCGCTTTGTGTGGGGGCAGGGGTCCAAGATGGATTCCTACAGTTATTCCGCTAGGAGACCGGGATCCGTCCTCCCGCCCTCTGGGCCTCACTGTTCGGGGAGATGTGGTGGTTGTTTTTCCGAGCGTTGGGGTCGCAAGCTGCCGGGGTTAGACTGCAGCTGAGATTGCTCTCCCTGCCACTGTCCCTGGTGCTACCGCAAACAGCTCCGCCCCCTTTTGCTCTTCTTACCTGCCCAAAGGGCGCCGCTGGTTTATAACTTTGTACTTTGGGCTTCAGTGTAGTTTTATTTTCTGGAAGTTCTAGTTATCTTTTGTTTTGAAGTAGTTGTATTCCCCCTGGCTGGTTTGGCTCAGTGGATTGAGCGTCGGCCTGCGAGCTAAGTGTCGCTGGTTCGATCTTCCAGTCAGGGCACATCAGAGAAGGAAAACTCTGACTCCAAAAAACCTCCGCTGCCTTGCGGCATACCTCTTCAGGGGAAAGGCTAAGGGAGTAAACCCCGACAGAAAATCCGGAGCCGGAGTCCCTAAGGCGGTTTGACGTTGTAGTCAACACCGGCCACTCCTGCGGCGCACCTGAAGCCAAGCTGTATTGACTCCGTCTTTCCCTTGGACCCTTCAGCTGCGAAGAGAGGGGGGGTCTGCTGCATGGGCAACAGCAGACCCTCCATATCACCCTGCCCAGGCTCTGTAGCTTCAGCTTCACTGGAGAGGACACTCCAGCGTCATCGCAAGATGTCGATTCAACACGGGAGGAGACAGATACCGTGTCACTCCCGAGTCGGACTGCACAGCCATTCTCGGCGGTGCAGATAGACTCTTAAGAAGCTACACCATTGTCTCTCGAGACGGACGGCTGCCGACGAGTTGTATTCCTCTCTAGTTGTAGAGGGAGACCGAGCGTGTCCGTCTAAGCCTCTATCTTGGCCGGAAGTCTGAATTTTTTTGATATTACAGTTGGCTCCTGTTCAGGGACAGAATGCCCAAACTGACCTTTTAGCTACATAGCAACGAAAAATACATAAATGAGACTCACTGTTTTCAGATTGCCTATAGTTTTTCCTCTCTCCCGTCTTCTAAATCCTTTTTTTGCCTTTGTTCTTGGACAACTACTGATTGCTCTCCTTCATATAAATGAATTTGTATGCACAATAACTAAGAAAATGTTTCTGAGTTTCCTTTGAAAGTTTATTTTGGGAACCCTGAAAAGTGACCTTCATCCAGCCCTAGATCTTTTGAATCCTTGGATCACCTTCCCAGGTTCCTCTAGTGGTCTCATGCATGGCAATTATGTGCTCTTCCTTGCCAAACCTGACTCTTAACCAAACCTAATTTTGTTTCTAATTATGATTTATGCATAGTCAATTATTATTATTTTTAATTTTTTTCATTTGTTGATTATAGAGAAAGGGAAAGAGGAAGAGAGGGACAGGGACAGGGTAGGTGAGGGCAAGAGAAAGAGAGATTGATTTGTTGTTGCATTTATTTGGTTCATTCTTCTATGTGCCAGACCTGGGATTGAACCTGCAACTTTGGCATATCGGAATGACACTAACAAACTGAGCTACCCAGCCAGGGCCTATGCATAGTTAATTATTGTTCACAATGATTACTGTTAGAATCTGAATATTTTATGGTCTACTTATTTACTACTTGGGAGAAGGCAGGAATTAGGAATGTAGAATCTGGCTTATAAATTTGTCCATGTTTATTTATCTGAGGATACTGTGATTTCCTGGCATACATAAATATGGGGTTGAGAAATCATATCTTCTTTTCCATAGATGCCATGCTTGGTTTTTATTTATGTGGATTCCTTTAACTCCAAAAATCAAAGACCTTTATCCTCTTAGACTCTGTGTGGTTATTTTTGTTTGTACTCATTATGGTTCTAATAGTTGTGAATAGCTGCAAATACTGAATTGCTATACCAAGGCTGACTCTAGTAAATAATGGCCCCCTACAGGAAATTCTAATGGATTATTCTTATCAGAGCTTTGGAACAAAATAATGAATGCCATATATGCAACAATCTCATTTCCATGATGGATATGCTGATGTTTCTAAGCAAATAATGACCAATTATTGAACTTCAGAATGTTGCACATTCAGATCTCTTATAAAAAACTGTTAAAAATTATTGTAAGTCATATAAACATTGAAAAGAAACTGTCTAGCAAAATACAGAAGTGACCTACCAATTCATTCAGCATCTTAACATTGATGTTCCCTGAGGAACCTAATGGAGTTTAGTTATATGTCTTGTTTTTACTTAAAGTGATCACCATTCTTAAACATTATCAGCACCTGTTTTACCCTTAAACCTTGTTGCTTCATCACACAAATGGAATCCCTAACTTACTAAAAGATTGGGTAAGTTTTATAACTATAAAATCTATTTTTAAAAATGTTTTAACAGACTTTTTAAAAGCAGTTTTAGGTTCATACCAAAAACTGTGGGGAAGGTACAGAGAATTTCCATTACCCACCTCCCCCCAATGCATCACCTCTTTCATTACCAACATTCGCCAACAGAGTGGTACATTTATTTTGACTGATAAACCTTCACTGGTTCATCACTGATAACATCACCACCCAAAGTCCCTAGTTTACATTAGGGTTCACTCTTGGTGCTGTACATTCAATAGGTTTGGACAAATGAGTAATGACATATATTCACTATTACAGAGCAGTTTCACTGCCCTAAAAATCCTGTGTCCCACCTTTTCATCCCCTTTCCCCTACAAGCCCTTAGAACCATTGAATTTTTTTTTCTCTCTCCATAGTTTTGCTGTTTCCCCAATGTCATCCAGTTGGAATCATACATTATATACATTTGTCATTATTGGCTTCATTCACTTAGTAGTGATATGCATTTAAGTTTCTCTCATGTCTTCTCATGGCTCCACAGCTTTTTTTTTTTTTTAGTGCTGAATACAGTCATGCATCACTTAATGATGGTAATGCATTCTGAGAAATGCATCATGAAGTGATTTCATGCAGGAACATCACAGAAGTACAAACCTCGATGGTCTAACCTACTATACACCTAGGCTCCTGGGTTACAAGCCTGTACAACATGTTATGGTACTTAAAGACTGTAGGCAACTGTGGCAATGGTAAATATCTGTGTATCTAGAATTAAAAAAAAGGCATAGTAAAAATATGGTATAAAAGATTTAAAAATGGTACACCTATATAGGGTACTTACCATGACAATTCATGGAGCTTGGGGGACTGGAAGTTGCTCTGGGTGAGTCAGTTAATGGTAAGTGAATATGAAGGCCTAGGACATTACTGTACACTATGGTAGACTTTATAAACACTGTTCCAAAAGCTCTTCACCTGCTTTCACTGGACAGTCAAAAGTAGAACATAAAGCTGTCAGTGCTGTTCCATGAACGGGGATATGCGCTGGACTGACTAGAGATATAGAGTAGAAGCTGGCTAGTTAAGGCATAGACCACCATAATGTCAGGAAGGAGTCAAAGATGGCCTGAGGATCAGTAGGAATAAGAAATCAAGATGGAAAGATAAAGGAACACAGGAACGTTGTGATGGCAATGTGGTTTTGGCTGTTGCACATTGGAGCAGTGGTCAAGGAACTTCGTGGTACTCATTTAAAAAAAAAGGGTATTTTAACATGCAGAGGGTATAGAACTGAGGATTCAATAGTTTGACTATGGAAATTTGTTTTTAGTTCCATCAACCCTATTTGGCCCAAAGAGCTCTCTCTGGTATTGAACTGATGGAATAAAATTTATCTATTCTTTATATGATTACAATCTGAAAATATTTCCGAAGAACAGGGACAGGCTGGCTCCATACTGCCACCAAAAGCTTCCTAAAGTGGCAGTGGCAGTCAATCCATGTTAAAGTAGCTCCTCTGGACCTCTGTCATTGTACAGGATCTTAGGTCTTCAACAAACAATTTATAGCAGTGTACTCTGAAGATCAACAAGCTAGATCTAAGAGAGCTATGAAGCCCTCTGAATATGTAGCACTGGGAGGACAGGCTCCTGTGATCCAAAACAGGTTAGTCACTGACTGGGATGTAATCTGTGCACTCAAAATTGAGGTGCTATAAGTGAGGAAATCTATTGTCAAGCCCCACAATATTGCTCCCATCAGAGAAAAAAAAAATTCCTTCTAAACCACATATCCTTCTATTTCTTACAGAAAATTCAGCTCCATTATAATCGTATGGGATCACTGACATACATTGTTATGTGGTGCATGACTGGAATATTCAATTATCTAAATGTACCATGGTTTTTTTTATCCATTCATCTAGAAGACCATCTGATTAGGTCCAAGTTTTGGTCATTATGAATAAAGCTGCTATAAACATCTGCGTGTAGGTTTTTGTTTGGATATGTTTTCAAATCCTTTGGGTAAACACCAAGGAGCATGGTTGCTGAATCATATGGTAAGAGTATGTTTAGTTTTGTAAGCCAACTGCCAAATTTCTTCCAAAGTTGTTGCATCATTTTGCATTCCCACCAGCAATAAATGAGAGTTCCTGTTGTTGCTTCATGTCCTTGCCTACATTTGGTAGTGTTGTCTTTTTGGATTTTGAGTACTCTTAACTGGTATCTTGTTTTAATTTGTATTTCCCAGATGACATATGATGTGGAGTATTTTTTCATATGCTTATTTGCAACCTGTGTAGTTACTTTAGTGAGGTGTCTGTTAAGGACTTAGGGCCATTTTTAAAATCAGGTTTTTTGTTTTCTTACTGTTGAGTTTTAATAGTTCTTTGTACATTTTGGATAACCGTCCTTTATCAGATATATGTCATCTGCAAATATTTTCTTCTGGTCTGTGGCTTATCTTCTCATTCTTTTGACATTATCTTTAACATAGAAAATTTTAAGTTAATACAGCTTATTAATTTTTTCATAGGTCATGCCTTCAGTGTTCTATCTTAAAAGCCATAGCCATACCCAAGGTTATCTAGGTTTTTTCCTGTTATCTTTTAGGAGTTTTATAGCATTGTTTTATAATTAGCTCTCTGATCCATTCTGAGTTAATTTTTGTGAGGCTTAATTTCTAGATTTAGTTTTTAATAAATTTATTTATTGACTTTCTAAAATTGTTTTCTTGTTTAGAGAAAGAGCGGAAGCAGAAAAGAGAGATGGAGGAGAGGGAAAAGGAGAGGGAGGAGGTGGGGCGGGGAGAGAGAGAGCAAGAGAAGGAAGAGAGAGAGAGAGAGAGAGAGAGAGAGAGAAGAGGCTAACATCAATTTGTTGTTTCACTTATTGATGCATTCATTGGTTGCTTCTTGTATGTGCCCTGACCAGAGGTCAAACCTGCAGTCTTGGCATATCAGGACAATATTCTAACCAATGAGCTACCCTGCCAGGGCTAGATTCTTTTTTTTTGCACGTGGATGTCTACTTGTTCCAGTACCATTTGTTGAAGATTACCTTTGCTCCATTGTCAAAGATCCGTTCACTGTATTTACATAGGTCTGTTTCTAGGCTCTCTATTCTGTTCCATAAATCTGTCCATTCTTTCAGCAATACCACACCTTCATTGCTGCGGCTTTATAGTAAGTCTTAAAATTATATAGTGTTAATTCTCCCACTTTGTCCTTCAATATGACTATTGGGGTCTGACATGTACCATTTTCCCTCTCTCTGAAGAACTTTTAATAATTGTTGAAAGGCATGTCGGCTAATCCCCTCAATTTTTATCTGATAAAGTATTTCTACTTCACTTTTTGGAAGATAATTTTGCAGGGCACAGAAGTCTAGTTAAGGAATATTTTTCTTTCAACAATTTAAGTATTTCATTTCACACTCTTATTTCTTGTGGTTTCTGAGAAGGTAGATATAATTTTATTACTTAAATTTATTTTTAATCATTTAAGAAATTTTCAGTTATAGCTGATATACATTATTATATTAGTTTCAGGTGTAAACTCCAGTGATTAGACATTACATAACTTACTAAGTGATCAACCCGATAAGTCACACACCCATCTGACACCATGCATAGTTACTAGATTATTGCCTATATTCCCTATGCTATACTTTACATCTGCATGACTATTCTGTAACAACATATATGTACTCCTTAATCCATTCACCCTTTTCACCCATTCCCCTTCAATTTGGTAATCATCAAAATGTTCTCTTTATTTATGAGTCTGTTTCTGTTCTGCTCCTTTATTTTGGTTTTTAGATTCAATTATTGATCGGTGTTCTTATTGTTCATATTTTAATCCCTTTTTTCTCCTTCTTAAAGAGATATATCTATATCTGTCTACACTGGTTTGGTGGTGATGAACTCCTTTAACTTTTTCTTGTCTGGGAAGTTCTTTATCTGTCCTTTGATTCTAAATGATAGTTTAGCTGGGTAGAGTAATCTTGGTTGTAGGTCCTTACTTTTCACTACTTTGAATAATTCTTGCCAATCCCTTCTGGCTTGCAAGGTTTCTGTTGAGAAACCAGCTGACAGTCTCACGGAAGCTCTCTCATAGGTAACTAACTGCTTTTCTCTTGCTGCTTTTAAGATTCTCTCTTCATCTTTAACCTCTGCCATTTTAATTATGGTATGTCTTAGTGTGGGCCTCTTTGTATTCATTTTGTTAGGGACTCTCTGTGCTTCCTGGACTTGTATGTCCATTTCGTTCACCAGGTTAAGAAAGTTTTCTGTCATTATTTTTTTCAAAAAGGATTTCAATTTCTTGCTCTTTCTCTTCTCCTTCTGGCACCCCCCATAATGCAAATGTTGCTATGCTTGAAGTTGTCCCAGGTGGACCACCATGGAGGATCACCTGTGCAGGGGCACATCCCACAGAGCAGGACTTATTTCAGCAGAGATCTGGTGCCTGCCTGCTGAGTCCACCCCATGAATGTGTTGTTTGTGGAGGTGGTTGGGTGCTGGTACTTTGATGTGGTCTCAAGGTGTTGACTGGGAGCACTGGCTCTGGGGCCTCCCAGGAGGTGCAGGCCAAAGTCATCCTCCGTCTGTGTTCTGCCTGGGGCCACCTGGCATAAGCTACAAAGCAATCTGCAGATGGCTACTACTTGTGCTGGGCTTGGAGGTGCCCAGGCAAGGCCAAATCAGCTATGAATCAGGCTGGCTGTCGCTAGTGCTAGGACTGGGGCCAAGTAGTAAGAGGTATGGGCACACTGAGGTCAGATGCTGTGTTTGAGAGGTTTTAGGAAAATCTGAAGCATGAGCCAAGATAAGCCATTCTTATGGAAAAGCCACTGGAACCACTTGAGTGGGTCTCAAAGTTGGTTGGCACAGGTCCTCAGAGAATCACCAGTGCAGGGCAAACAGTGTGAGCCAAGTTGTTGGAATCTTGATATGGAACCCCCCTGCCTGCTCTGGTGGGGAAGAGGAGCTCATCAAAAGAACAATGGCCTCCCCTGGCTGCTGTGGCTCAGTGGATTGAGCGTCAGCCTGCGAGCTAAGTGTCGCTGGTTCGATTCCCAGTCAGGGCACATGACTAGGTTGCACGTCAGGTCCCCAAGTTGGGGGCATGAGTGAGAAGCAACCATACAGTGATGTTTCTCTCCCTCTCTTTCTCCTTTCCCTTCTCTCTAAAAATAAATAAACAAATAAATTATTAAAAAAAAAAAAAAAAAAAAAAAGAACAATGGCCTCTGTCAGCATTTCTATCTGGGAGAAAGCTGGCCCCCTGTTCTCACCCTGATGCCAGACAATTCAGTTTTTCCTTGTATGTCTCTGTTGCCTCTTGAACTATTGCCCTAACATAGTTCAGAGCAAGTGAGTCCAAGTAAGTCTGTGTGCAGACCATTTAAGAGGAAGTGACTTGGACTCCAGAAGTCTCTGTCTTGCTCAGCCTCAATCCACACTGGTTTTTCCAGCCAGAAGTTATGGGAACTTCTCTTCTGGCACTGGAACCCTGGACTGGAGGGGCCAGGTTTGGTATTAGAACCCTTCACTCCTTGAGGAAATTTCTGCAGCTGAAATTTTTATCCACCACATATGGGTGAGGAACCAGCCAGTTCTGCCTCTCCTACCAGTCTTGATGTATCTTCTTTTTTAATTCCCTAGTTGTAGGACTTCCATTCAGCTAGATTTCAGATGGTTCTGAATGATGGCTGTTCTGCAATTAAGTTGTAATTTTGATATGGTTGTGGGATGATTTGAGTACTGTATTTACCTACAATGCCATCTTGACAAGAAGTTGGATGTAATTCTTACAGATAAGATGTTTTTCCTCTTATGGCTTTTTTCAGGATTTTTTATCTTTGTGTTCTGAAGTTTACAAATTATATGCCTAGGTGTAAATATTTTGGTGTTTATCATGCTTGGTGTTCCCTAGCTTCCTGGATCTATGGTTTGGTATCTGATACTAATTTGGGAAAAATCTTAGTCATTACTGCATGAAATATTTATTTTTTTCCTTTCTCTCTTTCCTCTCCTTATGGCATTCTCATTATGCATATTATACCTTTTATAGCTATCTCATGGTTATTGACTATTCATTCTTGTTTTTAGTCTTTTGATATCTATATTTTAAACAAATATATTGGCATACATGATCTACCTCTGGAGAAAATTAATAAATTACCATGTACAGAAGCAAGCTCCTAATAGCTGGTAAAAGATAAATAAGTCCATACATAAATTTTAAATAAATGTGTTTAAAAAATGGATTTATGAGATAGCTGTATTAAAGACAGTAATCCCTTATCATATGTTCATGTAAATTTTATATTTTGTATAGTTCAGTATCTTTCTCTTAGTAACTTCCTTAACTGCTTTTGTTTAGAAAAGTATTTCATATTCAGAAGTCTAGTGATACAGTATTTTATTCTAGATTTTAGAAAATCGCTTTTATTTTGACAATCCTCTTTAATCCATCCAGAATTTATTCTGGTGTACAGAATTAAGTAAAAATCTAAGTAGATTTTTCTGAAATAGTTTTCTAATTCTTTCTTCACTGGTTTCTGTGTTTTTAATTTTCACTGGGGTAGTATATAGCTTATTTGATGGAAGGACAGATCTAAAATCAGACTGCCTGAATCCAATCCCAGCTCTGCTATGTTACCTACTACTCTGTGGCCTTAAGTCCTTTAATCTCTTTGTACCTCAGATTCATCATTTGTAAACTGTCAATGTTAATATCATACATACCTCCTGGGGTTATTTTGACAACTAAGTGCCACAAGATATGTAAAGTGCATTAAAAAGCCTGTCCTATAAGTATTTGTTATTATGCATAAGTCTCTATGTCTTATTAAATTAAGAACAATATCACATTATTGTAGTTTTATAATAAATTTTATTGTCTGCTAGAACAAGATCTCACTTTTCATTTCTTGCTAGCTTGTAAAGATCACCCTATCAAAAAACCCTAGAATTTTTAGTGAAACTGTTTTAGAATTTGTAAACCAAACAGAATATTTCAAATAATATTCAACCATCCTATATACGTTTTACAGCTTTTTTTTAGTACCAAATTTTCTCATTAAAGCTCTTCCCAAAATTTTATTTTAGGCTATTATGGTATTTTCTTCTTTTAATCAAATCCCACTTAATTATGGCTCACTCTCTTCAATCTACCTACCTTTACTTTTCTATATAGTTTGTATCTTGTATTTTTGTCTGCTTGTCTGTTATTGCCATTGGAATGTAAGTCCTAAGAGGGCAATAACTTAGTCTGGTTGACCACCGTTTATCTAGTACTCAGAACTCAGCCCAGCTGTAAAGATATTTGCTGAATAAATAGGTAAAGAAATACAATGGCATTTATCTTGCATTTTGTTGTATTCTCATTTTTAATTCTTGTATTTTTTATAATAGTCTCACATTATTTAGTAGACAAGCATATTAACTCCAAGTAATAACACTTTCATCTTTCTGTCAGACCTATTGTTTAAGCTTCAGGTTTATTCATTTGGCCAGAACACTATTAAATAATAACAGTAACAATAGCCATATTTTATTGTTACTAATTTTATTATGAAATCCCAAAACAGAATTTTAGTTTTAAAAAACAATGCACCATTTAAAGCTTAGCTATTTAAAATATTTATACTAGAATGATACATCATACAAAAACATAGTAAAAACTACTTACTAAACAACACAAGGGATTGTGTTATGAATAAATTTCACGATTCTAGTATATTTCCTAACTTACAGGTTACAAATATAATTTATTAAAATAATTTTACCTTATAGCTTTCTGCACCTTGAATGAGATCTCTCATGGAAGTAGACAACTGATCCTTTTCTGATTGAACAGATTTGAGTTCTTCTTTTAGAATCTGGACCTATTTTAAATATAGAATATAGAGTTTTTATGAACAGAAAAACCTGGTTTTCTAAAATGTAAGGTTCTTTAATCTTGCATTTTTAAGCCACCTTACCTCTCTTCTGCTGGAATCTAGTTCTTTCTTTGCCTTCACAGCAACTAGTTTTATCTTACATATTTTCTCCTCTTTCTCTTTGGATTCTTCTTCTAGATATTCTAAAAATAAAGCGAACAGTTGATATATATAAACTCAAAAGGGAAAATATACAATTTATTTACTTTAGCCCTAGAAATTGATCTTTAATCTGAAACACAAAATCTGCAATTTGAAATTAAGAGTAATAAGTACCAAAAATAGTAATACCTTTCAAAAATATTTATGAATTTTAGAGAGAGAGAAGGGAGAGAGAAAAACATTGATTTGTTTTTCCACTTATTTATGCACTCATTGGTTGACTTGCATGTGCCCTGATGGGACTGAATTTTCAACCTTGGCGTATCAGGATGACGCTCTAACCAACTGAGTTACTAGGATAGGACAATACCTATTTTGATTAAGTGAAAGCTTAATTATTCATTATCTAAGTGAGGCAAACAATGTAAAAAATTTCCATTTTCTTCCATTCTCTAAGATTCCCTAAAACACAAGTATGCCAGGATTTTAAGTGGTAATTTACAAACAAGGATCAAGAAGAGATACCAGATGAAGTTATGTATTTATGCTCCCTAGGCACACTTGTTTAGGTTGGTAGGTCTTATTTTTACAACTAAACCTGTAATGTGTTCTGTGGGTCCAATCTTGACCTCTCCTCTTAACATCTTTAGCTGTCTTCCCTATTTAAGCTCCACTGTTCCATACGTTACTTCTTGATGGTACCATTGCTTAACTTTAATTATGGCTTCAAGTTATGTCCCTGCTTATTAACTGAGTTGCACCTTTCTCCATATACACTGTCTTTCTCTGGCTGCTACAGATGATCTGTGTGTGTGTAGCACAGGCCAACTGTTTCAATTCCGCATTTCATTCCGTATCTTCTCACCTATTCAGGCATCAGTGTAGCAATTCTCCCCATTTTTTTGTACAGCATAGCTCCTTCTCTATTAGTTTTTTTCCCCCAATTTATAAACATACAATAAGAAACATATCATGAAAAGACTAAGTCCAGGAATCAATAGCAGAAACAGCCAAAATGGTCACAGAGAGGTCACAATAGGATAGGTGGTACATCATACACACACACAAAAAGGCAAACCATTTCCCTTCTGGATATTGTCCCATCTTTTTTGTAGCAAAACTTTTATAGAAAACTCCTTCTAAGAGTTGTTTATACATGCTCTCAAATTTTACTTCCTCCATTTGTTCCTTGAACTCACTTTAATCAGGCTCTGGCTTTGGCATATCAGGGGGACTGTTACCACCAAGTAAACAATGACATCTAGGTTGCTTAATCCAATGGTGAGTTCTTCGTACCAATGTTACTTGACCTATTGTAGCATTAACCACAGGTAAATACTTCACCCTCTTGAAACACTTCCTTCACTTGCACTTCATTTGCCTTAGCTTCTAAGATTTTTTGTGCTCTGGGTATTCCTACCTCACTGGCTGTTCCTCTCAATCTCTTTTGCTGTTTCTATCTTACTGATTTTAAATGATGGAGAACTGTCTCTGGTCCTCATTTTTTTCCCCCCTATACTCATTTCCTTGGTGATCTCAATCTCACAGCTTTTAATGCCAACTATTATGTCGATTACAAATTTTATCTCTGACCTAGCTCTCTCAATTGCAGATCTGCGTATTTAGCAACCTGTTAGACATCTCCATTTACGTTAGTATTTATTCTTAATTTATCCAAAACTGAGCTCATCATCTTCCTAACCAGACTTGTCCCAATCATCTATTACAGAAAATTGGGAGTCATTCTAAACTCTTTCAACTACCTTCTCCCCTTTCCTCTGCCAATCTAAGTGGGCACTAAAATGAGGAATTATGGGCACATTACATAATACTAAATATTTATTTCTTCATCTTTAAATGAGCTAGCCCATAATGTTACTAACAAAAATAAAGGGATAAAATAAAGTCTCAACTCCTCTGCATGTGACACTGGTGCTTCTAGGCTCAGACTCCAGTCTCTCTAGGATCTTACTAGTATGGACTTGATGTTATATGTGTTAATATACAAGTACTGCTGTTTTTTCTTGCTAGAATACCTTTCTTCTTGTGACAAATTTTTCAGTCTTCAAGACGCGAGTATAAACTATTCTGTGATGTTTTACTAACTTAAAACAGGCAGTTACTTTCTGTACTGCTGGCACTGTACCATATGCACACACCAAACTACTATAATAAAAGCCCCTTCTGGCAGTGAGCTCTTTGAAGACATGGTCTGTATCTTAATCACCTTTCTATTACTAGTTCCTAGGTAGGTGGGCATTCAGATAGTTTTCTAAATAAATAAAAAGTCCAAAATAATCATAGAACTATTTATACATAAACTCACATCAGTCCTTTGCTTGGATTAAAAAGTGACAGTATTAACAGATGGCAGAGGGGCAAGAATGGGGACATTCGGAAGAGACAGCTGATTACTATGATTTAGACTCATTAATTGGCTGCTATACTTTCCATTCTATTTTCACACTAAGAAGAATTTGTATAATTGTGAGAACATATGCAAAACTACTTACCTATTTTTTCTTCTAGCTCTTTTACCAAAGGTGGTTGATCGTTTTCTACCAAAGGTGATTTCTCTAAGTAATCCTAAATTTTACAGGGTGGGGGGGACGGACACAAGAATCATCTCATTTCTGATGATAAATTGGCCATAATGTTAAGCATGAGAAAATAATTAAAGAATTCATACAAAAAACAATTTGGTGAAGTCTTTTTTTCCATTGACAGATCAGATATTGACCTTATACATAGAGCATTTACTATAAACAAACAATAGTGTCCAAAGCCAAGATAAACAATCTGACACATAACAAATACATAAGGAAAAGATTAAATAAGTTTATCATAGTCACAAATTTTGAGGAAAATCTAAAATTTTAGCTAAAGTTAATTACCATTATTGCTTTTTGTTAAATAGTGCTCTTTAAGAAAGATATTTACATCACCTAAGAATGAAATTCAAATTTTTCATATTTGCTGTTTTGCTGGTGACTAAATTATACAATATTGACCAACATATACAACCCCTTAATCATTTAATCTTATGCAAAATCATAATTCTAAAAGGATCTCAAACCAAAAAGTTGTCAATGTGATAATAAACATGAAAACAATTAATGAATTTTTCAGAAATTTCCCATTTGAGTTTAAATGCTAAAAATTTATATCTGACTTCAATGTGTAAAAAAGTTTATATATTTTCAAGACTTTATAACTAGAAGAATTTATTTAAATCAATATAATTCAAATTAATAGTACCTTTAATAATATCAACTCGGCTTTCATATCTTGCAATTCAGAATCTTTTTGTTCTAGTGCTACCCTTAGGTTTTCAAGTTCCTTTATAAAAGACTTTTCTTTTTCATTATGGATTTCAATTTTGCTACATAATTTCTGTGATACTTCTTCAACTTGAATTGAAAGCTTCTGATTTTCAAGCCTTGTTTTTTCACTAGCTTTCTTCATTTCTAGAATATCAGACTGCAGGCTGTCTTTTTCTGACTGGGTTTCTTCTAACTCTTTCCTTAAGAGAACTTTCTCTTGTTCATAGTCTCTTAGTAAAGACCTAAGTTCCTCACATTGAACTATATTCACCTCTTGAAGGCACTTAATATTTTTTTCTAACTCTCCTACCTTTTTATCATATAGAAAACGAAAGCTGTGTTTTTCCTCATTTATTTTAGCTAAGGATTTACCTATAGCTTGTAGGATATTCGCAACATCTTGCTCTTCATTTTCTTCTATAACTTCTGACTCAATTTGTTTAAGAAAACCATACAACTGAGTTATAATAAATAACTTCTGAACTTGCTCATTTTCAAACTGATTACTTAAATTATCTCGCTCTTCAACTGTAAACTGAAGTTTCTTTTCTAATTCAGAAATGTGTTCCTTAAGCATAAAATATCCTTCTTTTTGAGACAGGAGAGCTTCCAAATCCCTACTCAATTGATTCTCTTCTGAACTTAGTCTATTATTTTCCTCAGAAAGAGACTTCCCTTCAGATGACAGTGCTTCGTGGTCTTCAGAGAGAGTTTTCAATTCAACCATGAGTTTTTCTAGTTTTTGGTAATTATGATTCTTTTCTTTTAAAGTTTCTTCTAGTTCTCCTGTCAATTCATTTATCTTCTGTTCTAGTTCAGTGCTGTATTGGGTAGTTTGCTGTACTTTCTCCCTAAGGTCTGTAATTAGTCTTTCTTCCCTCTTACATTTTATGAGGAGATTATCCATTTCTTCATGAGAACTTTTTATTTTACTTATGAAATAATCTTTTTCATCAGTAAGAGAACTTATTTTTGCTTTGAATTCTTGTAACATGGAATCTCTCTGACTAAGACTAACTAAATATACTTCATTCTTTTCTTGAAGGCTTTTTATGGCACTTTCAAGTTCTGGTACCAGTTCTTTTTGTGATAATAACTTTTCATTTTCTCTTTGGAGATGATTCACAGTTTCAAGAAGAGCATCTTTTTCATTAAAAGCAGTTCTGAGCTTCTCCTGAAGTTCATTAACATCAGATGCTTGCTGTTGCTTCATTGATTCAAATTCTTGACTTATTTTTCCAGCGGATTCCCCTAGTTCCATTTGTAAAATTTCCATAATTTCTCGCAAACTTTCATAATTTAATGCAGCTTCTTGCTTTTCTTGCTGTAGGTTTTCACGCTGCTCCTTTAGACACTGTATTTCAAACATTAATGCTAATTTTTCTTTTTCTGAATCTGACAAAAAAGTCTCGTGTAGTTCTGATATTTCTTTTTGATGTTGTTCCTGAATACTCTGGACTTCTTTGTTATGCTGTTCTACAGTATAGCAAAATTCTTTATTTGAATCTTCTAGCTCAGATTTTAATTTTTCAATTACACAGCTCTGTTCTTCTTTAGCTAGTAATAATTCATTAATTTTAAATTCTAAGTCTTCCCGTTCATGAAAAAACTCATCCTTTATATGTTGGGCATCAATTTCAAGTTTTAATTTAAGATTATTCATATAAATTACTTCATCTTTTAAGATATTATGTTGAGACTCTAGTTCTTTTAAGGTATCTTCTAAGTGTTTAACTTTTTCATTTACTGCATGTTCTACAAAAGTATCTTCCTGTAAGAGCAAAGAACACATCTGATTTTCTTGGTTTGCACTTGAGGCTTTCCCTAAGTTTTCTAATTCACATTCATATTTTTCCTGGATGTTCTTCTCACTTGCCTCACATTGTTTGACTAGGTTTTCCTTTAGCTGGTTTAAATTATTTACTTCTGCTTCATGTTCTTGAGCAGATACTGCAATCTGGCACATTAATTCTTTCACCTCTTTTTGGTGTGTAGGTTTCAACTGCATAAGTTGTTCCTGCAAACTATTAATATCTTTTTGGTAATGCTGAGAATTAGCCTCAATGACTTTTTGGAGATGAGTGATTTCTTGCTTCTTTTCATTTGTAGCAGCTTCTAATTGCTTTTGCAGATATAAAATTTGCTCCTCATAGGCTTGTAGTTTTATAACATTATCTTCACAGTCACTCTGAAATTTAAGATATTCTGAAAACTCTAATTGTTTTTTTGCTTCTTTTAATTCCTTTTGCAAACTAGCTTTATCTTCATTGTATTTGAAATGTACTGCCATTAATTCATTTTCCAAATCTTCCACTTGCTTCATACAGTCCCTTTGTGATTGTTCGAACTCCTTGTGCATATCTTCCATCTTAGTTATAGAATCCTATTATGAAAATAAGCACACAAAAATTATTTTATTAAGACAAAAGAAAACCCTACCCTCACAAAAAGCATTAGCCACAAGCTAGCTAGAGAGAAAGGGAAATGGACAGAAAGGTACATAGAGAAATATCATCCTGATATTCCAAAATTCTACTTAGGCTGACTACCTTTTTAAAAAGTGTATTTTATTGATTATGCTATTACAGTTGTCCCAATTTTTTTCCCTTTGCCCCTCTCCATCCAATACTCTTCCTGCAGCAATCCCCGCCCTTAGTTCATGACCATGGGTTATGCATGTAAGTTCTTTAGCTTCTCTATTCCCCTTACTATTCTTAACCAACCCCCTATTTTGTTCCTACTGATTATGCTTCTTAATCCCTGTCCCTTTCCTCCATTCTCCCCATTCCCCCTTATAACCCTCTATATGACCTCCATATCTATGATTCTGGTTCTGTTCTAGTTGTTTGCTTGGTTTTTTAGATTCAGAGGTTGACAGTTGTATGTTTGTTGTCATTTTACTGTTCATAGTTTGACCTTCTTCTTTTTCTTAAATAAATCCCTTTATTCATATAATAAGGCCTTGGTGATGATGAACTCCTTTGGCTTTACTTTGTCTGGAAAGCACTTTAGCTGTCCTTCTAGTCTAAATGATAGCTTTGCTAAACAGAGTAATCTTGGTTGTAGGTCCTTGCTTTTCATAACTTTGAATACTTCTTGCCTGCAAAGTTTCTTTTGAGAAATTAGCTGACAGGCTTGTGGGAACTCCTTTGTAGGTAAATGCTTTTCTTTTGTTCCTTTTAAGATTCTCTTTATCTTTAACCTTTGGCATTTTAATTATGTTACATCTTGGTGTGGTCCTCTTTGGGTCCAACTTGTGTGGGATTCTCTGTGCTTCCTGGACTTGTATGTCTATTTCCTTTGCCAAGTTAGGGAAGTTTTCTTTCATTACTTATTCTCAAATAAGTTTTTAATTTCTTGCTCTTCCTCTCCTCCTTCTGACATCCCTATGATTCAGATTTTTGCACTTTTGGAGAAGTCCCCGTCTTCTTTTCCTCTCATTTTTTTGAGTTCTTGTTCATTCCCTCTGTACTGGTTCATTGTGTATTTTTTCCTTATGCTTCAATTCATTGATTTGAACCCTAGCTTCCTTCCCTTCACTATTGGTTCTGTGTAGATCTTTATTTCACTTAGTGTAGCCTTCATAGATTCCCTTATTTGTTTGTTGTACTCGAGTTCTCTGAGTATCCTTTTCATCAGGGTTTTGAGCTCTGCATCTATAGGTTGGCTATCTCCATTTGCTTAGTTCTTTTTATGGAGTTTTGATCTGTTCTTTCAATGGGGCCATATTTCTGTGTCTCCTCAATGGATCACCCTCCCTGTGTTTGTTTCTTTGCTTTTGGTAGAGCTGCTTTGACTCTCTGTCTTGACGTACCTGTTACGTTGTAAGGGGCAGAGCCTTAAGTATTTGCCAGGGCAGGGCAACCCGTTTCACTGCTTTGTGAGGCTGTATGTGTATGTGTGTGCGTGGGGGGGGGGGGGGTTTAGAGAAGGAATAATGCCACTTGCTTGGCACTTGAGCTGTTTCTAGTCATTTCACCCACTTCTCCAATGTGAGTGTTGCCCTGGTCTTGGTTCCCAGAGTCACTGTGTTTGCATGCATTCTAGGACCATGGGGGCCATCTAAAACAACTCTCCTGAGAAATAGGCAGTTTCTTCTGCCATCCCATACCCTACTGATTTTCACAGTCAGAAGCTATGAGGCTTCATTTTCCTGTCATTAGAACCCTGGGTTTGTGATCTGGCTGGTGGCTAGGATCGGTCTCCAACTGTCCCTCCCAGCTTTTACCTGCCACACATGAATGTGGGACCGCGTGTTCCTCTAGCCACCACTGCTGCCTTGCCCCTGCAGCCTCTCTGCCACAACATCGCATCCCCTCTGCCCGTCTCCCTGGCTCTGCCACTCTATCTGCCTAAATGAGTATTTCTTCTTTAAATTCTTGGTTGTTGGACCTCCATACAGTTTGATTTTCTGGCAGCTCTGGTTGTTTTTTGTTTTGAGGTTAGTTGTGATCCTCCTTATGGTTTTGCAAGGAGGTGAAGCGTGTCTACTTATGCCTCCATCTTGGCTACAAGACTGGCTCTGAGTACCTTAAGTATGACAATATATATTAGCAATACTAATGTTATTCAAAGTAATAACTAAAAGCTAGGAAATTTCTTTTTCTTCTTGAAATTTATTTTAAAGAGAGAGAGGAAGGGAGAGGGGGAGGGAGGGAGGGAGAAACAGAGGAAGAGAGAGATAGGGAAACATCAGTTTGTTATTTCACTCATTTTTTATTCCATTGGCTGACTCTTGTGTGTGCCTGACCAGGAATTGAACCCACAACCTTGGTGTATCCGTACAACACTTCAAACAACTGAGCAACCTGGCCAGGGCAAGTTTCTGAATTTTTTAAAAGGACAAAGTTGTATTAAGTCACAAGGCTTTAATGACTATCTCCTGAGAAAATTTGCCCAGACCCAAGAGGCAACTGCACATCCTAGAACTGAACAGATAATAGAATTTAAGAATATTTGTGAGAGTCAACCTACTTAAGTAAGTACTTTTCCATAAAGTAAATGTTTCTTTCATTTTTATTAAAGAATGACATCAGCAATAAGTAAGATTAAGCAATGCAATAAGGGGATGTTAGTCCTGTCTCTAGCAGAGTGATTTTAGTTATTTTTCTTTTTACATATAAATTTATTTCCTTGTTCATAAGTTGTTAAAATAAGATCAGATGTTTTTTAAGGTCTTAGGTCTAAAACTCATGACCACACTATGTAAGTTAATAACAAAATTAAAATATTGCCTTACCTCAACGTGTTGCTTCATTTTAACATTTTCCTTCTTCAGAGAAAGACACTGTTGTTCAGTCTCTGCTTTTTCCAGAAGAATAGTATCTAGTCGTTCAGTCAATGCCTGTTTTGAAACAGGGTAATTTGTTTGCCTGAGGTTAAAAATGGTGAATTGACCATATGCATAATTATCTCCTAATCTTTTCCAAACAACACTAAAGAAAGAATAAAAGATTTAAAAAGGTATATAGATAAGAACAAAGAAAAGGAAAAAAAGACATGATGATATGAGAAATTTCAACATAATTTTGGGAAAGTGAAAGTGAAAGAAAAGAAAGTGAATTAGAAAGAAGAAGTCTACAACCTAAGGGCCTTCACAGAGAAACACTTCTGAGAAACTAAAAATACTCTTTAGAGAATTACATGCTCAGAAACTGGAGGTACCAGATGTGGTCAAGGAAGATATGATGTTTATGGTGTTCAAATACTGGAGACTGGGTGACAATATGAATACGGAGTGATTAGAGTAATAGGCAAGAAATTTGCCCATGTCCTGTCTCCCTCAGAGACAGGTTTATTCCTTGTAGAAATTAAATAGGTAAGGAAGTTAATAAAAATCTAGATTAACAATTCAAAGGTCAGTTCTTTTTTAAAAAGCTAACAAAGCAGACAACCTTTAGCAAGACTGATCAAGGGAAGACTGAAGTAACAAAAATATTATGAATAAAAACGGAAAAATATCTACAAATAAATGAGAGCTTACACAGTTAAAGAGAATACTCTGAACAATTATTTGGCAGTAATAGTGAAAAACAGAATAAAAATTTTTAGAAAAATATAGCTTTACTAACTAAAGAAAAATAATTTAACAGTATAATTAACACGATATTATATCTAATTAAAAATTACACTAGTTATTTAAAATTGCCCACCAAAGAAAACAGGAGAAATAAAGTTTTGGTGGTGAGTTGCATCAAATTTGAAAAGAACAGATTATCCCAATTACATATGAACTTCTCAGATAAAATGAAAAGCAAGAAGAAATTTCCAACTTACTGTACAAAATTAGCATAACTTGATTCCCATACCCAAGGACTTCATAGACAGGAACATCATTGACCCATTTCATCACAAATATAAATTTAATCCTCAATGTTAAAATCTAGATGAATATTAAAATCATCAGTAAACATTAGTCCACCATCCCCTTGAACTGCCTACCAGTGAACTTATGTGAAATAATAATGAAAAACTTTGTTGTTTTAAAAGATAAAGAGATGCAGAAAGTTTAGTTCTATATCAAGTTATAGCTATTATTCAAACAGGAGAGTAAAACAAAGGCATTTTAACATGTAAGGTGACAAAAACTTTCCCCCTGTGCATCCATTTTTAGGAAGCTACAGAAGGAAAAGCTATACCAAAATAACAAGGCTAACCAAGAAAGCGAGGACATGTGACCTAGCAAACAGCGGGACGAACACAGAAAACCAGTGTAGAAAATCATAGGACCATGGCAAAAGGCCAAGTCCAGGAAAACCGTGCAACAAACCTAGAGGACAACCAGAGCAAATTAGTGCATGAGGAGAGCACTAATGACCATTAGGAAAGTAGAAGTCATTGTGAAAGATAGGTAAAGTTTTGTCTACTTTAACTGGAAATTAATGTCTAAAATGGATAAATCACGAAATAGCACTATAAACATATTATTTAGAAATACAGATAGTTGCCAGAAGTTATTTTGTATAATAATAAGTTATTTAGTTATTAGTATTCAGAGAAGGAAAACTCTGACTCCAAAAAACCTCCGCTGCCTTGCGGCATACCTCTTCAGGGGAAAGGCTAAGGGAGTAAACCCCGACAGAAAATCCGGAGCCGGAGTCCCTAAGGCGGTTTGACGTTATAGTCAACACCGGCAACTCCTGCGGCGCACCTGAAGCCAAGCTGTATTGACTCCGTCTTTCCCTTGGATCCTTCAGCTGCGAAGAGAGGGGGGGTCTGCTGCATGGGCAACAGCAGACCCTCCATATTACCCTGCCCAGGCTCTGTAGCTTCAGCGTCATCGCAAGATGTCGATTCAACACAGGAGGAGACAGATACTACCATGTCACTCCCGAGTCGGACTGCACAGCCATTCTCGGCGGTGCAGATAGACTCTTAAGAAGCTACACCATCGTCTCTCGAGACGGACGGCTGCCGACGACGAGTTATTAGTATTATTTCTTAATCATGCGCATATACTGCATTGGTTAAACCATTTTAGTTTTAAAATTAGGTTTTTTCACATTACATATAGAACTACAATATAATCTTCTGATTGGTAAATGTTAGGGGTAGCCTCAATATATTCTTTAAATTTAGGAGCTATGAGAGAAGTCATTAACTGAAACACCCTATAGGTTATAGGCCCAGAATGGACACTTATTTCTTAGGAAAAAAAATTTGATTCCAGGAGGTAAAAATGACAAGAGTGATATGTATTAGAAATTCCAATATCTTAACACACAAATTTCACCTTTCTCTTGCATTTGGAAGCAGCATATAAATTCACTATAATATACATACCTCAAATTTTGACATGGGAAATATGGCTTTTTATTACTCTTTTTAAAAAGCCAAATATGTAAGGTTTCCAATAAGGCTCAGGTGTTTTTCAATGACTAGAAAATGACTAGCAGAAATTTTTATCATAATTAAAACTTGTAAAAAATAAGTCAAGATGGCAGCGTAGGCAGACATGGCCCGCCTCCTCCGACAACCACATCAAAATTACAACTAAAATGAAGAACCACCATCACTCAGAACCATCAGAAATTGAGTTGAATGGAAGTCTGACAACTACAGAATTAAAGAAACCACATCCATCCATACTGGTATGAGGCGCGAAGATGCAGAACGGGCTGGTCCCACATCACCATGTGGTGGATAAAAATTTGGGAGGGCTATCTTAGGAGTAAGGAGTCCTAGCCCCACACCAGGCCCCCCAGCCCAGGGGTCCAGTGGCAGGAAAATAAGTCCCCACAACTTCTGGGTGAAAAAACCAGCAGGGATTGAGTCAGTGGAAGGAACTTCTGGAGCCCTAAGTAGTTCCTCTTAAAGAACACACACATGGACTCACCTACTTAGACTCACTCCCTCTGAGCTCCAGCAGAGGGGGTAACAGCTCGAAAAGCACCAGTGACATACAGGGAGAAATTGAAGTGGCTGGCATCAAGGCCAGCAGAGGCCATTGTCCCTTTTCCATATCTGAGACTCCATCAACCTGGTTAACACCTTTTTACCTGTTCTGTAGAGCCACAGAGACTCCGTCCCACCCAATTTATGGGCCCTCCCAAGCTGCTTTTCCATATAAATGGCTGACCTTAGCTCATGTTGCACAACTTCCTAAATCCTATCAAACAAGGAACAGCTGGCCTAAGTGGGCCCCAGACCCAACACTAGCAGCAGCCAGCCTAGATTCACAGCTCTGCTTCACCGGGGAATCTTCAAGTCCAGCACAGTAACAGCCATCTCAGATGGCTTTATAGCTCAGGCAGGGTGGCCCAGGGCAAAACACAGGTGGGGGCTGACCTCACCCTGCACCATCCAGGAACCCTAGAGCCTGTGCACCCAGTGGGCAGCCACAGACCAAGTTAGAGCACCACTACCCTGTCCCTGCACAGCTGATCCTCCACAGACAGTGATGGTTGGTCATAGTCAGTCCTTGCAGCAGACTGGCCTGGGTAGATCTCTCCCATTGATTTGCCAACAGCAACCAAGGCTCAACTAAAAGAGGAGGGTGTACAAAGCCCACACAAAGAACGCACCTTGAGTATTCAGCTTGGGTGATAGGGCAGCTATGCCACTGGACCCTACAAGACACCTAATACATTAGACCACACTACCAAGACGACAGAGTCAAAGCAGCTCTACCTAATACACAGAAAAAGCACAGGGAGGCTGCCAAAATGAGGAGACAAAGAATCGTGGCCCAAATGAAAGAACAAATCAAAACTCCAGAAAAAGAGTTCAACAAAATGGAGATAAAGCAATCTAACAGATGCAGAGTTCAAAACACTGGGTATAAGGATGCTCAAGGAACTATGAAGACCTCAGCAGCATAAAAAAGATCCAGTCAGAAATGAAGGATACAATAATTGAAATAAAGAACAATTTACAGGTAAACCACAGTAGAGTGGATAAAGCTGAGAATCAAATCAATGACTTGGAACATAAAGGAGCAAAAACAACCAGTCAGAACAACAAGAAGAAAAAAGAATAAAAAAATTGAGGACAGTATAACTAGCCTCTGAGACAACTTCAAGTAGTCCAACATTCACATCATAGAGATGCCAGAAGAGAAAGAGAAGGAGCAAGTAATCAGAAATCTGTTTGAAAGAATAAAAGAAAATGTCTCTGATTTGGTGAAGGAACTAGACATGCAAGTCCAAGAAGCACAGAAGGTCCAAAACAAGATAGATGCAAGGAGGCCCACTCCAAGATACATAATAATTAAAATGCCAAAGGTTAAAGAAGAAGAGAGAATCTTAAAAGCAGCAAGAGAAAAGAAGTTAGTTACTGAAGGGGAATTCCCATAAGACTGTCATCTGATTTCTCAATAGAAACCTTGCAGGCTGGAAGGGATTAGCAATAAATATTCAAAGTCACGAAAAGCAGGGATCTACAGTCAAGATTGCTTTACCCCACAAAGCTATCATTTATAACTGGAGGCCAGATAAAGAGCTTCCCAGGCAAGAAAAAACTAAAGGAGTTCATCATCAGCAAACCATTATTAAATAAAATATTAAAAAGGACTTATTTAAGAAAAAGATAAAAACTATGAACAAATACTACAATAAATACATATCAACAAATGAATCTAAAAATCAAACTAAGCGAACAAGTACAGAGACAAAATCATAGATACAGAGAGCATTTTAATGGTTGCCAGATGGGATGGAGGTGTGGGGGAATGAGTGAAGAAGTGAGGGGATTAAGAAGTACAAATAGGTAGTCACAGAATAGCCATGGGGATGTAAAGTACAGTAGAGGAAATGGAGTAACCAAAGAACTTATAAGTATGACCCATGGACATGAACAACGGTGGGGGGATCACCTAAGGGAGTTGGGGGTTCTGACTGGAGGAGGGTAAAGGGAGAAAAATCAGGACAACTGTAATAGCATCATCAATAAAATATAATAAAAATTAAAAATCAAAAATGTTTAACATTCTATTAAGAACAGAACATTTTACATTCAAAGCCACATTTTTCCAGTATAGTTTTCCAAATAGAGAAAACTTAGGTAGAATGTCTTCAGTTTTCCAGAAGTGTAGAGGACCTATTATATTATAGTATATGATTTTCTAAAATAGAAAACTAACTTATAACCGCTGAATAACTGATGCACATCTTTCCCAATCACTATCCAAGTAATTTTCTCACTAGAAATGGAATTCAAAGATATCATTCTCATTTAATTTTACCAAACCTTTACTATTTGAAACTTGAGTGGTTAGGATAACATGCACTAATATTAAACTAATAGTCTGAAAGGAAAACTTGCTAAGTTAGAGAAATTTTCTAATCTCATATTTAGGAGTAGTTTTGACAAAATGGGAGAATACATTGATTGGGGATAAGAAATAAAGGGCAGATATTTATATATTCTGAAATGGATTTGTATAAAAAGTATTTTAAGGGCTAAGAGTTAACTGATACAAAATTAGAAAAGAATCTTTGTGGTTTTCAAATACAAAAGCTTCCTTCTGGTGTGTATGTCTTCTTTTATTTATTTATTTATTTAAAAGATTTTATTTATTTATATTTAGAGATGGGACGGGAGGGAGAAAGAGAGGGAGAGAAACATCAATGTGTGGTTGCCTCTCACACACCTGCAACTGGGGACCTGGCCTGCAACCCAGGCATGTGCCCTGACTGGGAATTGAACCAGCGACCCTTTGGTTCACAGGCCAGCACTCAACCCACTGAGCCACAACAGCCAGGGCTGTATGTCTTCTTGTGCAATTGAATGCAAGTGTGCATATATAATTGTATATAAAATATCCCCACAAATATATGGTAGTATCAGTGATAATGAACAATTATTAAGCACTTATGTGAAAGACCCAGTTCTATGAGCTGTACATGTATTTACTCATAATACTCAGAAGAACCCTATGAAAAGTAGGAATTATTATTAGTTTTTTTTAATTTTATTTTTTTATCCTCACCTGAGGACATGTTTTCATTGCTTTTAGAGAGAGAGAGAGAGAGAGAGAGAGAGAGAGAGAAAGAGAGAGAAAGAGAGAGAAAGAAACATCAATTGCTTGCCCCCTCCTATGTGCCCTGATTGGGGATTGAACCCACAACCCCCACAACCTGGGAATGGGCCCTGACTGGGAATCAAGCCAGCGACCTTTCAGTCTACAGGACAACACTCCAAGCCACATCAGCTAAGGCAAAAGGAGGAATTATTATTTCTAGTCTACGGATGAAGGAACTCAATTACGGAGAATGAAAAAACTTAGCCATGGTCACAGGCTAAGGTGTCAGAACAGGGATCTGAAGATCTGACATGCAATTTGGCTCCAGAGTCAGCATTTAGTTAAATACCATGTAGTTGTAGCTAGAGCTGATTAAGAAAACACATAATGATTCAGTAAACATAATAAAACTATTATGAATTCAGTAATATTTAAATCAATTCATTATAAAACCAAATGGTATTTGTGCACGTCATTCATGCTTCATATAGTATTTTAGCCAAAAAAAGAACAAAATGGTATTGCATGATATGCAGAGGAATTTGAGACCCCTTGCAGTAACTTCCTGAGTCCTTCAATTGCCCAGTGCTCCTAAGTTTGGAGCCACCTAATAAGAGTGTAAGATTATACATAATAAAAAAAAGATCACAAAACTCAAATGATAAATATGAAAAAGCAAAAAAAATTATTGCAGAGCTCTGAGAAGCAAAAGGAACTTTCAATAAGGTTAGGCCAAGTGGGAGAAGGAAAATGCATTTAGTTAGCAGTAAGGGTATGTAAGAATAAGCAACTCAGGTTCTTAAACAGAATAACAGACAAAAATAATATTCTGTGATCTGGTAATTGGATATAGGAATAAAAAGAGAAAAAAAGCCTAGTTAGGGTTTAATATTAAAATAAGTCATGCATGACATGAAGCGTTTCACACAGAGCCGTGGAAAAGAGGAGGGTAAACTGTAGTGTTATCTTGAGAAAACAATAGGTCTCTGGTAACTGACTGACAAACACAAATGATAAAGGAGACAGGAAAACTGAATAGTTAAAGGCCTGAAAAACACTGCTGCCTCTGGTTGTCCAGAGAGAGGGATTTGGTCATTCTGAGGAGAAGACAAGAATAATGGGTAAAGATTTTTTCCCCAAATAGCTAGAAATACAACTGTGAGATCAGGGTCAGTAGTCATGTCCAGGAATACATATTGATCTATAGATTAAATGTATGTATAAATGATCAGCTCCCAAATCATCATCAAAGTCCTAAGCATGGCTGGGTTTTCTGAGCAGGAGAAGGAAGAGCAGGACTGATATTGAGGCAATAACCATAATTACAGTGTGTTGGAAAAAAAGGAGAGAGAATAATACTCATTTCAGAACAGAAGGGACCTCAAGGTCATTTACCCCACTTTTTTTGCAGTCAGTCAAAATGATTAAAAACTTATCCAAAGGCAGAGAGGAAGTAGGAAAACAGGGACAAAAAGCCAGATAGCACTCTAGGAGGCTGACAGACCTCAAGAAAATTTATCATTAGACATTTCCTCTAAGTAAATAAAAATAAATTAAAGCAATATTCACAACTGTTTCATTACCTTAATAATTTCATCAGTTCTTCCAGCAACAGATTTTGATTTGAGCTCTTCAATTTCTTTCTCTAATTCTAAAGAATTATTTAAAAGAAAAGATTCCATTTCAGAAACGAAAAATAACTGGCTAAAGTAGTAAGTACATTCTTTAAAAAGAAATCACTGTAAATTAGAATACGTTTAAGCAGCAGCAGATAATTTATGAAAATATTAACTTCACCCAGTATTACATTTTCCTTTATTATGTAAAACTCCAAAAGAAACAAATGATTAATCTGCATGTCCACATCACCCTGATTTAGCAATTATTACAAGGCGAGTCTTGTTTCATCCTGACCAGTACTCACTTTCTCCCGTCAAATTTTGAAGCAAATTCCAGACATTGTTATTTCAGCTATAAACAACATTAAAAGATTTATTTTTTAATCCTTACCCAAGGACACTTTTTTTCAGTGCTTTTAGAGAGAGTTAAAGAGAAACATCAACTGGTTGCCTTCTCCTATGTGCCCTGACTAGAGATGGAACTTGCAACCTAAGTATGTGTCCTGACCAGGAACTGTATCCACGACCTTTTGGTTTACGGGACTCCGCTCTAACCAACTGATCCACCCAGCCAGGGCTGTAAGCAACTTCTGTTATAGAATCTTACAGCAACAATTAATCTCATTCATTTTATCAATGCATGTCTAGGTCTGGGATATAGAACACCTTTCAAAATAAATTATTCTTATCACAAACTAATACAGCCTTCCAAAACACAATTTGACCCTTCAAGGAGAAAATAATTCTTGGCTTTTAGGTTTTGCAGCTAACATTTGTTAAGTCACTGGAAATTCAAACAGTAACCCACACATACTAAGAAGGATACTAATACCTTCAACCTTTTGGAATATAAAGAAAGGGAAGCTAAATAGGGAATCAGTCAACTTCAGCAAATAAGTATAATTCAAAATCCTAGAAAGGGAAATCTTTTATCACTTTACTTAAGCCTCTTTTTACTACTTTGGCTCACACCCTTGTGTCTCTTAACATTTCAACTGACTAGTCTAGAAAAAAAATGCTTGATTCAGAAAAATACACAATCTAAATGAAGCAAAAAAAAAAAAAGTGCTTAATTTTAACATTTGTTTTAAAAATCTCTCCTCCCTGACTTTAATAATTCGGAAGCAAATGATTAAAATGCTAAAAAAGATTCCACTACATTGTCTAAGATTTTAGTGGATTCACTGGTAAACAAAACAAGTCAAGGTACTACTAAAAAACTAATTTTTAACCATGATTAAATGATATTGTGGTCAAGATAAATATTTTCAAACCAATACCTGTACATCTTGAATTAGCTTTCTGTATTAGTATCATCTGCTTCTTGGCAAACTTTATAAGCTCTTCCTTCGGCAATGCTTCCAGCTGAAAGATGTAGTGATATTACCAATTTGTTGTAACTCTTATTTCTACTATATTGCAAAACAAAAACATCACATCTGCCAAAAATTAAAATCTTATTGAATGAACCTTTATGTCAAACAAACACATTTTTTAAAGTGAGCAAATGCAACTTCAATTATTAGTTAAGCAACTACTAGGAAATGTAAAAATAGCACATATCCTCTTACAGATACTGTTGTCAGAGGTAAAGGCACTTTCTAGATTTTGATTTCTTTTGTTGAAAAATTAGAGAACTAAGACTACTTCTACTTAAAGTTCTTTAGAGCTGTAAGATTATTTCATTCTATCCAAGCCAAATCTTTGGCTACATGCAAATAAGTAAGCATAATTCTTATAGGAATAAGATGAATCATGTTGCATTTAGGCTTTAACTAAAAAATCAGGTAAAATGCTTAACTTGTTGGCTGTTGTCTCACTTATAAAACCGTGATAATAATAGCAGTTATCTTATCGTTACCATGAAGCTAAAATGAAGTAACTGAGTGTTTAGGAAAGTGCCTGAAACTTAGTATGCAAGCAATACACCACAATCTTTGAGAATTGTTGGATGGTAAACTGCTGTACAGGGCCATAAAATCACCCGATTCAACTCTATCTTCACAGCATAGAAGAGAAGCCTACAGAATAGGGTCCCTTGACTCCTACCTACCTATATCTCTGCTCTTTCCACTACACTATATAAATCCTTATAAGATTGATTTAATGTCTGAAAATTGCAGAACCTCTCGGTTGTGCTAACCAGCAGGAGGAGGTAAACAAAGTCAGCTTTTTTTCATACTAGGAAACCTAAAAAGGAAATAAACTGGTGACTGTATAAATTACAAGTGAGATTCCTGGGAGAAAGGAGTTTTTTTTTAATAGGTCACCCCTCTCCCTATGCCAAAGTCTTCCAATTCACCATCCTCCCACTCTTCAGGAAGCCTGCTAGTCAAGTACACACTTCACCTTGGATTTCCCAGTTCCAGGGGTGGATGGTGAAGCCACCCTATCTTGAACAGGATCCTGCAAAACAAAACCAAACCGAGGTGGTCGTGAAAACTCTTCCTAAGCCCGAAGAGAACGCGGAACCTTGAGAGGTAAAGCCCCTCCGCGGATCCAGTGGAGAGAAACTTTAACGTGCGAAAGAGAACTGGGGAAGGAAAGGTCTGTCACTGGGACCAGCCGTACATAAGCAGCTCTGAGGGGCCGGGCAATGGCAAGGGGCGGATTTGGGGAAGGTGGGAAAGACAGGACAGCGCGAGGCTGCGGGGACGTTGCTTAGCCCGTGCACAGGGCCCATACCCACGTCTAACGCAGGTGAGGGAAGGCTTGCCGGGAAGATGGGGGATCTCAACCCCAGTGCGCCGTTCCGGCCGGCCGCGTTACCTCCATGGCGGCTGGCCCACTGTAGCCCCGTGGCCTGCAGCTTGGCAGCTCGGAGGTCACTACCACACACAGCCCGCTAGCCCGCAGCTCGGACGTCGCATGCTAATTTGCGTCTGCGCCTGCCTCTGACGTGGCCCCAATTGCAGGCCAAAGATGGCGCTTCCCCGGCTACCCCGTTCCACGCCTCTCCATGGCTACGGCCCCGCGCTTCCGCTTCCGCTGGTGCAGCTGCAGGCGAGTCCCTGTCGCAGCAAGCTCCTCGGGCTGCCGGCTCCGCCCTCAGTGGGCACAGGCCGCTGTAGACCTTGGAAGGACCTCACTGCAGAGCCCACTCACGGGGCAACGAAACCGTGGTCCTGTTCAGCATGGCCAGTAAGTCAGTAAGTTCCCTCCATCAAGTGAGCCAGTCAGCCTAGGGATGTGCTGTTACTTGGTAATGCTATTACACATCACTAGACAATTAAAGTTTGAAGTTAGTTTAGAACTGAAACTACAGGGATATTTGGTTCTATTAATATGAAGGACTGTGTCATTTTTTTTATCCAGTATGGGATCCAGTCTAAGATCAGATGTTGCATTTAACTTTCATATCTCTTTAGGGTTGTTTAATCTGAAACATTTCCATATCCTTTCTTGGCCTTTCATAAAACCGACATTTTTGATATTTCGTCCAAATAAAACAAAACAATTGAGCTCGTAGTTACAGAGAGCAGCAGATTGGTGGTTGCCAGAGTGGAAAGTTGGAGGGGGGACAAAATGGGTGAAGGAGGTCAAAAGGTACAAACTTGCTGTTATAAAATAAACGAGTAACAGGGATGTAATGCACAGCTTGGTGACTATAGTTAGTAATGTTTTATCGCATACCTGAAAATTGCTAGATCTTTTTAAAGAAATTTTTTCACTGTTGTTATATTACAGTTGTCCCAATGCCCCCCTTCCATTGTTCTACACAACCCTCCCCACCACCACCCCCCCCCATTGGTCATCCCCGCCTTGTCCAGGTCCATGGATCATTCCTACTGTCAGAATATAGAGGTAGCCACGATGCAAACCTAGTTAGACAAAAGGATATGTTAACTAACCTGGGGGGCGGGGGCGGGAAGCAATGAGATGCAAACAATCTACTGAATGTGTTAATACAACAAATTCATGTCACTGAAATATGCGGTTGGCAAGTTTAAAAAGCACGCCTGCAGAAGTCTGGGTGGAACTCCTATGGGCTCATGTGGAGGACCGGCAATCCCCATTCCCTTGCTCCCCATTCCCATTGCTCCTGTGGGCCCTTGAGTAGGTCCCAGACTTGCCTCTCCCCTCCACCCCCTTCGCCTTTTTCCATCAATAAACCCTTTGCCTGCTCCCACAGTGGTCTTCGGGTGATTCCTCAGAGCAAGGATGCTCTGACATTTTGGTGCCAAAACCTGGGAGTGGTCACTGGCAGTTTGCAGGCGGAGGAGCAGTGGGCTGTGGCAGCAGGTCCCAGGCTAACCCCTGATCCTGTCTGTCTGAACTCTCTTGCCCCCTCCTCTCACACCTTGCCTGTCTGACAACCTCTGCCTCTAAACCTTTTGCGGTGGCCTGCCCTCCATCCACAGTGGACACTGACTAGTCGAGCTCTGTCTCATTGGGTGAGTCTCTTGTCAGGTTGACAGTCTCATTTCTGAGCTTACTGTGGCTCTGCTCAAAAATCCTAGGCCTACATCAGTCTTCCTTGGGGCTTTGCGCCTCGTTGAACTTCCAGCGGTGGTTGAGGATGCCCACCCTGTTGACAGTTTGTTTAAGGTGCCTTGGAGCCTTTGTGCTCAGTTGAACTTCCAGAGGTGGCTGGGGATGCCCTCCCCTTGGACAGTTCTCCCAGAGCCTTTGCATCTCATCAAATCAGCAGCTTAAGCATGGACACACCTTAACCCTCCTGATACATTTCGTCTCAGACTAACCCTCTGGGTTGTTACTCTCAGTGCCATGGGAGCATATTAGTCTCCACCTCTGAAGGACTCTCTGTTGACTTGTCTCTGTCAGAACCTCTGGACCCTTAAATTAGTCTAAGACACAACTAAGAAAGCTGATTTTCTTCTCCATTGTTGCCTGGCCTCAATATTCTCTTGATAACTAACACTGCTGGACAGAAAATGGGACATTTGATTTTCAAATTCTCACTGACCTCAACAACTTCTTCGGGCATAATGGCAAATGGACCCAGGTTTTCTGTCCACTCCTTTTCCCTCCCCTTTCAGCTTCTGCCTGACCGCAACCTATCCTCCAGGAGGTTGCAGGACCTCAGGGACCCATTAGGTACATGTTCCCTTCTCCTTCTCCTCAGAGCTCTCCAGCATTTTTCTCTGCTCTCTGTCTCAACCACCCACTACTCCCCACTCTCTTCCCTCCACTATCAGCCATTTGGAACACAATATGGTCTCTCACCTTTGGGGTGAAGGAAATACTGTGCTGTGGGGTGGGCCATTCAAATTTGCTAGGCCAGTGTTTGGAGGTAGAAACAATAAAATCTAAAATAAGTACTTGGGTTCTGCCTGGGCCCGGAAGACAAAAGGGCACTTCCTTCCTCTGACCTGAGTTCTTGGATGTCCCTACCTGAGTGGAGGCATTGTGGAGGTGTCTGGTGTTAGAAATAGTAAAAACGGAAACCAAGGAAGCTGAGATGCAAGATTCATTAAGAGGAACCTGCCAGGCTGTCTCAAAGGAGAGAACAGCAGCTGGCGTATGGGCTGACCAGGTTTTAAAGGGAGGGATAGGGAATGACTGGAACAGGGTATTGGGGCGCCTACTGATTGGTTGGGCCTGGGGGTAATGGCGGGAACAATGGGTTGGGTCTGGGGGTAACAGTGGGCACAATGGTGGGAACAACGAGGCACTTGGTGTTTTGTTGGGTATGTTGCTGGGGAGAAGGCACTTAGTGATTTATCGGGCATGTTGCTGGGGAGAAGAATAGAATAAGGAAGTAAAAAATTTTCTACCCCCTACTGGTGTTTTGTAAGATTTGAGGAACTTTTCACTGGACTCCTCAATAGTCATTGTTTGTGGTTTTTACTTCCTGCTAATCAACTTATTGGGTGGGGGATTTTGAGGCTCTCACTGAACCTAAGATCTGGGTCAATCCCTAAGACGTTCAGGGACCTCATAGGGAACTCCCGTCATTATAATGCGACTTTGACTCACCTGGGATGTGCAGTATAAGGGCTGGTCCACCCAGCACACCAAGCTCTCCTGGCTGTTTTACACAGTCAGGAGAAACAGAGACATGGAAGAGAGTTAGGGTTGACCAAAGGGGTAATGGCCTTTGGGAACCCTACTCATAAAACAGCACACTTGGACCCACTACATGGACTCCCCAGCCTTTTTCTGCCTCTAAATCTGGCCATAAGAAAGTCAATTTAAATTATTGGTCTGTTGTAAGTTTACAGCATTTTTCTCCAGCCCCAGGTGACTTTAGCTACTCAATTTGCATCTGAATACTCCTTGCCAGAGCAGCAAGGAGGGGCAATGTTAACATAGTCTGGTAAATATCTTGATCTCTCTCCTTGAGAAACTGTCACACCCTGGAGGCACAGGTTGAGCATTTAAAAGCCACTAGGGCGCTCACTACAAGAAAGACTCCCATGAAAGGATAAGCTGGGACATGGACCAGTACAGAACACTAGGTTTTCACACCAGCTGTAAGAAAATGTCCACGCAACCTTAGGTACACAGTAAAGCAATCGTAGTCCCATTCCTGTGGCTCAGTTTCCCACTTAGGTTTAGATCTCAAGAGTAGAGAGCAAGATTTTAGCCTGCAATGAAAAGTCCTGGCTTTTCCAGGTCCTGATCTAAGTAGACCTTCTCATTCAAATTGCCTTACTCTTAAGTCTTTTTCCCTTTTCTCTGACTGTTCTATTTACATCTCTACCACCCCCATTTCTATCTGCTTTACAAAGTAGTTGCTGTGTTTGTTTTCCAGCCAAGTGGCCATCCAATCACCTAGCAGGAGGTGACACTTCCTTGCCTGCCTGGCCCAAGCTTTGACAGAAAGGCATTAAAAAAGTTTTTCCTATATCTGCCTAATGGCCAAGGTTCTGTTCAGTAAAATAATTATGCGTTGCAGTATATTACTCAAATACTTAACTTACATTCAAAAATACATGTCTCTCAATGCTAAGAAATGAATTTATATTGTTATACACCTTTTATTATCACTTTAAATAGTCAAATATCATCTCATAATATATATTCCTTAGATCCAATGTTTGACAAGGTTTCCAAGATTTAAAATTCAAAAGACTTTTTCCTTATGGCTTTCAGGTATTTCAAAGGGCACTTGAAATATCTCAAAGATATTTTCTTTTCTTTAAAAAAAAAGTTTTAGACTAATCAGGCTTAATACATTTGAATATTTGGAAAGCTTTATCAAATAAGGAAATTCTACAAGAATCTCCAAAGGTCTACAAAGTTCTAATCATTTATAATTCTAATGATTATTTTAGAATGTTATGTTGTAGGATTCCATATGTTGCAGAGCATCTGAGCATGTAAGTTGTAGATGGTCTGTGTAAGTTGAAGAAAGTGAAGGGAAGGAAGGGGAAAGAAAGAAATGAAGGAATAAGGAAAGAGACATATGCCACATCCATGTATGGCATGGGAAGGAAGGCCCTTGGAAATGGAAAAGAAAGGAGGAGGAAAAGTAAACATATAAGTCTTTGAAACACTGTTGTTACAGAACACGTGGGCTGCTCCAATTGAAAACAAACCCATGAGCTCTTTAGTTAGGGGCCCGATTGCCCACTGCCAAAATTATAACTCTCAATACCAGAGTTTAGTGAAAAGAAAAAGAATTGTTTATTTAACAGTTATATAGATTTAGATTATTTGCGGATTTCTGCTGTTAAGTCTTATGTTTTTTAAAACACCCATAAACACATATCCTTGCCTCCCCCCTACCAAACCTGGCCAGTCTTAGGAAGGTCAGAAACACCGTTTCCCTACTTTCCAAACACAGTTCAGCTTTACCAGCAGCTGCCAACCACTCAGTTCTGATTGGGGAGGTCCTTTCTGTGCTGTGGTGCCCTCCAGCTCTCAATGCAGAACCACCTGGATTCTCAGCCTCCTTGTAAACTGCCTTCTTCCTGCAAACCGCATGGATCTCCTCTCCTCCTCAAAACCGCATGGCGAGAGCCTCTTAAAGCAGCCTGGAGACCCCTTCTCCAAGCCACATGGAGAACTTAGCTTCTTTATTCCGCATGGAGAAGGCCCCTTCACCAAGCTGCATGGAGGGGGCGAGGAGGCGAGAGTGCGAGAGAGCGCAAGAGTGCTAGAGCGCTAAAATGTCCGCAGCTGCTTATATATCCCTGACTGTGTCCTCTGCCGCAGTGGGCATTGCAAACAGTTCTGACCATTCACAGAACCTTACGTAGGCTCTGTGTGCTTTCTCCATACCGTCCCCTGGTTCAAGACTCCTCCCATCTACCTGAGGCCTTGGAAGCATCCAAGTAATTTTGCATAAAAAAGACACTAGCCACCAGCCTCAGGCATGTGGAGGCATTCTAAAAGCTGCTTCCTTCTCCCCATCCCCCAGCTGCAAACTCTGGGGATTTTTGGACTCCCCTGTTTCTGTAACACTGTAACTTTTAGACCTAGGGGCCTCCTCTGTCCAACACAGAGGGAAAACTGACTTAAAAAAATGGGCAGTTTTCAGCCTGAGGCTGGCATCTCTGCTGCAGCTATTATTTAACCCCTCAACTCCCAGCTAAGACCTTTAGCTCCCAGAAGGATGCAGAAACCCAATTCTGTGGGCAGAGGTGGATTTAACAGTGAGCGCACTGGGTGTGCGCCCTGGGCCCCAACTTCTGAAGGGCCTAGCAAAACCCCAACTTTACACTTTTTTCTAATGACACTAAGTTTGGTTTCATTAGTACACTGCATAAAATATGGTTAACATGAATTTTTATTTTACCTGTCTCTCTTTTTTTTAAGGGCCCAATATTTTCTCCTGCGCCTGGGGCCTCAACTGACCTTAATCTGCCTCTGCCTATGGGACATACTAGGAATGTTACAGAGCAAAAGGGTTCTTTTTCACGTGGCACCTTGGTATAAAACCCAACAACTAGTGTTGAGGAAAACAGGTCTTTATTTACAATATTCCAACCTGGGGAGGACAGTGAGCATTTCAGCCCAGAGCCCTGTTTTCCCATGGGACCCAGCACTTCTCTTGCTCCCCGAAAGGCTAGAAGCCAAAAACATGCCCAGAAGTTCCCCATTCCTTATCTGCCTGTTACAGAAACAGAGGAGTCCAAAAATCCCCAGAGTTTGCGACTAGGGGATGGGGAAAAGGAAGCAGCTTTCAGAATGCCTCCACATGCCTGAGGCTGGTGGCTAGTGTCTTTCTTCTGCAAAATTGCTTGGATGCTTCCAAGGCCTCAGGTAGATGGGAGGGGTCTTGAACCAGTGGATGGTATGGAGAAAGCACACAGAGCCTAGGTAAGGTTCTGTGAATGGTCAGAACTGTAACACCCACTGCGTCAGAGGACGCAGTCAGGGATATAAAAGCAGCTGCAGACATTTTAGCTCTCTCTCTCGCTCTCATGTGCTCCCTCCATGTGGCTTGGAGAAGGGGTCTCCAGGCTGCTTTAAGAGGCTCTCGCTATGCGGTTTTGAGAAGGAGAGGAGATCCATGCGGTTTGCAGGAAGAAGGCAGTTTACAAGGAGGCTGAGAATCCAGGCGGTTCTGCATTGAGAGCTGGAGGGCACCACAGCACAGAAAGGACCTCCCGAATCAGAACTGAGTGATTGGCAGCTGCTGGTAAAGCTGAACTGTGTTTGGAAAGTAGGGAAACGGTGTTTCTGACCTTCCTAAGACTGGCCAGGTTTGGTAGGGGGGGAGGCAAGGATATGTGTTTATGGGTGTTTTAAAAAACATAAGACTTAACAGCAGAAATCCGCAAATAATCTAAATCTATATAACTGTTAAATAAACAATTCTTTTTCTTTTCACTAAACTCTGGTATTTTGAGAGTTATAATTCTGGCGGCGGGCAATCGGGCCCCTAACTAAAGAGCCCGTGGGTTTGTTTTCAATTAGAGCAGCCCAGGGGTTCTGTAACATGTCCACTCTCTCCTTTAGGACCTGGGGTAAGATGTCATCAGCCTCCGTATAACAGTCCAGACAGACATGTACCATGTTACACTGGATCGTGCATAGTTCTCTCTTTGCCCTTTCAAAGCTGCATGGATCTCTCTTTTCTCCTTGCAAACTGCATGGTTCTCCTCTAATATCTTCCCAAAATGACTGTCGCCTTATTTTTAAATTCCTGACTGTGGCCTATGATGCAGTGGGCATGGCAACTGGTTCTGACCATTCACAGAACCTTGCACAGGCCCTGTATGTTCTTTCCTCACCATTCCATAGTCAAAATCCCTCCCATTTCCTTGGGGCCTTGGTAGAACCAAAGCCATTTGCATAACTAAGATACTAGCTACCAGCCATAGATAAGCATGCAAAGGCATCTTAAAAGCTGTTCCCTTTTCCCCACCCCCCAATCTGCAGGCTCTGGGGATTTTGGGAGACCCAGCTCTGTAACAGTGTTACAGAAATGGGAGTCCAAAAATCCCCAGAGTTTGCAGCTGGGGGATGGGGAGAAGGAAGCAGCTTTCAGAATGCCTCCACATGCCTGAGGATGGTGGCTAGTGTCTTTCTTCTGCAAAATTGCTTGGATGCTTCCAAGGCCTTGGGTAGATGGGAGGGGTCTTTAACCAGGGGATGATATGGAAAAAGCACACAGAGCCTACGTAAGGTTCTGTGAATGGTCAGAACTGTAACATCCACTGCGCCAGAGGACACAGTCAGGGGTATATAAGCAGCTACAGACATTTTAGCTCTCTCGCTCTCGTGTGCTCCCTCCATGTGGCTTGGAGGAGGGGGTCTCCAGGCTGCTTTAAGAGGCTCTGGCCATGCAGTTTTGAGAAGGAGAGTAGATCCATGCGGTTTGCAGGAAGAAGGCAGTTTACAAGGAGGTTTAGTTAGAATCCAGGCAGTTCTGCATTGAGAGCTGGAGGGCACCACAGCACAGAAAGGACCTCCCCAATCAGAATTGAGTGATTGGCAGCTACTGGTGAAGCTAAACTCTGCCTAGGAAGGGAAACGGTGTTTCTGACTTTCCTAAGACTGGCCAGGTCTGGGAGGGGGAGGCAGGACTATGTGCAAATAAACAATTCTTTTTCTTTTCACTAAACTCTGGTATTGAGAGTTATAATTCTGGCAGCAGGCAATTGGGCCCCTAACTAAACAACC
The DNA here is from genome assembly GCF_987537825.1 of Furipterus horrens. Taxonomy (NCBI): domain Eukaryota; kingdom Metazoa; phylum Chordata; class Mammalia; order Chiroptera; family Furipteridae; genus Furipterus; species Furipterus horrens. The sequence continues at coordinate 103,771,478 of NW_028327173.1, forward strand.
CGTGGGTTCTGTTTCAACCAGAGCAGCCCAGGGGTTCTGTTACAACAGGAGGGGAGCCTCATATTTCCCTTCCCTTTCTGCAGATGCAGAAGGCCCTACTCGGGTACACAACCCTTTCTCAATAGCTGGCCTGCAGCAGTACAAGGAGAAGCTAGGAAGCTTTTCCGAGGATCCCTCATGCTTCATTAATAATTTCCATATTTTAACCCTTGCCTTTGGTATGGCCTGGAGGGATCTTTATATATAATAGTTCTGACTACATGTTGCTCTCCAGAAGAAAGGCAATTAATTTGGGGAGGGGCCCACTAACATGTGGGTCAACTACATACTGAAGACCCTGGTAATACAAGGCCAGTGGCTGAGGCTGTCCCAGATCATGAACCCAGTTGGGACTATAATACAGAAGGAGGGAACAGAAGTAAATCTACCATGATTCAGTGCTTATTAGCTGGAATGAGGGCCTGTATCAAAAAACCAGTGAATTATGATAAAGTGAGGACAATAACACAAGGAAAGGAAGAGAACCCTGCCTTCTGCAACAGGCTGGTCAAGGCCTTTCAGAAATACACTAATATAGACCCATCCTCTCCACAAGGGCAAGTATTAATAGGGCAACACCTTATCACCCAGTCAACCCCAGGTATCTGTAAAAAGCTTCAGAAATTACAACTGGGACCCCAAATCCCCTTTGGTACAACTGATGGATGTTGCTATCTTAGTCTTATAAATTGAGATTCAGAGGAGAGACAGGGCAGGCTGCTTGCATTAGCTACTAGTGGCAACATTGGCTATGGCCAGCCACCTCACGGTAACCTGGGAAAGTCACAAAGGCATGGAGGGCACAAGGATCAAATGTGCTTTAAGTGCAAACTCCCTGGACACCGAGCAAAGGAATGCACTAAGCCACCCCCAGGGCCATGTCCCAAGTGTAGAAGTACAAACTGATCCCTGGCACTGGAGGGCAGACTGCCCTTGTTCCCAGAGTGGAAAGAGGACATTTCCTATGGCCTTGGCAGCACTTGAGGACTGAGGGTGCATGGAGAGCATGCTGGCCCTAGCCTACAACAGCATCTCTTATCTCTACTGAAGAACCCCAGGTGACTCTTGACATGGCAGGTAAGAAAATTAATTTCCTTGGCCACTTACTCTGTCCTCAACTTTTACACTGGTCCTCTCTAACTTGAGTAATATTATGGGGGATTGAAGTAAAATCTAGTACTTGTTTTTACACACCCCGTCACTAGTCAATTTGAATGTCAGATTTTGAAGCATTCTTTCCTAATTATTCCACAATGCCCCATACCATTGCTAGGATGAGACCACTTGGCCAGATTAGGAGCTATTCTGAAGTTTCAGGTAGCTCCTTACTACAAGGAACCCCCCCCCCCCATTAAGCACAGACAGGAAATCTTAAATCTGTTAAAAGCTGTTAGACTCCCAAAGAAGGTAGCAGTAATGCATTGTAGGGGTCACCAGAAGAATAGGTCTCCTCTTAGTAAAGAGAACAGGAAGTCAGACCAAGAGGCTAGGAAGGCAGCTGAGAGGCCAGTTGCAGAATTAGCATTATTCCCATCCACGGACAACACTAACTTAAAGCCTGGCTACACACCTGAGAAGAAATCTTGGGCAAGAGGGTACATTGGAAGGGCCAAGGGTTTACATTGGCCAGAGACTTCTTCCCCAGGCCTCTCAGTGGAAGGTTTTAAAGGCCCTACGTGACTCCTTCCACAGAGAAAGGAATGCTCAATTTATAGGCATGAAGAATCTGTCAAATTGCAGCTGTTAAACGTCATTCAAAAAAAAAAAAAAAAAAAAGGGCCTTACAGCTGAATGTCTTCCCACAAGACAGTCTTACAGACTCAGTGCCTGGTTTCTAGGTGGTTGTGTAAATTAACCATTTTGCACAAGTTTTCTCCTTGCAGGTTTGTCTATCCGCCTGATAAGCCACTGTACTTATGCCAGCCAGGGGACTGAGTCTTACTAAAGATTTGGAAGACTCAAAGCCCTGACCAGCAGCTGGCCAAAAATAGACTTGTCCCTATGACATCCTATGGACAATGCATCGCTCCCTGAAGCTAATGGGAATCAAGCCCTGAATCTACCACACAGCACCCTACTATTTTTTTAATAATTTATTTGTTTGTTTTGTTTATTTATTTATTTTTAGAGAGAGAGGAAAGGAGAAAGAGAGGGAGAGAAACATCACTATGTGGTTGCCTCTCACTCACGGCCCCAACACTCACGCCCCCAACTGGGGACCTGACGTGCAACCTAGTTATGTGCCCTGACTGGGAATCGAACCAACAACACTTGGTTCGCAAACCAACGCTCAATCTACTGAGCCACACCAACCAGGCCTGCACCCTACTATTATACTATTTTATTCATAGGCCTGTCAATGCAGCTATAGCACAGGCAACCCACTCAATTATAATACTGAGAGATTACCACTACCAGCCCATCCACCAGGCTGAGACACACCTCTTGAATGGGAGTAAAAGTCCCACAACCCCTTGTACAATGACCCCTTGTCAGCAGGAAGTAGCTAGAACGACCACAGCACCCCCTTTCTTTCAACTCCCACACAATCCACAATCCTGAGTCTCGACACCATTCTTTTTATTACAGACAAAATGCTGGAATTGTCAGAATATAGAGGTATCCAGGATTCAAACCTGGTCAGACAAAATGATATGTTAACCAACCTGGTGAAGGGGAAAAACAATGAGATACAAATGATCTACTGAATATGCTAATATGACAAACTCACCTTCACTGAAATGTTTGATTGGCAACTTTAGAAAGCATGACTGCAGAAGTCCTGTTGGGACTGCTATGGCCCGTGTAGAGAGCTGGGAATCCCCATTCCCTTGCTCCCCATTCTCCTTGCTCCTACGGTCCCTCACATTGGTCTGGGAGTTGCCTCTCCCCTCCACCTCCTTCCCCTTTTGCCCCTCAATAAACCCGTTGCCTGCTCCCACAGTGGTCTCCAGGTGATTTCTCAGAGCAAGGCTGCTCTGACACCTACTAGTTCCTTGACTAGACCCTTCCCCTTCTTTCTCTTCTTCTCCCCTGCCCCCCTCCGCTCTGGTTACTGTCAGTCTGTTTCTTGTTTGCATGCCTCTTGTTCTGTTTTGCTCATTTGTTTTGTTCATTAGGTTTCTGTATTAGATGAGATCACAAGGTATTTGTCTTTAGTAGCCTGGCTTACTTCACTAAGCATAATACTCTCCAGGTCTATCCATAATATCATGAGTATAAGTTCTTTCTTTCTGCTGTATAGTATTCCTTTGTGTGTACATACCACAATTTTTTGAATCAGTCATCCACTGATGGGCACTTAGGCTGTTTCCAGCACTTGGCTATTGTGAACAGCACTGCTATGAACATAGGGGTGTTCTTTTGAACTGGGGTTTCAGGATTCTTCGGGTATAATCCCAGCAGTAGAATCGCTAGATCAAAAGGCGGTTCCATTTTTAGTTTTTTGAGGAAATTCCATACTATTTTCCATAGTGACTGCACCAGTGCACCAGTCTGCATTACCACCAGTAGTACACTAGGGTTCCATTTCTCCGCATCCTCACCAGCACTTGTGTGTTGATTGGTTAGTCATGGTCATTCTGACTGGTATGAGGTAGTATCTCTTTGTGGTTTTAATTTGCATCTCTCTGATGGATAGTGATGTTGAGCATTCTTTCATATGCCTATGGGCCCTTTGTATGTCCTCCATGGAGAACTGTCTGTTCAGGTTATGTGCCCATTTTTAAATTGAATTGTTTGTCTTCCTGGTGTTGAGTTGTATAAGTTCTTTATATATTCTGGAGATCAATCCCTTGTCTGAGGTATCATTGGCGAATATGTTTTCCCATACAGTTGTTTCCCTTTTTGTTTTGCTGATGTTTACTTTAGCTGAGCAGAAGCTCCTTAGTTTGACGTAGTCCCATTTATTTATTCTTTTCTTTATTTCCTTTGCCCTAGGAGATATATTGGTGGAAATATTGCTGTGTGGCATTGTGGGAGACTGGTATGTATGGTACAGAGGGCTGTAGCCGCTGTGTGGAGCCAGGACTGGAATATGGGCCTATAAGACTTAACTGGCTGGCAAACATGCCCCACATACCATACTGCCAGTCCCACACTCTGGAAGGTTTTAGAAGTAAAATAGGAGTGAAATGTACTCTTTGAAGCTAATGAAGCCTGCTTGCTCTGTGTAGCCCCAAAGTCTTATCAGTAGAATATGAAAACAAGATGTTTAAGTAAAAAGAGACATCTAGATTTCTATGATATGCCTTGGTGCCTCACAGTCTTGCTACCTATCATCCTATGCTTATTTATGTTTCCCTTTGTTGTTACTCCCAACCATTTGGCGGAGGTCTGCATGCTTACCCCGTGCATTTCCACAGGTAGAAAACTCAATAAAAACCTGGCTGAGAAAGGAGTAATCAGTGATATCCTCTGACAGACACTCATCCTTCTCTCTCCTCAGATAATTTGTCTCTGAGTTCATTCTTTCATCCACGCCAAGGAATCTGCAGGATCGGATACTCTCACAAGTGGCGTCCCAAACATGGACCAGCAAGAAGGACTCGCCAGAGTGCTGCTGGCTATGAGCCAGGGTTGCAGACAGCATGTCTAAGGAGGGGAGCATTGGCCACATTCGTCCAGAACAGAGGAACAGTGGCACTGCTCTTTGGTAAGGCTGTTCGTGTGCTTAGTTAAAAGGAAGGGATTTCTTCTTAGCTTTCAGCATTTCTTTCCACCCCAGGTAACTTAGCAACTCAATTTGCATCTGAATACTCAATGTTAACTTTCCCAGGTTAAGGTCTTGATCTCTCTCCTTGAGAAACTGCCACACTTTGCAGGCATGGGTCAAGATAGTAAGAGAGAAAGCAAGATCCTAGCTTGCAACAAAAAGTCCTGGCTTTTCCAGGAACTAGTCTTTTAGATAAGCCTTCTCTTTCAAATTGCGCTCAAAAGTCTTTTTGCCTTTTCTCTGACCCTTCATTTACATATCTACCACCCTCATTTCTATCTGCTTTACAAAGTAATTGCTGTGTTTGTTTTCCAGCCAAGCAGCCACCTAATCACCCAGCAGGAGGTGATGCTATTCATTGCCTGCCTGACCCAAGCCTTAACAGAAAAGCTGTAAAAAAGCTTTTCCTATATTTGCCTAAAAGCTAAGGTTCTGTTTACCAAAACAATTATGTGTGTGGTATATTACTCAAATACTTAACTAATATTCAAAAATTCATGTCTCTCAATGCTAAGAACGGAATTTTTGTCAGCCTATATTAATGTTATATACCTTTTATTATCACTTTAAATAAATAGTCAAATATCATTTTATAATATATATTCCTTAGTTGACAAAATTTCCAAGATTTAAAATTTAAAAGATTTCTTTATAGCTTTGGGGTATTCCAAGGGGCACTTGAAATATCTCAAGAATTTATTATTTTCTTACCAAAAAGAAAACTCTAGACCAGTCAGGCTTAATACATTTTAAAATACTTGGAAAGCTTTGTCAAAGAGGGAAATTTTACAAGAATCTTCAAAAGTCTACAAAATTCTAATTATTTGTAATTCTAATGATTATTTTAAAATGTTATATTGTTACAGAGGGAAGGGTGTTCTTTCACGGGCCACCTTGGTGTAAAACCCAACAACTAGTGTTGAGGAAAACAGGTCTTTATTTACAATATTCCAACCTGGGGAGGACAGTGAGCACTTCAGCTCAGAGCCCTGTTCTCCTACTGGACCCAGCACTTCCCTTGCTCCTCAAAAGGCTAGAAGCCAAAAACATGCCCAGAAGTTCCCCATCCCTTATCTGTCAGCTGTCTCCTTCAGGATCTGGGGTACGATATCATCAGCCTCCGTATAACAGTCCAAGAAAACATGTGCCATGTTGCACTGGATCATGCATGGTTCTCCCTTTCAAAGCAGTATGGAGTACTCCTGTTCCTTTCCAAACCGCATGGTGTTCTTCTCTGCCCTCCTTGCAAACTGCGCAGATCTCCTCTCCTCTTTTTCTAAACCACATGGAGATCCTTCCTTCCTGCAAACCGTATGGATCTCCTCTTCTCCTCTCCTCAAAACTGCATGGAGATCGTCCCTTTCCTTTCAAAGCTGCATGGTGTTCTCCTAAAAATGTCTGCTGCCTATTTTTAAATCCCTGACTGCTTCCTGTGATGCAGTGGGTGTGGTACCCAGTTCTGACCATTTGCAGAACCTTGTGCAGTCCTGTATGCTTTTCTGCACCATTCCACGGTCAAAACCCCTCCCATCTTCTTGGGGCCTTGGAAGAACCAAACCATTTGCATAACTGAGACACTAAGCTACTAGCTATAGTCATGCAAAGGCATCTTAAAAGCTGTTTCATTTTCCCCATCCCCCAATCTGCAGGCTCTGGGGATTTTTGGAGAGCCCCACTCTGTAACAAAAGGAGTCATCAGTCATGTCCTCTAAGAGACACTCACCCTTCTCTCTCCTCAGATAATTCGTCTCTGAGTCAGTTTTTTTATCCACACCAAGGGATCTGCAGGATCGGATACTCACACATGGCATATGTTTTCCTCTAGGACTTTTATGGTGTCACGAATTACATTTAAGTCTCTTATCCATTTTGAGTTGATTGTGGTGTATGGAGTAAGTTGATGGTCTAGAATAATTTTTTTTCCATGTCCCTGTCCAGTTCTCCCAACACCAATTATTGAAGAAGCTATTTTCACTCCATTTTATGCTCCTGCCCCCTTTGTCAAATATTAATTGATCATAGAGACCTGGGTTTATTTCTAGGCCCTCTGTTCTGTTCTACTGATCTATATGTCTCTTCTTATACCACTACCAGAGTGTTTTGATTTCAGTGATCTTGTAATATAGTTTGATATCAGGCATTGTGATTCCTCCTACTGTGTTCTTTCTGAAGATTGCTGAGGCTATTCGGGGTCATTTTTGGTTCCACATAAATTCTTGGAGTATTTGTTCTAGATCTGTGAAATATGCCATTGGTATTTTAATAAGGATTGCGTTGAATCTATAACTTGCTTTGGGTATTATAGACATTTTAATGATGTTAATTCTTCCAATTCATGAACATGGTATATGCTTCCATTTATTTGTATCTTCCTTCATTTCTTACTTCTGTGTTCTGTATTTTGCATGTACAGGTCTTTTACCTTCTTGGTTAAGTTTATTCCTAGGTACTTTATATATATTTTTTGTTGCTATAGTAAATGGGAATTTTTTTTTTTTTTTAGTTTGTATCCTGATATTTTATAGTTGGTGTACAAAAATGCCTTTGATTTCTGGATATTGACTTTGTATCTCACTGTTTTGCCAAATTCACTTATTAGGTTGAGTAGTTTTTTGGTGGAGCCTGTAGTGTTTTCTATGTACACTATCATGTTGTCTCCAAATAATGGCAGTTTTACTTCTTCCTTCCCAATTTGGATGCCTTTTATTTCTTTTTCTTCTCTGATCGCTATGGCTAGAACTTCCAAAACTATATTGAATAGAAGTGGAAAAAGTGGACACTCTTGTCTTGTTCTTGTCTTAGGGAGGAGCATTTAGTTCTTTGCCCATTGAGTATGATGTTTGCTGTAGTTTTCTTGTATATGGCCTTTGTTATGTTGAGGTATGCTTCCTGTATTCCCACTTTGTTCAGTGCTTTTTCATAAATGGATGTTATACTTTATCAAAAGCTTTTTCAGCATCTCTTGATATGATTATATGATTTTTGCCTTTATTTTGTTTATCTGGTGTATTATGTTTATTGACTTGTGACTATACCATCCTTGCATCCGTGCTATGAATCTCACTTGATCATGGTGTATGATCTTTCTAATTTATTGTTGGATCTGGTTTCCCAATATTTTGTTGAGGATTTTAGCATCTATGTTCATCAGCGATATTGGCCTGTAGTTTTCTTTCTTTGTTGTGTCCTGACCTGGTTTTGGGTAATACTAGCCTCATAGAAAGAGTTGGGGAGTCTTTCCTCTTCTTGGGTTTTTTGGATAGTTTGATAAGGATAGGAGTTAGTTCTTCCCTAAATGTTTGGTAAAATTTGCCTGTGAAGACATCCAGTCTGGGGCTTTTGTATGCCAGGAGTTTTTTGATTACTGCTTCAATTAAGTGTTATCAGTTTTTTCAGGCTTTCTGCTTCTTCTTGATTTAGTTTTTGTCAGACTGTCTTTGCTCTAAGAAATCATCCAGAGAACAGTCTATGTTTTCACACCTAGGTTTATTGAAGGAAAGGAGGGAAAGGGGTTAGAGGTAAGAGGAAAACTCCCAGTCCACCTCAAGGGCCCATAGAAGCAAGTGAAGGGGAAGAGAAGAGGGAAGAGGCAACAGGGAAGGAAGGGAAAGAAAAGACTTCCGGTCCACTTTGAGGGCCCATAGGAGTCACCTGCTTTGCGTTTGTGGGTGCTGTCTCCACATCTTTCCGAACATACATTTTACTTAGTGTGAGTTTTACCCATCAACACATTCAACAAGTTATTTCCATTTCCTTGCTTTTCTCCAGTCTGCATGTCATGCTAGGTCCATCAGTATTACTTCTGGGAATGAGCAAAGTCCATTTTCATAACTTGTAGGGGAAGCTGGGACTGAGTTAATTTTCATATGGCTCATTTGCATATGTCAAGAGTCCAGTGGGTGGTCCAGTCGCCGCCATGTTTTTACAATGAACAAATGGGAAGTGTAGGCCACAGATGCCCCAAAGGAACTGGGCAGGAGGGAGGAGCCTATGTGCGTGGAGCTTCCCCAGCCACAGTAGAAGCTGTGATAGAAGCAGCACTTCCTCCCGCCAATTGCACCAACCAGACTGCCATGTTCTGACAGTTTGGAAGATTATGTTTCCAGAAATTTGTCATGCCACCCAGGTTGTCAAATCTCTTGGCATATAGTTGTTCGTAGTAACTTCTTACAATCCTTTGTATTTCTGTGGTATTGGTTGTGATTTCTCCTCTTGTTTCTTATTTCTTTATTTGGGTCCTCTCAGTTTTATTCTTCATGAGTCTGATTAAAGGCCTGCTGCTTTTGTTTATGTCTTCAAAGAACTAGCTCCTGGATTTATTGATTCTTTGAATTGTTCTTTTAGGCTCTGTCATTTAATTCTGCTCTGATCTTATTTCTTTCCTTCTGCTCATTATGGGCTTTGTTTGCTGTTTTTCTAGATCTTTTAGATATAGGGTTAGGTTGTTTATTTGAGATTTTTCTATCCTTTTTAGGTAGGTCCGTATTGCTGTTAATTTCCCTATCAGGACTGCCTTGGCTGTGTCCCATGGGTTTTGGGCTGTTTTGTGTTCATTTTTATTTGTTTCCAGAAACTTTTTGATTTCTTCCTTGCTGTCATTGTTAACCCATTCATTATTTAATAGCATGTTATTCATTCTCCATGGGTTTGAATGTTTTTGAGTTTTTTCTTTGAGGTTTATTTTAAGTTTCAAGCCATTGTGATCTGAGAAGATGCTTGATATAATTTCAGTTCTCTTGAATTTTTGAGGCATGTGGTCTGTCTTTGAGAATGTTTCATGTGCATTTGAAAAGAATGTATGTTTTGCTTCTCTGGAGTGTAAGGTTCTGTGTATGTCAGTTAAGTGAATTTGATCTAGATGTTGTTCAGTGCCTCAATATCCTTGGTCGCAGGTCTGTCCATTGTTGACATTGGGGTGTTAAAGTCCCCTATTATAAGTGTGTTGCTGTTCATATCTTTCTTGAAGTCCTCCACGATTTTCCTTATATATTTTGGTGCTCCTATGTTGGGTGCATATCTGTTGATAAGGGTTTTATTTTCTTGATGGATTGTTCCCTTGAGTATTGTGAAGTGTCCTTCTTTGTCTTTTTATGGCCTTTGTTGTTAAATCTATTTTGTCTGATATAAGTAGTGCTACCCCAGCTTCTTTTTTATATCCATTTGCTTGAAATACCTTTTTTCATCCCTTCCTTTCAGTCTGTGTAGATCTTTTGTTCTGAGGTGGGTTTCTTGTAGACAGCATACATGTGGGTCATGTTTTCTTATCCATTCAGCTATCTTCTGAGTTTGATTGGAGCATTTCACCCATTTACATTTAAGGTTATTATTGATAGGTACTTATTCATTGTGATTTTTTCCCTTTGTACCTCTGTTTCTCTTTCTCTCTCTTTTTCTGTTTCTTCTTAAAGCTATCTCTTTAGCATCTCTTGCAATGCTGGTTTGGTGGAGATGTATTCTTTTAGCCTTTTGTCTCCGAAACGCATTATTTCACCTTCCATTTAGAAAGAGAGCCTTGCTGGGTGAAGTAGTGTTGGTTGTAGGCCTTTGTTTTTCATTGCTTGGAATATTTATTGCCATTCCCTTTTAGCTTCTAGTGTTTTTGTTGAGAAATCAGCTGATAGCCTTATCGAAGCTCCCTTGTATATTATTTGCTGTTTCTCTCTTGCTGCTTTTAATATTTTCTCTTTGTTTTTAAATGTTGCCATTTTAATTATTTTGTGTCTTGGAGTGAGCCTTTTGGGTTCATCTCATTGGGTCCCTCTGTGCTTTCTGTACTTGCAAGACTTTTTTTCTCATCATATTTGGGAAGTTTTCTGTCATTACTTTTTCAATCAGGGTTTCTATCCCTTACTATTCTTCTCATTCTGGTATCCCTATGATACAGATATTATTACATTTCATGTTGTCCTGCAACTCTCTTAACCCCTCTTCATTCTTTTTCCATCTTTTTTCATTTTGTTGCACTGTCTGGGACTATTTTTCTATGTTGTCCTCTAGCTCACTGATTCGATCCTCTGACTTCATTTAGCCTGCTTTTGATTTCTTCTATTGTGTTTTTCATTCAGAAATTGTATTTGTCATTTCTTCCTGGCTTTTACTAATAGTTTCTCTGTCCTTTTTAATTCTGGTGTAGTTCTCATTATGTTCCTTGTAGCTTCCCTGGAGTTCTTTATAGTTGCCCTGTAGTTCTTTGTAGTTCTCCTGGAGTTCTTTGTAGTTCACCTGGAAGTTATTGTGGTTTTCTCTGAGTTTGTTGAGTTCATTGATAGTTTGCTTGCCTTTATTTCTTATATCACTCTCTCAGAGAATTCCTTTTTTCCTTTCGATGGGGTATTGTTTCTATGTCTCCCCATTTTAGGTGATTCTTTTTGTTTGTTTCTGCTTCTTAAATTGATCTGCTTTGAGTTCCTGCCTTCATGGTGTAAGTTCCTGTGCTAGGAGTCCTGAGGGATTCAGTAGTGCAGACTCCTTGATCTCTTGAAGTTGATGCTCTTGGGACGCCCTTTATGTTGTTTATTTGGGCTGTCTGGTAGTAACTCGGTTTTAGTTGTTGTGATATTGCTCTTTGGTGGGTACTTCTCTCCAGCCAGCTGGCTGAGAGTCACTCCACCCACCACATGTTGTAAACTGTTGTTGAGCTGCTCCTAAAACAAAACCACAACCCCTAGGCAAGAAACCCACAGCCACAAAGATATCCCCCACCCTCATTCACAGTATCAACAGAAAATGAGCCAATATTAAAAATTAAAGAGATTAAGACTATTGTAAGAAAGGAAAAACAGGAGTTAACTAACTGAAAGAAAAATGATTTTTGAGAGGGGTGGAGGAGGAGCAATAATATTTGCGAGTAGGGCCATGGCAATGAGAGAAAGAGTAAAATTTATATCGTATATAAAAAAGGAGGAAAGAAGACAGAATGAAGTAAGAGAGGGATAGTAGGTTTCAATAGAAGTTATAAAAAACATATATATGTATATAGTGTGTATGTGAGAGAACAAACACAAAAAATATAAGGAAGATGAATAAGAAGAAAAATAGGCATCAAAATAGAAAGTTACACCACAGCACTATCAGCAACCTATGAACTAAGATTAATATAGGTGGGATGGGAATAAGAGGTTAAAAAGAAATGAGAAGCTTAAGAGATGTCTGGAGGAAAGCGAAGTGATTTTGAGATGATAGAGGGAAAAGGAATACTAATAATGAGGAATGAAAACCAGACTAGGACAGGGAAAAATTCAAATTTAAAATGAAACAAGGAAAGGGCTGGAGGAAGGTACAAATGGAGTAGGAGAGGGAGACAATAAGATTGAGATTTGAAATACCAAAATAGTGAAGATAATGAATAAAGTTGCTGGAATGCCACTACCCCCACCATATCACACTCAATGGGCACAGATTGATCAAGGTGTAGTGAGAACAAGTGTATTTTATGAATGTTAAAAAGGATCTAAGGTTTCTAATGACAACAAAAATGGTACGGAGAGGCTGGAGAGGTGAGATAATGAGTGCAGACTGGAGATGCAGAGAGAAGATAGAATTTTTTAAAAAAATAAGAAGGAAATCAGATGGTAAAACTGAATGAGAAAAGGAGGAGCAAAATATGAGATTTGAAATATAATGTAAAGACCAGTTATTTATAATGCACAGACTTGGAGGACAAGAAATGGCTGTTGAAAGGATATGTAGGAGACAAAGAACTCCTGTAGAAGATCACAGTGGAATTTGTCTCCATAGTATTTGGTTTTTGCCACTTTCTTCTCTTTCAGGGTTGCCCCTGGTGATACCAGATCCTGTCCCAGTCTGGATCTAGGCAGCCTGGTCGAGACTGTCAGCATTTTGCTGCCTGTGTCTGTGTCTTTCGGTTTTTGCTGTAGTTGCTCTGTAATCTGCAGTCAGGTTTAAGCACCATGGGGAAGGGCCAAGTAATTTCTTTGGGTGGGCCTATCTCTTCCTCTCTGGGTGTTGCCACTTGGAGAGGAGTGGTCTTCTTAAAAGATTTCTACCTCTGCACTGAGGATGAGTCTGCACTGGAGTCCAGTTCACTGCTATCCCAGCTCTCTCTCACTGACACCACTGCCCCAAACTTTCCCCAGCCATCTCTAGTCCATATCTCCCTTCCTCTTCTGGAGCCCTGGGCAATGCAATTCTGTATGCTCTCCCCTCAAGAATCGCTCCATGTCTCCCATTGTTCCTCCCTGTTCAGCAAAACAAAAATAGGTTGCTTTACAGCTCTTAGAGCTAGACATCACCTGGCTCACTCTAGGCCTAGCTCAGCAGTTCTCAACCTGTGGGTTGCGACCCCTTTGGGGGTCGAATGACCCTTTCACAGGGGTCACCTAAGACCATTGGAAAACATATATATATATATACTTACATATTGTTTTTGTGATTAATCACTATGCTTTAGTTATGGTTGGGGGTCACCACAACATGAGGAACTGTATTAAAGGGTCGCAGCATTAGGAAGGTTGAGAACCACTGGCCTAGCTTGAGTTCCAGCCCCCAGTTCTCTCAGTGGGAATCCTCTGAGCACTGTAAAATCTCTCCGCACACCCAGCTGCTGCCCACAGGAGCCAACTCAACACTTGCAGGACTCCCACATCTCCTCTGTGATCTGCACTAGAAAGGTCACTATGAAGCAGCCTCCTCTGTTCACCCACGGCTATAAGGCTTAGCTCCAGCCAAATCCTGTTGGTCATCCAGATGTTTTCTCAGCAATTGCCAGTGCAGCTTCCACTTCAAAACCTTACTAGAAAGGGTGCCTATGGTGGGAGCGTTGTCTCCAGGCCTCCTCACTGCCCTGGTTTTCTCTCTCCACCACAGTAGATCCTGGTTAATGAGCCAGTCCTTGGCTCACCCTACGTGGTACAGCCAGAGGTACTAGGCTGGGCGTTATGGGCGACTCTGCTTAGAAAGTGCTGGCTGCAGCTTTTGCTCTTTCTTACTGTTCCCACACTCCCATCTCTTTTTGCCCTTTCTGAAAGCTGCTCTCACTCACTCTGCACTCCATGTTTGTACTTCAAGTCCATCCTGCGATGGGAGCAAGCAGACAAAGCTGCTAGCTACCCTGCTGCCATCTTTCCCCACTGGTTTTGTTTGTTTGTTTTTAAAAGATTTATTTGACAAGTTTTGCTTAGCGCTATACACCTAAAAGGAAATCACAATACAATGAAAGATTTAAATTAAGGCCTCAGAATTTCATATAAACACCAAGACCGAAATCCTAAAGTATTGGTATTGCTTCTCAAAATTTCCTCATTAATTTAAAAAAAGAAGCTTAAACTTATGTGCCTTAGAAATTATTAATTGAAACTAAAATTAACAAACATGTCATATGTTTCATTTTCAATTGTAGAGATATCTCCTATATTGAGTTTTACAAAAAAGAAAAGAATCTCTTTCAACATGCTTTCAGTGTTCAATGTAATGTTGTATAAGAGCAACATTTAACATAATTCAACTGTTTTGACCTAAATATACTTATTGCTTAATTACACCCTACAGTAGAACTAACTTGAGAAAAGCTAACAATTGTTTAACAGTTATCATTTACTCAACTTAGTTGTTATTTCCTAGATGATATTTGTGTTAAAAAATACTGAACCTTGCTTCTTTAAAACAATCCTGATTTCCACTTAAAGCATAAATCACAAGCTGGTATTGTAAAACCGTTCAACTTAACTTTCATGTTTTTTAATGTTGACCATGAGTCAGTGACAAGAATCGATTACGTTCCTGATCCACTACTCATACTGAACATGCTAGACATCCCTCCCATTCTGTTCATTCCCACAGATGCACTGCTTCCACTACTGCAGTAGCTGCTGTTCACTTCTCCTTGGCTGCCTATGCAATGTTTGATTGAAAATCACTGGGAGTTTTCCTGTAAAACTTGATCATATCTGCTCATGCTGCTCTGACCGACATAGCCCCTCCATAACCACCACTCAGCTTCTGGCTGGCTGGACCACCGTAACTGGACTATTTGACAAGCCTATGCTGCCCATCTGGCTACCATATGCATCACTGTTTACTACTGCTGTAGAATTCAAGAAGAGTTCTACATACCTGTGTTCGTAAGCACCACCACTTGCTCCTGCTGTAGAATTCAAGAAGTTCTACATATCTGTAGATGCTGCTACAGCATCTTCAAGAGTTGCAAACTTGACATCTGCTATGCCAGTTACTCTGCCACCAGGACCGATTTCAACATGTACTCTCACAGGGTTGAGCAGTGAAAAAAAGTTATAAATGTCATTCTCAGTAGCTTTGTAAGGCAACCCCACATGTGTACACAGTGTTCAGTTCTGCTCTGGAAAGTAGAGCTACTATCCCCATATCTGTGGTCAGTGTGGTCAGACATTCCTAAAACACAATAATTGAGGTCTCTTCCAAATCTATCTGACCCAAAACCATAGTCATCGTTATAGCCATTATAATCATCTAGCCTCCATAACCTCCACCATAAGTACCACGCTGCATCCTTTCAAATCCAGCTCCCCTACCAATGTTGTTATACCCTCTGCCAGCCCTAGGCCTGTTGTAGGGACCTGGCCGCTGCATGGCCATGAGCTTTTGTGGAGGATCACAGTGAGTTCTCACTTCAGCTCAACTGCTCTTAAAGATTTTGATATACCTGTGCTCTATTCTTGTGTTTCTTTAGAGCCTTTTCAGTTTTTTCCTGTGAAGCAAACTGCACGAAGGCCTCCCCCATAACTCCTCCCCTGGAAGTTCACCAGCAACGTTGTCCCATTTGGTACGATTTCCAACCCGGAGAAAAACTGAACAATTTCTTCCTTGCTACATCTAAAGGGGAGTCCTCTAAGCCACACAAAACCATCTTTGGCCATGTCAGGACTATTTGGACCAGTGTGCTTCAACACCCAATCCATTTCAGTGTTGTTTGACCTGAATACTTCAACATATCTGTGTCCCCTAGTTTCTTCTCCTTTTTTTCTGGGCAAATTTGATGTCCTCTTCTGATTCAAGTTTAACAAAAGCCTTGCCACTCAGTCTGCCTTCTCTGGTGTAGATGATATAAATACCTTGAGCCCCATTTTGAATTTTGCAGTCTGAAAAAAATTGCTGCACTTCATCTGCTGAACAAGACCAGGGCAAGCCCTGGACCTTCACCACAATCCCTCTCCACCTTGAGTGCCCAACATCATCATCTCTCAGCGGGTCCTGGCGTTGAAATGCGTTGACCACATAGCTTCAGCATGGCTGAATAACAGCGCGGTGTATAACAATAGGCTAAACTTAATAAAAATGATTTTTGCCTATAGCACTTGACACTTCAACATATGTATCATTAACAAATGTATTAAAGATTTACAGAGACCTAGAAAGTAAAAAATAGACAAAACAAATAACAATGTCTACAAGAAAAGGAGTAATGCAGGAGGTAATTAACAAAAAGAAAAGACAAAGTTGAGTATATAGATAAATTGTACCAGTTCATTGCTTTGCCTAATAATTAATACTATGAAGAATGTCAGAAACTAATTTTATAAAACAAAATCTAACAGGAAGTGTACAATGATTTTAAGATGAGTGTCAAAGAAAAATCACAGATTTATAAAAGTTAAACACTAAATTTGTAAGACTCAAACCACATTTTTATGACATCCACTCAAAATAATACTGAAAGGCCAAAGTTGAAATTCTGACTTATATGAAGGCACAGTCCCTTTTTAAATTTTGAGAATGACTACTTACATAAAGAAAATTAAATAACTTTTACTCACTTGAAAATTTTTTTGGTGAGAGACTAGTCCAGTGTTTGAAAAAATACAAAACTATTTGAAGGGTATCATGGTTCACTTTGTTGAACATGTTCTTAGTGGTTTATAAAGAAATAGAAGCAGGGAACAGAAAGGAAAATGGTTAATAAAATAGAATATCATTTCAAGCTGTATAAGAATTTGACACAAATTAATATTTTCCATTCTCTTCAACGGGTCAAGGCAAATTAATTTTGGGGAGAAAAATGGGACAACTTAATAAAAATAAATAAACTAAAAAATAAAATACTATTAATAAAATTTTAAAAATTAATTTTTTTCATTTCTCTACATTTTTACGAACAAGAAAAACAGGAAAAAAAAGGCCTGTAAGGTTGCACACGAACTCTAGACATGGCCTGTAGCCAATGACTGACTGATAAAGGAATTCAAAAATTATTTTCTCCAGAGCAGTCAACTCCAGAGTCCAGCAGAGAGTGAGTGGGAGCGTGTGTGAGTGAGCGTGGACACAGACGAGAGCACAGGGAATGTGCAGGAGTGGGCAGGGATCTGCCCGCCTGCAGGGTGCCTGCAAGCCAGTGGCCGGGGCTCTCCCAGTGGAGCTGCCGTGGCCGTCCAGTCCAGCACTTCTGACTACACAGTGTCAGGGAGGCTGCAGATTGTTTCAGGAGCCATGCGATGTGGGGGCAGAGAGAGACAGCCATGGAGGTACAGACTCCAGAAACAGCAAAGCAAGAGCAGGCCTACCTGAGGGTAATAATCTCTGTCACCACCCTGTGTTATAGTAGAGCTGCAGGGCTTTTCCTAACACCATCCTGGAGAGATCCAGAAAGAAACTTTAAAACTGTTGGAGGCAGTTGCGAGCCCTGACCATGAGAGACTGTGATTTGCGGGGAGGAGGAGTACACAGAGAACAGCCCCTCCAAGAGACTGGTGCTGCAGTGTAGGGGACACACAAAAACTTTTAATGGGGGGACTGAGGCAAGACCCGAGACTTGGCAGGGACCTGGGGTGCACAGGCGCAGTGGCTCTGCTAACCAAGAACTCAGAGGGACAGAGTAACACTGAAGAGACTGCAGAACCGAAGTCAGAAAGGCTCACAAGTCGGGGGCTGTTTAGAGTGATGAATTTAGGCCCTAACCTCCTGCAGACAGGAAGGCAGAAGCTGAATGCTTGTGATTTGCTGCAGCCAGCCAGATCCCCTCATGCACAGGCAAGCCCAACACTATGAGATAAACTCTTTCTTGGGCTCTGATCCAATAAACCCAGCAGAGCAGAGAGAATAGAGAGGTGCAACAAGGGGTAGGGGAGTTCAGGGCCCCACCCAGTCTTTGTGTATAGACAGACTGTTGCCTGCATCAAGCAAGAAAGAGCTGTCCCTTTTACACAGATTGGCCCCGCACAGGAAACGGTCATCTGATCACCAGAAACCATACATTATTGGCAAGAATCTAGAACAGACCAAGACTGTGGTGAGGGCGTGGGGAACCACTCTCACTCTCTTCCCAGAAGACTGAATAGTGCCCTGAGAGGGTGGCCCAGGGTTTCCACCCACCCAATCACACCAGAGGCCCGCTCTGGAGGCAGGTGGGGAAGGCACTGGCAGTCTTCTTGGGTAATTCAATGAACCAATCCTGTGCCCAGGACTGATGGAAAGATGACACGGCAGAATAGTGAAATCCAGCCAGATCTGAAGTTGACAGCCACAGACTGTGGATCACTTCCAGTCTCAGACTAGGGCCAGTCTGGGACACCATTTACATTGCCAGGGACAAATTTAGAAAGAGAAAAAACTGTGCTAAACACTAGATTCTACTGAGACAAATTCCACTATGGTCTTCTTCATGATTGGCATTATTTTTTCGCCTGCATGGCCTTTTTTTAATCATTCATTTCTTGTACTTCAAGTTTGTGCCTAATATGTCACCAGGTTTTTGTATTATAGTTTATTTCAAATCTCATAATTTGCTCCTCCCTTCTCTGACTCTATTTTATCTTCTTTTGTTCTTCTTTATTTTTGTTTTAAATTATATTTTCTCTCTTGATGTGACTTGTTTCTATTCTGCACTTTTATTATTTCTTCCCCTGCCCCGCCACCCTCTCAAAACAGAATTACAAGAGATGTTAAAGGGACTGCTTTAAGAAGATTAAGAAACCTGGCTGCTGTGGCTCAGTGGATTGAGCATCAGCCTGCGAGCCAAGTGTTGCTGGTTCGATTCCCAGTCAGGGCATATGACTAGGTTGCACGTCAGGTCCCCAGTTGGGGGCGCAAGTGATAGGCAATCACACAGTGATGTTTCTCTCCCTCTCTTCTGTCCCCTCTCTCTAAAAATAAATAAATAGATTATTTTTTTTTTAAAAAGAAGATGAAGAAAAAGAGAAAGAGGAACATAGATAAAAAGAAGGAAAATGGCAATGAATAAGTACCTATCAATAATAACCTTAAATGTGAATGGATCAAAAGATATAGGGTAGCTAAATGTATAAGAAAACATGACCTACATATATGAGAACTACAAGGGACCCACTTCAACCAAAGATGTAGATGGACTGAAAGTAAAGTGATGGTAAAAAGTATTACAAGTAAATGGACATGAAAAAAAAAAAAAAAAAGCTGGGGTAGCAATGCTTAATATCAGACAAAAAAGATTTCACAGCAAAGGACATTAAAAAAAAAATAAGACAAAGAAAGACATTTCATAAGCCAGGGCAGAGAGATCAAGCTGTGCTGGCGGCGGCAGCAGTGGTGATGACGGTGGAACAGCCATAAGCACAGACACCTGTATTTAAGGGGAGGCGATAAGCACCTGGAAGACACCCCCTGCTGCAGACCAGAACTGTCAGCTTACGATTCTAATGCTGGGGAAGGCAGACCCCCATTGCCTTGGACTGTGAGACCCAGAGTGGGTGGGGACAGAGGAGAAGGCTCCCAGTCTCTCAGCAGAGAGTGAATGGCACTTGGACCACCCCCTGCCCAATGCAAAACGCCAAAGTGTGGTGAGAAGGGTTGTCTGGTAGTGATGAGTGCACGGGGCTCTGCCCCCCTATAGCGTAGGAGGTGTGACAGCCCTGCCCGGGAAGCAAAGGTAAACACAAAACTGTAAGGATAGCACAGATCATGATAGAGACCCCTGTGGTGCAGCTGACCAGACAGCAAATATCTGATCTAATGGATCAGCAGATAGGAAATCTTTCTAAGGCACAGTTCAGAGCTTTGGTTATACTAATGCTTGCAGACCTAGCAGCAGATCATAAACAAGACGGGGAAGGAATGAAGGCTAGTCCTCCTGAGATGAATGAAAACACATATGAAACTAGTGGTGAGGGCAAAAAAACCAGGGATCAAATCAACAAAGCAGAACATAGGGAAGGAACAAACAGTCAACCAGTGCAGAAAGAGGAAACAAGAAGTGAGGAAAATGAGGAGAGGCTCATAAACGTGTGGGACAGCTATAAGCGGGCCAACATCCGAATCATAGGGCTGCCAGAAGGTGAAGAAGAAGAACTAGAAATTGAAAAATTATGGGAAAAGATAATGAAGCAGAACCTCCCTAA
This sequence comes from Furipterus horrens, assembly GCF_987537825.1. Classification (NCBI taxonomy): domain Eukaryota; kingdom Metazoa; phylum Chordata; class Mammalia; order Chiroptera; family Furipteridae; genus Furipterus; species Furipterus horrens. The sequence goes on from NW_028327173.1 coordinate 103,791,533, forward strand.
CTTGGGGAACGAAATAGACTTACAGGTCCAGGAAGCACAGAGAGTTCCAAAAAAACTGGACCCAGGGAGAACCACACCAACACACATTATAATCAAAATGTCAAAAATTAAGGATAAAGAGAATCTTAAAAGCAGCAAGAGAGAAGAAGAGAATTACATACAAAGGGGTCTCAATAAGACTCTCAGCTGATTTCTCAAAAGAAACTCTTCAGGCAAGAAGGGACTGGCAAGAAATATTCAAAGGAATGAAAAGCAAAAACCTACAACCACGATTATTCTATCCAGTGAAGCTGTCATTCAGAATAGAAGGGCAGAGAAAATGCTTCCAGGACAAAGTAAAACTGAAGAAGTTCATCAGATCCAAACCACTGTTATATGAAATGTTAAAGGGACTTGTTTAGGAGAAGGATCAAAACTATGAACATCTAAATGAAAACTGTGTCACAACCAACACGACAGAAGCTAGGGAACCAAAACAAAGGCAAACTAAGTAGGCAACGGGAGTGGGAAAAGAATTATAGCAGGGGAAACATTATTGGAGGAGGTCATCAGGGAGGGAGAAAGGGAGAAGGGAGAGAGATGGTACAGTAATTAAGCATAGTAGGAGGGAGTGGAGTAGACAGGAAGATGTTGAGAAGAACTATATGCACAACCAAAGGGCATGGACTAAGGGAGGAACAACTGGAGGGAGGAGGGTCACTGGGTGGAGGGGGATGAAGAGAAAAGAAATTGGGACAACTGTAACAACATAATGAATAAAGTGTATTTTTTTCAAAAAGGAAGAAGATGTAACCCTGGTCAACATATATGTACCCAACATAGGAACACCCAAATATTTAAGGAAAATATAGGAAGACTACAAAAAGGATATCAACAGTAATACACTCACAGTAGGGGACTTTAACTCCCCATTGTCAACAATGGACAGATCTTCAAAGCAAAGAAACAACAAGGTTATTGAGATATTGAATAACACGCTAGATCAAATGGACTTAGTTGATATATATAAAATTTCACCCCAAAGCAGCAAAATATACATTATTTTCAAGTGCACTTGGAACATTTTCAAAGATAGACCACATGGTAGGACACAAAACAAGCCTCAACAAACTCAAGAAAGTTGAAATTATATCAAGGATCATCTCAGATCACAACGACTTGAAACTAGAAATCAACTTTAAGGAAAAAAATCAAAGACATCAAACTCATGGAGAATGAATAACATGAAGTTAAATAATGAATAGGTTAACAATGACATCAAGGAAGAAATCAAGAAGTTTCTGGAAACAAATGATGAACAACAGCCCAAAACCTATGGGACACAGCGACAGCAGTCCTGAGAGGAAAGCTCATAGCAATACAGGCCTACCTAAAAAGAATAGAAGAATCTCAAGTAAAAAATCTAACCCTAAAGCTACAAGAACTAGAAGAACAACAACAAGCAAAGCCCAGAGCAAGTAGAAAGAAGGACGTCATCAAGATCAGAGCAGAATTAAATGACATAGAAAGTAAACAAACAATTCAAAAGATCAACAAAAGTAGGAGCTGTGTTTTTGAAAGATAAACAAAATTGACAAGCCTTTAGCCATGCTCATTAAGAAAAGAAGAGACTGGACAGAAATAAACAAAACCAGAACAAAAGAGGAGAAATCACAACGGATATCATAGACATACAAAGGATTGTAAGAAATTACTACAAAAACTGTATGGCAAAAACTTGATAACCCTAGGTGAAATGGACAAATGTCTAGAAACATATAATCTTCCAAAACTGAATCAAGAAGCAGCAGAAAGCCTGAACAGACCGGTAACAAAGAATGAAATTGAAACAGTAATCAAAAAACTCCCGGCACACAAAAGCCGTGAACTGGATGACTTCACAGGCGAATTTTACAGAACATTTAGGGAAGAACCAATGTCTGCCCTTTTCAAACTATTCCAAAAAATCCAAGAAGAGGGAAGACTCCCAAACTCGTTCTATGAAGCCAGTTTTACCCTAATCCCAAAACCAGGTCAAGACACAACAAAGAAAGAAAACTACAAGCCAATATCACTGATGAACATAGATGCCAAAATCCTCAACAAAATATTGGCAAACCGGATCCAGCAACACATTAAAAAGATCACACACCACGATCAAGTGAGATTCATCACAGGGATGCAAGGATGGTTTAATATTTGCAAATCAATAAGTGATAACACCACATAAACAAAATGAAAGACAAAAATCACACGAGCATATCAATAGATGCTGAAAAAGCATTTGATAATGTACAACACTCATTTATGATAAAAACACTCAGCAAAATGGGAATAGAGGCAGCATACCTCAACACAATAAAGGCCATTTATGAGAAACCTGAAGCTAACATCATATTCAATGGACAAAAACTGAAAGCATTCCCCCTGAGATCAGCAACAAGACAAGGATTCCCACTCTCTCCACTCCTATTCAGCATAGTGTTGGAAGTTGTAGCCCCAGCAATCAGACAAGAAAAAGAAATAAAAGGCATCTAAATTGGAAATGAGGAAGTAAATCTGTCATTATTTGCAGATGACATGATAGTGTACATAGAAAACCCTATATACTTCACTAAAAAACTGCTCAACCTGATAAGCAAATCTGGCAAATTAGCAGGATACAAAATCAATATTCAGAAATTGAAGACATTTCTACACATCAACAATAAAAAATCAGAGATGGAAACTGGAAAAAAATCACATTTACTATAGCAACAAGAAAAATAAAGTACCTAGGAATAAACTTAACCAAAATTATAAAAGACCTGTACTTGGAAAACTACATAACACTGAAGAAAGAATTAAGGAAGATACAAATATGTATCTTCCATGTTCATGGATGGGAAGAATCAACATCATTAAAATGTCTATACTACCCAAAGCAATTTATAGATTTAATGCAATCCCTATTAAATACCAGTGACATATTTCACAGACCTAGAACAAATACTTCAAAAATTTATATGGAACCAAAAAAGACCCCAAATATCCACAGCAATTTTGAGACAGAAGAACACAGTAGTAGGAATCACAATACCTGACATCAAACTATACTACAAAGCCATTGTAATAAAAACAGTCTGGTACTGGCATAAGAATAGACATATAAATCAATGGGACAGAATAGAGCCCAGAAATAAACCCAGGTCTCTATGGTCAACTAATATTTAACAAAGGGGGGAGAAACTTAAAATAGAGTAAGAAGAAGCTTTTCAACAAATGGTGCTGTTAGAACTGGACAGGGAGTGCAAAATGAAACTAGTCCATCAGCTTATACCACACACCAGAAAATAAAAGTTTTCATGAAGCCTCTAATGCAATTTCGGTATACTCTATTAATTCCATTGTTAATTATAACACCGAATGAATCATAACAATGTTATGACAACAAGAGGAAAGTTCTAACTATTGGAATAATTTGAGAGAGTGTATATGTTTTGTACAGTGTTAACTGTACTATTAATTCAGTAAACTTGACATTTCTTACTGGACCTTGTTGGAGAACAAAGGGTTTACGTAGTTTAACAAGAAAATACAAGAGAAACTGAATGGAAAACACATTAGAACAGAAGGATTGAGAAAATTCCACTATTATAACAACTTTTCTATGTATTTCCTATTGAATATGTATTAAACTTCACAGAAAACATGAGATTTCATGAAACCTCTAACTCTGCTTCTGTATAATCTTTTCCTTTTTTTTAAAGTATATTTTATTGCTTCTGCTGTTACAGTAGTCCCAATTTTTTCTTCCCTTTGCTCCCCTTTGCCCAGTAACCCCCGTCCCTCCAACAATCCCACCCCCCTTAGTTCATGTCCATGATTGTGCATATCAGTTCTTTGGCTTCACCTTTTCCTATATTATTTTTAACATCCCCCTGTCTACTTTGTACCAACCAATTATTCTTCTTAATTTCTGCACCATTTCCCCATTTCTCCCACTTCCCCCTCCCAGAGGATAACCCTCCAAATAATCCCCATACGTATGATTCTGTTCCTATTCTGGTTTGCTTAGTTGGATTTTTTATATTACTTTTTAGATTCAGTTGTTGGTAGTTGTGAGTTTGTTGTCATTTTAATGTTCATAATTTAGATCTCTTTCTTAGGTAAGTCCCTTTGACATTTCATATAATAATAGCTCGGTGATGATGAACTCCTTTAGCTTTACCTTGTCTGGGAAGCACTTTATCTGCCCTTCCATTTCAAATGATAGCTTTGCTGGATAGAGTAATCTTGGTTGTAAGTCCTTGCTTTTCATCACCTTAAATACTTCTTGCCAGTCCCTTCTTGCCTGAAAAGTTTCTTTTGAGAAATCAGCTGACAGTCTTATAGGAACCCCTTTGTAGGAAATCCTCTGCTTTTCTCTTGCTGCTTTTAAGATTCTCTCTTTATCTTTAAACTTTGGCATTTTAATTATGATGTGCCTTGGTGTGGTCCTTTTTGGGTCTAGCTAGTTTGGGACTCTCCGTGCTTCCTGGACTTGTATGTCTATTTCCTTCACCAGATTTGGGGAGTTTTCCTTCAGTATTTTCTCACATACATTTTCAATTTCTTGTTCTTCCTCTTCTCCTACGGTTTGGATGTTGGGATGTTTAAAGTTGTCTGAAAGGTTCCTAAATGTCTGCTCATTTTTCTCAATTCTTGTTTCCTCATTCTGTACTGATTAACTGTTTTTCTTCCTTATGTTCCAAATCATTTATTTGAATCCCGGTTTCCTTCCCTTCACCATTGGTTTTGTTTGGATTTTCCTTAGTTTCATTTAGGATAACCTTCACTTCTTCCCTGATGCATTTGCCATACTTAAGCATATCTGTCAAGCCTGTGAGCACCTTTATCACCACCGTTTTGAACTCTTCATGTGTTAGGTTGGCTATCTCCTCATCGCTTAGTTCTCCTACTGGAACCTTGATCCATTCCCCTTTTTGAGCCATACTTCTCTGTCTTCTCATCTTGACAGGCTCCTGGGTTTGTTTGCCTCTGTGTCTTAGCTAGAGCTGCCGCACCTGTTATGTTGTAAGAGACGAAGCCTTAGGTATTCTTCAGTACAGGGCGACCCATTTCACCACGTTGTGGCACTGTATGTGGGGGGAGGGGTCAGAGAGGGAACAATGCCACTTGCTCAGTACTTGTCTCTTTTCCAGGCACTTTTCCCACTTTTGTATGAGACTGGTGCCTCTCTAGTTGTTGCCCTGGCCGTCGTTCCCAGAGTGGGTGGGTCTGTGGACATTCTAGGAATGTGGGTGCCATTTAAACAAGTGGACTCTACTGAGAGACCGGCAGTGTCTTCCTCCACCCCAACACCCACTGGTTTGCACAGTCAGAAGTAATGAGGCTTGATTTTCCAGTGCTGGGATTGTGAACTGTGTGGTCAGATCAGGAGCTGGGAATGCTCCCCATGTGTCCTCCCCACTTTTTAAAATTTGTGACTGTGCTTTCTGCCAACCTGCCACTGCCACCGCTGCCGCCATCACCACACCACATCCTCTGCCCCGGCTCAGCCCCTCCTACTTGTCTGGATGAGTTTTTCTTCTTTATATCTTTGTTGGACTTCCATGCAGCTTTATTTTCTGGAACTTCTAGTTGTTTCTAGTTTTGAGGTAGTTGTATTCCTTCTTAGTTGTGGAGGGAGATCCAGCATGTCTGTCTGGGCCTCCATCTTGGCCAGAAGTCCTCTTGCTACATTTTGAGTCTTTGGGATTATATAGGGGAGTAGGAGCAATTGAGCAATATACATCTGGGCAGGAATGATATGATAGCCAGGTACCTTCAGCATGATTTTAATTTCTCCTTGATAGTCTGAGTCAATGACTCCTGGCTGAATAAAAATGCCTTTGACAGTAATACTAGATCTGCCAAAAATTAAACCAACTGTTCCCTGGGGTAAAGGTCCCCAGATGCAATGGGGGCTATAATTACTTGGTCCTGTTCCTTTAAGGTGAGTTCATTGGTGGTGACGAAGTCAAGCCCTGCGCTTCCATGGGTGACTGTATGAAAGTTGGAAACTGTGCATTTACCTGAACTACCCGATATTGATTGCTGTTTTGGGATCTCCGATTGGGGTTGGGGGCACTGGAGCAGGTGCCCCCATGGAAATTTCCTTGAATAGGCTGGCCATTATTGTCAAGTTTAGAGTGACACTCACTTGCTCAATGTTTACCCTTGCCACAGCGCAGACAATCCTTGGGGGGGAAGCTCACTATTATTTTCCTCCCTTTTGATATAGAGGACAGTCCTTGCACAAGTGACTGGGCTTTCCACAGTTATAACATTTTAAATCACCCTTAATAACAGCTTCTAAAAGAGCAGCTTTATGCTGCTCTGTGCCAACATCCTGACAAGCCTTGATAAACTCACTGATTTCTTTAGTGGTGGCTTGCAGGTGTCCTAAAATGGCCCTGCAATCTTTGTTAGCATTTTCATAGGCTAACTGTAATAAATGAGTTTTGACTGCTTCTTTACTATCTATTTGCCTTTCAATGGCTTCTTGGAGTCAATCAATAAGGTGGATGTTAAAGATGGAAGAAGTTTCCTTGGCCTGAGAATTGGGCATGGCTTTCAACATTCTGAGAGCAGTTTGAACTCTTTGAGTAAAAGCCTGAAGGTTAAGCCTGGCTTGGTCCTCAGCTGAAGCAAAATTACCAGATCCAAACAACATGGGGAGGGTAACGGGATTTTTGTTTGCGCATTTTCAGCTGTTTGATTGCCAGTCTTTTGAGTATATTCAGAATGCCAAACAGCAAATTGAGCAGGAGTTAAAACAGTCCTAGCCAGGGCAATCCAATCACAAGGGGCCATTTTACAAATATCAGTAATAGCTTGAAGCAGTCTATTAGTATAAGAAGACTGAAACCCATTTTCTTTAATGCTTTTCTTTAGATTTTTGTAAAGGGAAAAAGAAAGGGGTTCATGGATATTTCTTTGACCCTTGACTGTAATGGGAAAGGACATAAGGGCATCTGAATGTCCAGCCTCTACTGCTTGCGTAAGGCACTGCTGCATAGCCCTGACAGGATACCTGCCTGAATTTTCTGCATTTCTTGATAGTGACACACCCCACGAAGAGGAACATTCTCAGAGCTGGGATAAGGAGCAGTGGCTGCGAAGCAGATCCTCCGGGTGGGGCTGTAAGAAAAACTTTTTCATCTGGTTCTTCTGCTACTTTGCATATGACTTCTTCCTCTGAATCAGACTCCCTATTCTCCTCTGTGAGTAGTTCTGTTTTTTTAGCCTAAATAGGCATGAGAGTAGTCATGACTAGTCCCCAAGTGAATAAATTTTGAACTTCAGTAGAAACACCACTGTCCTGTAAAGATTTTACCTTGTCACCTGCCTTTTCCCAGACTTCAATATCCCTTTGTCAGGAAAAGTAGGGTAGTATTCCTTTATAGTTTATAGAAGCTGAATGAGATGCTGTTCCTGCACCTTTTATCACATTCCTTGGAGGAGCTGTTGTAGCACTTGCAGGTAAGCTTCCCGCTCTTTAGATAAACCGTAGCCCATTCCTGTTTGGCAAGAAGGTTTGTTTTGTATCTTTTTGGTCTTCCGCGCTCATGCTGAACTTTAACTAGCTAGCTGTTGGAGGATACAGTGTGGTGTGTCAAAAGTGTGGTATAGGTGCAAAACAGAGAGGGCTGCTGAAAAATTCGGGTACCCTAACCCCACGTATACGTCTCGATTTCTTCCCTTTGCGTCTAAAACCGCAAGGGGGGCTGAAAGTGCTAAATGACCAATCTTTATATTGCACGTTCCCAGACTAGCCAGAAGTTATATTAAATTGTTTTGGAGGTCCCTATAAGGCCCCTGCATGTCTCGAGAATTAATCCCAGACTCTCTTGCAAGGTTCCAACTCAAGTGGGAATGACCGATTTCTCAAGCCAAGGGGAAGAAGTACCTTTTGTCTTCAGAGCTCGGCAAGCGCCAAATGTTCTCATACAAATCGTATGACTGACACCAATTACTTCTGGAAAGCAATCTTCGGAATCCAATCGAAACCAAAACACTCATTCACTATTTGCTTTCCTTTTTATGTGGGTGGATGGAGGAAAAAGGCAAAAACCGAAAGGACCACAAGAGGCAGCCTGAAAGAAAAGATCCCCTTTTCTCTGAAATCCAACACAACCTACAACCTTACCAAAAAGCACTCAGTGTCCTTACCTGGGCTGATGGGCACACTCCATCCAGGTTGGTGTGTTGTTCATAATAACGGCTCGTAGCCTGAGGTCCCTCGTTTGGGCGCCAGATGTCGTGGGCTCTGGCCAGCAGATCCACAGCATTGCAGATGAGGGCAAACAAATTCACGTGGATTCTATGAATCCTATAAAGAAAAGGGACAGAGTGGCCACTCTTTAGGTGAGAGAGTCATCAACCCTTGCCTGGACAGGCTTTTATTTCTTTCTTGGCAGATTACATCTAAGAGAGTTATAAATTATCATGCTAAAGTTGCTTTAAATGATAGTTGCTTACAGATAACAAAGAAAATAGTGTTGTGCATGCAAGGGGACGATAAGGATTGGTAAGGTGATCTCATCCTGTCCTTGAAACCACTCAGAATAGACCCTAAGAAGTTAATTTTGGTGTTATACACTAGCCATCTGTTGTTTTCAGTTCAGGGTGATAGAGTTTTAGCAAAAGCAAGCTTTTAAGCAGTCTAGATATAACGCAGGCCTGGTTCCCATGGGAAAGCTGATCTGTGAGCCTCGCTCCTGTGTGCACCCTCATGTTTGTCAGTTTTCTGTACCAGGGCTGAGCTACATTTGCCTTTGCCCCAGGGATGGTCCCCTATAAATCTCTATCTCTACTTCTGTATGCTTTATTAATTCCATTGGTAACTATAACACGCAATGAGTCATAACAACTTATGACAGCAAGAGGAAAGCTCTGTTGGAATCGTTAGAGAAAGTGTACATGCTTAGTACAGTTTTAACTTTAGTATTCTTTAGTAAACTTGACATTACTTGCTTGGCCTTGTTGGAGAACACAGCGTTTTTTTAGTTTAATGAGTAAACACAAAAGGAACTGAATGAAAAACACATCAACAATCAGATCACACAAAATTTCCACTATCTTAACAACTTTTCTACGTATTTGTTTCACAAAAACATGAGTTTTCATGAAACCTCTATTTCTATTTTTGTATATTCTAGGAATTCCATTGTTAAGTATAACGCTCAATGAATCATAACTTATGACAGCGAGAGGAAAGCTCTGTTGGAATCATTAGAGAAAGTGTGTATGTTTAGTACAATATTAATTTTTCTATTTCTTTTTTTGTTGGATTTATCCAGATTTTTATTTATTTATTTATTTATTTATTGCTTTTCTATTACAGTTGTCTGTAGGGGACCACTTCTTGTGGTTTCGGGAATTGTAGCTCAAGCCATGAGCCAGGCCCCGCTTCCCCCTGTGGAGGCCTTTAAATCTCAATGGAAAACTGGAAAGTTGAGAAGCAGGCAGGGTCGAAGGCCACTCTGAGTGTTCCCATGGGAATTGTATTTAAAGAATGCATATTATGCTTTAGAGCTTGCTCTGCTTTTCTAACCTCTTAGATAACTATAAACAATCTGTAGATAAAAATATATGAAGCCTTTCACCTGATATCAACATGGTGTCAGGATGTTTAGCAGACCCTGACAGAGACTGGTCACTATGTTCTCTATATTGATATCTGTAATCAGCAACTGTCAACTTAACCCAAGCATCTAAAAGCTTATTGATGATTCATAAGTCTTGACCTTGTATCTCCCAAATCTCCCTCAATAAAAGGCATGGAAGAAGGAAGTTTGGTACTCTTCTCTACTAGAGAGATTAGCCGCCTCCATCCCTCCTGACACAATACAGTGTACTGGATAAATTTTTTCTGACATGGTCCTAAAACTTCTGCTGGACAGGGAGTTTCCAATGGAGCTGGGGCATTGGAGGCAAGACAGCCTCAGTTGTTCCCCTGTTTCCCCCGTTGCTCTCCCCCCAGCCCACACCTTCTCCCATAGTGAATCCCCATTCCATTGTCCATGCTCATGGGTCATTTGTGCTAGTTCCTTGACTAGACCGTTCACCTACTTACCTTCCTTCTCTCCCTCCCACTTCCCTCCCTGGTAACTATTAGTCTGCTCCTTGTTTACATGCCTCTGGTTCAATTTTGCTTTTTTGTTTCTGTTGTTCATTAGTTTCCTGTATTATATGATATCATATGGTATTTGTTTTTCATGGGCTGGCTTATTTTGCTAAGCATGATTCTCTCTAGTTCCATTCAGGATGTCACAAATGATAGGAGTTCTTTCTTCCTTTGTTTCTTTGTTTCTTTCTTTCTTTCTCTCTCTCTCTCTCTCTCTCTCTCTCTCTTTCTTTCTCTCTCTCTCTCTCTCTCTCTCTCTTCTTTCTTTCTTTCTTTCTTTCTTCCTTCTTTCTTCCTGCTGTATAGCATTCCATTGTGTAAATGTACCACAGTTTTTTTTTTTTTATATATATTATATGTTGCAGGTGGGTTTTTTAAAAAAATATGCTTTATTCTTTATGCTATTACAGTTGTCCCAATTTCTTTTCCCTTTGTTTCCCTTCACCCAGTGACCCTCCTCCTTCAAGTTGTCCTCCCCCTTAGTCCATGTCCATTGGTTGTGCATATAGTTCTTCTCAACATCTTCCTATCTACTCCACTCCCTCTTACTATGCTTCTTAATTCCTGTATCATCTCCCTCCCTTTCCCCACTTCCCCCTCCCCACTGACCTCCCCTCAAAATGTTCCCCATACCTATAATTCTTTTCCCACTCTCGTTGCCTACTTAGTCTGACTTTGTTTCAATTCCCTAGCTTCTGTTGTTGGTTGTTGTGATACAGTTTTCATTTTAATGTTCATAGTTCTGATCCTCCTTCGCCTAAACAAGTCCCTTTAACGTTTCATAAAACAGTGGTTTGGATCTAATGAACTCCTTCAGTTTTACTTTGCCCTGGAAGCACTTTCTCTGCCCCTCTATTCTGAATGACAGCTTCGCTGGATAGAGTAATCATGGTTGTAGATTTTTGCTCTTCATTACTTTGAATATTTCTTGCCAGTCCCCTCTTGCCTGCAGAGTTTCTTTTCAGAAATCAGCTGAGAGTCTTATTGGGACCCCTTTGTACGTAATTCTCTTCTTCTCTCTTGCTGCTTTTAAGATTCTCTCTTGATTCTCAATTTTTGATATTTTGACTATAATGTGTGTTGGTGTGGTTCTCCCTGGGTCCAGTTTTTTTTGGAACTCTCTGTGCTTCCTGGACCTGTAAGTCTATTTCGTTCCCCAAGTTAGGGAGGTTCTGCTTCATTATCTTTTCCCATAATTTTTCAATTTCTAGTTCTTCTTCTTCACCTTCTGGCAGCCCTATGATTCAGATGTTGGCCTGCTTATAGCTGTCCCACACGTTTATGAGCCTCTCCTCATTTTCCTCACTTCTTGTTTCCTCTTTCTGCACTGGTTGACTGTTTGTTCCTTCCCTATGTTCTGATTTGTTGATTTGATTCCTGGTTTTCATGCTCTCACCACTAGTTTCGGATGTGTTTTTGTTCATTTCATCGGGACTAGCCTTCATTCCTTCCCCATCTTGTTTAAGATCTGCTGTCAGGTCTGTAATCATTTTTATTTTTTATTTTTTATTAATGAATGAACTTATTTTTTAACAAGGTTTTACTTTATTTTTATTTATGTTTTTTTTTTTTTTTTTTTTAGAGAGAGGGGAAAGGAGAAAGAGAGGGAGAGAAGCATCAATGTGCGGTTGCCTCTCATGTGTCCCCAACTGGGAACCTGGTGTGCAACCTAGTCATGTACCCTGACTGGGAACTGAACCAGTGACACTTTGTTCGCAGGCCGACGCTCAATCCACTGAGCCACAGCAGCCAGGGCTCTGTAATCATTTTTATAATCAAAGCTTTGAACTGTGCCTCAAAAGATTTCCTATCTGCTGCTTTGTTAGATTAGATATTTGCTGTCTGGTCAGTTGCACCACCGGGATCTCTGTCATGATCTGTGCCATCCTGACCGTTTTGTGTTTACCTTTGCTTCCTGGGCAGGGCTGTCACACCTCCTATGCTATAGGGGGCGGAGCCCCGTGTACTTGTCACAGCCGGGCGTCCCGCCTCACCATGCTTTGGTGTTTTCTATGGGGGTGGGGGTCCAAGATGGACTCCTGTCGTTCACTCTCTGCTGAGAGACCGGGAGCCTCCTCCTCTTTCCCCACCCCCTCTGGACCTCACAGTCTAAGGCAATGGAGGTCTGCCTTCCCTGGCTTTTGAATCGCAAGCTGACGGGTCTGGTCTGCAGCCAGGGGTGCCCCCCAGGCACTTCTCGCCTCCCCTTAAATACAGATGTCTATGCTACTGCTGTCCTGCCTCCGTCGCTGCTGCCACCGTGGACAGCACAGCTTGAACTCTTCTCCCTGGCTTCTCCCCTCCTACCTGTCCAGATGAGCACTTCTTTATAACTTCATATGTTGGACTTCCATTTATTTTCTGGAACTTCTGGTTATTTTTGATTTTGCAGTACTTGTATTTCTTCTTAGTTTTGGAGGGAGGCAGAGCATGTCAGTCTAGGCCTCCATCTTGGCCAGAAGTCTCCTGTGTTTGTTTGCTTGTACCACAGCTTTTTGATCCACTCATCTACATATGGGAACTTAGGATATTTCCAGCATTTGGCTATTGTATATAGCACTTCTAATGAACATAGGGGTGCATAGGTTTTTTCAAATAGGTGTTTCAAGATTCTTTGGGTATAATCATAGCAATGGATTTGCTGGATCAAAAGGCAGTTTCCATTTTTAGTTTTTTGAGGAAATTCCATACTTTTTTCCATAGTGGCTACACCAGTCTACATTCCCACCAACAGTGCACTAGGGTTCTCTTTTCTCCACATCCTCACCAGCACTTGTTTGTTGATTTGTTGATGAAGGTCATTCTGACTGGTATAAAGTTGTATCTTATTGTAGTTTTTATTTGCATCTCTCTGATGACTAGTGATGTTGAGCATTTTTTCATATGCCTATGGACCCTCTCTATGTCCTCTTTGGAGATATGTTTGTTCAGGTCCTTTGTCCATTTTTTAATTGGGTTGTCTGTCTTCTTGGTGATGAGTCATATAAGTTCTTCATATATTTTGGAGATCAATCCCTTGTCTGAGGTATCATTGGCAAATATGTTTTCCCATATGGTTGGTTCTCTTTTCATTTTGATGATGTTTTCCCTTGTCGAGCAGAAACAGTTTAGTTTGCTGTAGTCCTGTTTGTTCATTCTTTTCTTTATTTCCCTTGCCTTAAGAGATATATTGGCAAAAATATTGTTACGTGGGATATATGAAATTTTCCTGCATATGTTTTCCTCCAGAACTTTTATGGTGTCACAGCTTACATTTAAGTCTTTTATACATCTTGAATTTATTCTGGTGTAGAGTGTAAGTTGGTGGTCTAGTTTCATTTTTTTGCATGTCCCTGTCCAATTCTCCCAGCACCATTTGTTGAAGAGGCTCTTTTCACTCCATTTTATGCTTCTTCCCCCTTTGTCAAGTATCAGTTGGCCATATAGACAGGGGTTTATTTCTGGGCTCTATTCTGTTCCGTTGATCTATATGTCTGTTCTTATGCCAGTACCAGACTGTTTTTATTACAGTGGCTTTGTAGTATAGTTTGACATCAGGTATTGTGATTCCTCCTACCGTGTTCTTCTGTCTCATGATTGCAGTGGCTATTTGGGGTCTTTTCTGGTTCCATATAAATTTTTGAAGTATTTGTTTTAGGTTTGTGAAATACGTCACTGGTAGTTTAATAGGAATTACGTTGAATCTATAAATTGCTTTGGATAGTATGGACATTTTAATAATGTTGATTCTTTCCATCCATGAACATGGTATATGCTTCCAATTATTTGTATTTTCCTTAATTTCCTTGTTCAATGTTATTTAGTTTTCTGAGTACAGGTCTGTTACCTATTTGCTTAAGTTTATTCCTAGTTACTTTATTTTTCCTCTTGCTATAGTAAATATAATTTTTTCTAGTTCCTATCTCTGATAATTTATTGTTGGTGTACAGAAAAGCCCTCAATTTATGAATATTGACTTTGTTTCCTCCTATTTTGCCAAATTTACTAATTAGGTCGAGTAGTTTTTTCATGTAGTCTAGGGTTTTCTATGTACACTATCATGTCATCTGCTAATGATGACAGATTTACATCCTCTTTTCCCATTTGGATGCCTTTTATTTCTTTTTCTTGTCTGATTGCAGTGCCTAAGACTTTCAAGACTATGTTGAATCGGAGTGGAGAGAGTGGACATCCTTGTCTTGTTGCTGACCTCAGGGGAAATGTTTTCAGTTTTTGCCTATTGAGTATGATATTGGTTTCTTGTTTTTCATGTATGGCATAATCATGTTGATGTACGCTCCATCTACTCCCATTTTGTTGAGTGTTTTAATCATAAATGTGTATTGTACTTTATCAAGTGCTTTTTCAGCATCTATTGATATGTTCATGTGATTTTTGTCTTTCTTTTTGTTTATGTGGTGTATTATGTCTATTGATTTGGGAATATTAAACCATCCTTGCATCCCTCAGTTTAATCCCACTTGATCGTGGTGTATGATCTTTTTAATGTGCTGTTTTAAGTATATTTTATTGATTATGTTGTTACAGTGGTTCCAATTTTTTTCCCCTTTGTTCCCCTCTGCCCAGTACTCCCCTTCCCTGCAGCAATCCCACTCTCCTTAGTTCATGCCCATGGGTCGTGCATATCAGTTCTTTGCCTTCACCCTTTCCTATATTATTCTTAACTTTCTCCTGTCTATTTTATACCAACTGATTATGCTTCTTAATCCCTGCACAATATACCCATTGCTCCCCATACCCCCTCCCAGGTTATAACCCTCCAAATGATCCCCATACCTATGATTCTATTCCTATTCTGCTTTGCTTAGTTGGGTTGTTGTTGTTGTTTTTTTTAGATTCAGTTGTTGATATTTGTGAGTTTGTTGTCATTTTAGTGTCCATAGTTTTGATTTTCTTTTTCTTAAGTAAGTCCCTTTGACATTTCATGTAATAATGACTTGGTGATGATGAACGCCTTTAGCTTTACCTTGTCTGGAAAGCGCTTCATCTGTCCTTCCATTCTAAATGATAGTTTTGCTGGATAGAGTAATCCTGGTTGCAGGTTGCCTTTCATCACATTGAATACTTCTTGCCAGTCCCATCCTGCCTGCAAACTGTCCTCTGAGAAATCAGCTGATAGTCTTGTAGGCACCCCCCGTAGGCAACTCTCCGCCTTTCTCTTGTTGCCCCCAGGACTCTCTCTTTATCTTTCACCTTTGGTATCTCAATTATGATGTGTCCTGGTGTAGTCCCATCTGGGTCCAGCTTGCCCGGGGCCCTCCGTACTTCCCGGCCTTCCTTCGAAAAATTTGGGAAGTTTTCCTCATTTTTTTCAATTCTTGCTTCCTCATTCTGCACTGGTTGACTGTTTTTTTCTTCCTTATGTTCCAAATCATTGATTTGAATCCTGGTTTCCTTCCTTTCACCATTGGTTTTGTGTGGATTTTCCTTCATTTCACTTAGCATAGCCTTCACTTCTTCCCTTATGCGTCTGCCATACTCAAGCATATCTGTCAATCCTGTGACCATCTTTATCACCAGTGTCTTGAATTCAGTATCTGTTAGGTTGACTATCTTCTCGTCGCTTAGTTCTCCCACTGGAACCTTGATCTATTTCCCCTTTTGGGCCATATTTCTCTGTCTTCTCATTCTGACAGGCTCCTGTGTTCATTTGCCCCCACATCCCAGGTAGAGCTGCTGCTCCTGTTAGGTTGTAAGGGGCGTAGCCTTAGGGATTCATCAGTACAGGGCAACCGGTTTCACCACTTTGTGGCACTGTATATGGGGGATGGATCTGAGAGGGAACAATGCTGCCTGCCCAGCACTCGCCCCTTTTCCAGGCACTTCTCTCACTTCCACATCAGACGGGGCCTCTCTAGCTGTTGCCCTGGCCATCGTTTCCAGAGTGGGTAGGTCTGTGGATGTTCTAGGACTGTGAGTGCCCTTTAAACAAGCTTACTCTGCTGAGTGACAGGCAGTTTCTTCCTCCACCCCAACCCCTACTGGTTTGCACAGTCAGAAGCAATGAGGCTTGACTTTCTCTGGTGCTCGGACCATGAACTGGGAGGTCCTGTGAGGAGCTGGGAATGCTCCCCAGGTGTCCCTCCTGACTTTTTAAAATGCGTGACTGTGCTTTCTGCCCCATCCTGCTGCTGCCGCCACTCCTGTCACCATCACACTGTATCCTCTCTGTTATGGCTCTGCCCCTCCTACCTGTCTGGATGAGTATTTCTTCTTTATATCTTTGTTTGCTACACTTCCATTTACTTTGACTTTCTGGAGCTTCTGGTTGTTTCTAGTTTTGACGTAGTTGTATTCCTTCTTAGTTTTGGAGGGAGAGGCAGCGTGTCTGTCTACGCCTTCATCTTGGCCAGAAGTCCTTGTTTGCCAATATTTTGATAAGGATTTTAGCATCTATGTTCATCACTGATATTGGCCTATAGTTTTCTTTCTTTGTTGTGTCTTACCCTGGTTTTGGGACTAGGGTAATACTGGCTTCATGGAGTTTGGGAGTCTTCCTTCTTCTTGGATTTTTTGAATAGTTTGAGAAGGATAAGCATTAGTTCTTTCTTAAATGTTTTATAAAATCTGCCTGTGAAACTGTCCAGTCCAGGGCTTTTGTGTGCCTGGAGTTTTTTGATTATTGTTTCCATTTCATTAGTTGTTATCAGTCTATTTAGCTTTTTCGGATCTTCTTGATTTAGTTTTGGAAGATTTTATGTTTCTGGATTTGTCCATTTCATCTAGGTTGTCAAATTTCCTGTCGTACAGTTGTTTGTAGTAATTTGTTACAATCCTTTGTATTTCTGTAGTATCAGTTGTGACTTCTGCTCTTTTGTTTCTGATTTTGTTTATATGGGTCTCCTCTCTTTTTTTTTTCTTGATGAGCCTTGCTTAAGCCTTGTTGATTTTGTTCATCTTTTCAAAGAACCATCTTCTACGCTTATTGATCTTTTGAATTGTTTGTTTAGTCTCTTGTCATTTAATTCTACTCTGATCTTGATGATTTCCTTCTCTCTACTCACTCTAGGCTTTGTTTGTTGTTGTTGTTCTTCTAGTTCTTGTAGCTGTAGAGTTAGGTTTTTTATTTGTGATTCTTCTATCCTTTTTAGGTATGCCTGTATTGCTCTAAACTTTCCTTCCAGGACTGCTTTTTTTGTGTCCCATGGGTTTTGGGCTGTTTTGTGTTCATTTTTATTTGTTTCCAGGAACTTCTTGATTTCTTCCTTGATGTCATTGTTAACCCATTCATTATTTAATAGCATGATATTTATTCTCCATGAGTTTGAATGTCTTTGTGTTTTCCCTTGAGATTTATTTCTGGTTTCAAGGCATTGTGATTTGAGAAGATGCTTGATATAATTTCAATTTCCTTGAATTTGTTGAAGCTTGTTTTGTGTCCTACCATGTGGTCTATCTTTGAAAATGTTCCATGTGCACTTGAAAAGAATGTACATTTTGCTTCTTTCGGGTGAAAAGTTCTATATGTATCAACTAAATCCATTTGATTTAGAGTGTTCAGTGCCTCAATATCCTTGGTGTTCCATTGCTTTGATGATCTGTCTGTTGTTGACAATGGGGTGTTAAAGTCCCCTACTATGAGTGTGTTGTTGTTGGTATCCATCTTGTAGTCTTCCAAGATTTTCCTTATATATTTGGGTGCTTCTTTGTTGGGTGCATATATGTTTACCAGGGTTATATCTTCTTAATGGATTGTTCCCTTAAGTATCATGAAATGTCCTTCTTTGTCTCTTTTTATTTCTTTTGCTGTGAAATCTGTTTTGCCTGATGTAAATATTGCTACCCCAGATTTTTTTTATGTCCATTTGCTTGAAATACTTTTTCTATCTCTTCACTTTCAGTCTGTGTATATATTTTGTTTTGAGGTGTGTCTCTTGTAGAAAGCATATATGTGGTCATGTTTTCATATCCATTCCACTACCCTATGTCTTTTGATTGGAACATTTAATCCATTTACTTTTAAGGTAATTATTGACAAGTATTTATTCATTTCCCTTTGTACCTGTGTTCCTCTCTCTCTCTCTCTTTTTCTTCTTCTTCTTAAAGCAAGCCCCTTAGCGTCTCTTGCAATGCTGCTTTGGTGGAGATGTATTCTTTTAGTCTTCCTTTGTCTTGGAAACTCCTTATTTCACTTTCCATTGTGAAAGAGAGCCTTGCTGGATAGAGTAGTCTTGGTTGTAGGCCTCCTGGGGCATACGTACTACACCTTCTGTGCTTCAACCAAGGGCTCTGCATCTACCTGCAATAAGAGGGGGAAGCTCATAATAGGCCACAGAGGAATTACAAAGGAACCACGGAGGAGTGTCTCATGGCCAGCTGGCCCTGAATAAGTTACTTGTAACACTGGAGGCCATTGTCCAATTTCCTATGGCACTATCTGTAAGTCTTTCTCTACTCCCTGTCCACAAGGAGCAACAAGTGCCAGCCAACAAAATTGGGATGGCTTTATCTCCAAAGGGCAGGTCCAAGTAGCCATCTGGCCTTGCTTCAGGGCCTCTGGTGCAGGCAACAAGATGTTCTCTTGTCTTCCTATGCCTGGCTTCAGAAGGGCGTCCTTGGTCTGCATCTATAACTGGATAGGAGCAATGGTTCAGTGGAGCAGTACTTCCATCAGAGCTGGCCCTTTTCTCTGGCTCTTCTTGTTCAGAGTCTGGAGAACAGTTTACAGGCATTTTGTCCAGTTCCTCAAAATGGGAGTGGCAGCTGTAACCTGTAGGCCTTGCTTCAGCAATCTATTTTACATTTCAATCATCTCTGAAGCCTGGAGGTGATAGGCTACATGAAATTTCCAGTCTATCTGCATGTCACAGGCCCACTGTTGCACCTGGGTCCCAGTGAAATGTGTTCCTTGATAACTTTCAATAATCAAGGGCCACCCGTAAGCAGCGCACAAGCATTCAAGTGCAGCAAGTACTGCTTTCTGGTTTCGGTGGCATGCTGGATATGCAGCTAGCAGTGTGGTGGCCATGTCCATGCATGTGATTGCATCCATATATCCTCCTGAGCTGGGCAAGGGTCTAATCACATCAATCTGCCACAGAGTCAGTGGTACTTGTCCTCATACCACCTGTCCAGGAGTTCCTGCAGGCCTCCAGGGAGGCTTTCGGGAACAGACAACATAAGTCCCACAAGCTTCCTTCACCTCTGCTAAGGTGACAGGCAGTCCCCATGATTTCACAGTTGACCACATAGTCTTTTTCCCAGCATGCAAAACGTGTCGATGTAACCATTGGGCAACTTCCCTCCCTGATGGGCTGCTAAGCACTGTCTCTAGCCAATGCACTTTGGCTGGAGTGTCAGCCTCATCGTTTCTGGGGGGAGCTAGGGGTGCATGCCCAGTTACATGGTATGCAATGACATGTTTCTGGTGATCTAGTTCCTATAGGTCTTGCCACAAGGCCTGTCCCTACAAAAGCCTGTGCATAACCGTCCATTTGTTAGCATGGCAGGTGGAGATCCAGAGTCAGGCCTCAGTTCACCACCCAGCTGTCCATTTATTGCAGTCAAAGGCATGCCTCATTAGCAACGATAAACCACAGCTCTCTGTTCTGCCCTTTGGCTACTCTGGCCACCTCCAGTATCAAACCAGATAATGTCTCTCTCTGGCTGGATTGCTGGAGTAGTCTGCATGGCAGGTTGGCCTCTGCTAGACCCATCTGTGTACCAAGCATCTGCAGGGACAGGTGCCTTTCCTTCATGAAAATGACTGGGTTCCATTTCTTTCATTGTGACAGGAGCAATAGCCCATTCAGCTACATAGGTAATAAGGCCTAATACCTCCTATAACTCAGCCCGCAAAGGGCTAGTGGAGAGAGTGCTCCTCTGCTGAGTGTGGGAGTCTGAGCTGTCCCACTTTGTGGCTTATCCATCCAATCTAGAACCCATCCCACGATAGGATAGGTGGTCTTCACTGTTAAAGGGACAGTTCTAGTTATAGCCTCAGTGGCTATTAGAGCAGCATACACTGTTGCCAGTTGCTTTTCAGTTAAGAAGTACCAGATTTCAGTTCCTTTCCACAGTTGCATCCAAAACCTTAAGGGTTGCTGCAGCCATTCAGAATGCTGCCAGAGTCCCCATCTAAAGCCCTCCTGTGTCACATGCACATCCAGTTCACAGGGCTTATTAGGATCTACAGTATGCAAAGCCTGAGTGTACTTAATGATGCATTTTGCCCCTTGGAATGTTTGTTCTGCAGTTGGGGTCCAGTCCCACTTTGCCCCTTTCCTTACTAGTGCATAGAGGGGGTGAATTGCCTGAGCTAGATGCGGTACACACACCCTCCAGTACACAAGCAAACCTAGAAATGCTTGGAGTTGCTTCCCTGTGGTGGGGGCAGGGTATGCCTGAATTTTATCTCTCACTGCATCAGGGATAACTTTGGTCTTACCTAACCAGACAACCCCCAAGAATTTGACAGATAATCCAGGCCCTTAGCTTGGCCTCATTGGTTACCCAGCCACATTTTGTTAGATGCAACAGCACCTGTAGTATGGCTTTCTCTAGTTCTACAAGAGAATCACTAGTTAACAGAATTTCATCAATATAATGGAAGAGACACACTTCATCAGGCCATGACCATTTGGCTAGGTTCTCTGCTACAAGCCCATGGCAAATAGTTGGGCTATGCAAGTACCCTTACAGAAGCACCAAAAAAATCCATTCCCAGTCTTCCCAGGTAAAGGCAAACTGATCTGGAGCAATATCAATGGAGAAGAAAGCATTTGCCAAGTCAGCTACAAAATTATAAGTTTCTGACTCATAAGTTAACCAGTCCATCAGGTCTGCTACTGAGGGGACTGCTGCATGTATCAGGAGAATAACCGTATTCAGCTCCCAATAATCCACAGTCATTCTCCATGTGCCATTCAGCTTGCACACTGGCCATACAGGAGAATTATAGGGACTGTGGGCCGCTCTGACGATTCCTGCCTTCTCCAGTTCCCCTATAGTGGCTGTGATTTCCTCATGCCCTCTGGGCAACAGGTACTGCTTGGTCACTGTCACTTGCCTGGGGGCTGGCAGCTCCACTGGGGGGTGCTCAACATGCCCCCTTACTAGTGTTTTCACTACCCGCACATGTAGGCAGAACTCCCCTATAGTGGTCTTGATCCACTTCCCCTGGAGTACATCTATATCCAGAATTACTCAGGGATGGGAGACACATAAACAGTATACTCAAATGGGGGTAGGCACCCAATGCCTTGAGAAAGTCGCACAGCCTTCACTTTCACGTTGCGCCCCCCATAACCATCTATATGGGCCTCAGGCCCTAGGAACTTCTCAGGGTTCCTATACAGAAGGGTGCATTACACTTCCATGTCTACTAGGGCTAGAACCCTCTAGACATTTGCAGGGGACCAGGGGATCACCACCTCCACATATGGCCTCTGGTTTCCATCTGTCCCCACCTTCCGCCAGACAAGGCACTCGGCTTCTCCCCATTCAAATTTCCAAAGGATAGCTCTCTCCTCTCAGGAGATGGCCAGCATTCCTAAATGGTCCTCCAGACATATGGCACAAACCTCCCAGGAGACTGCCTTGGCCTGCTTCCCCTTCTTGTGTTTCTGCAGGCACTGGAAATGTTGGTTGGCCTGCAGTTGCTTCCACAGTTCTAACAGATAAGCATTGGACTTCCTGTCAATTTTGCCACTATCAACTCCGGCTCCTAGGCCACCTGCCCACATTTGCAAGTGGGTCACCTGCAGGAGTTTGCTTTTCGCCCTGTGACACAGCTTGCATTCCCTTTTGGGCATGCTGACCCTCCACCTCTCCCAGGCTTGCTACCATTGTAGTGACATCATTAATGTGGCACCCAACATATGAAGAAAGAATTGCTATAAGTGACCTGAAAGAAGCTCCTGGGGCATTCTGAAATACAATGTCCCTCATCCCTGTGGTGAACATCTCATCATCCAGGCCACGGGTGTTCATATTAAAGATGGCCTGGCAAATTCCTAACTCCTGCAAGACCTGCACCAGGTCCACGTAGGACTGCCAGCTACTTACAGTGTCCAGTATGTCTCCTGCATCAGCTCACTGTCCAGACCGTGGCCATTACCTAGTCTAAAACAGAATGGTATCACTGCCCCAGCCCATGGCAGTGGCAATTTTGCAGCTGCTGGCACAGGGAGGGGTGCGTCATGATAGACCTCAGTTTCTCCATCTCATTATCAGTGCACATTATGCTGTTTATCTGTTCGTCCCACAAATGGGGGAGCCATGCAGCTAGTGGTTCCCCAGCCTTTTGGGGAAATTGCTTTCTGGCTCAACTAGTTTGGCCTGGGTGTATGGACGATATGTGGTGTGTTCCACCATGTGAGCAGAGCCCACCAGGGCACCCTCCAGCGCCACAGGTTTCTGGGACTTCATTTTCTGCACTACAATGGGGCACATGTGTAGGGAATCTAGCTCCTCCCCTTCTTCTACCTCCTCTGATATTATCATTATAATTCGAAAGGGGAACCCCAGACCATCATTCGAGTGATGTCATCTTCAAGCATGCAAATTCGAGCTTCCAGAGCGTTGCTCCATTTCTGGAAGTTCCTAAACATGTCGTCCTTCGGGACATCACCTCGACCGCCGTCCCTGGGACCGCCATCTCTGCTGCAGTATCTGGGACTGCCATCCCGGTCCTAGCTCTGGCTTGCAGGACTGCAAGGAAAATCCAACCTACTGAAGGCACCACCCTTGGGCTTAACTTTGCTAGGCTCTTGCTCACCTCCCGCAGGGCTTTCTCTACCATTTCGGGAGTGCTACTGACCTCAGGCCAGTCCTGTGGGGGAGCCCAAGCCATGAGGAAACCTGCCACCAAGTGCCAGGCACTGGCAGCAGGCCACAACTCCACGCCTCCAGCAGGCCTGAATTCCACCAGATTTCTCTGGATCCTGCTACTGAATACATCAATTGTCGAATCTCCAAGGCAGGTTCTTTTTGTCTGGCAATCAGAAGAATATGCGACGTAAAGATGGAATCTCTGAAATCCCTTTATTGCAGATATTACAGCATCCACCCATGCAACCTGCCATGAGCGTGTGTTGTACCACCAGCTAGACACGAACCACAGTCCTGCTGCTCACTAAGCAACACTTCCTGCTCACCGCCACAACTCCACCCCCCACTGCCGCACTTCCATGGGGCTTCCTGTCCCTAATATATTATGCATAGACAAAGCTGGCTACTACCCAAAATATGAAATCAATGCTTATATAACTGTGAGTGAGCTCTTCATGTGAATCTAATAATTAGCTCCAAGCAGCCCATGCCTGGGCATCTGGGATAAGGAATCCTGACAGACTCTATTATCCTCATGGGCCTATAAGTGTATTGTTCTGAAAATAACATCCTCATGGGTATTGGAAAAAAGAGATTACATGTGTCTTCCTAAACCGTATGAGACTTTCTAAGAATGTGTTTCTGAGTTTGAAATTTACAAGGATTTTATCAAGCATCTTTAAAATCACTGTTTTCATATCTCCAAAAACACATGGAAAGATCAGAAATGGGAAGAACTTGAATTTGATCATTCTAACGTATGATGAAAATGTTTGCAAAAATCCTGCTTCATATGAATTTTAGTTATGTGTGTTCATAGGTGAAAAGAAAATTGAGGCTAGTAAATCTAATTTTCTGAAAATATTCCCTTCATACATGTTATAAACAGATAAATCATATGTGTGGCCATAAACAGTAGAAAACTTTCTTATTTAGAATGTGTTTTGTGTTTGAGATTTAGAAGGATAGCAAATACCTTTAAAAATAACTGGTTCCATATCACTAAAAGCACATGTAAGCAGCACAAATGAGAAGAGCTTGAATTTGATAATGCTAACATCTTTTTAAATGATTTGCAAATTTTCCACTTTTTACTAATTTTACTGATTTGTGATCTGACACTAAACTATCGTACTTATAGGTGAAAACCACATTGAGGCCAGTAAGTCTAGTGTTCTGAAACTATATTCCTAATAGATATTAGAAACACATAGATCATATGGGTGGCTGTAAACTCTAGAAAACTTTATTATTTAGAGTGTGTTTTTGTGTTTGAAATTTACAAGCATAGCAAAACTCTTTAAACATAACTGGTTACAAAGGTATACAGAAGTAGAGACAGAGGTTTCATAAAAACTCAGTTTTTCTGTGTTTTCTAACTGCCAACCAAGTAATGTTAAGTTTACTAAAGAAAGAGTAAAGTTAACACTGTAGTAACATACACACTTTCTCTAATGATTCCTTCAATTAGACCTTTCCTACTTCTGTAATAATATTCTTATGATTCATTGTGTGTTATAGTTAACAATGGAATTACTAGAGTATACAAAAGTAGAGATAGCAGTTTCATGAAAAATAGGTTTTTCTTTGATGTTCACTACATATTCTTTAGTAAATATGTAGAGAGGTAGTTACAAAATTGGAGATCTGTGTGATTACCTTGTTCTTATGTGTTTTTCATTCAGTTTCTCTTTTTTGTATTTACTTGTTAAACTAAGAAAACCCTGTGTTTTCAAAGAAGTCCAACCAAGTACTGTTTAATTTACTAAAGAAAGAGTAAGTATATATGTACAAAACATATATACTTTTTCTAATGATTCATTCAGTTAGAGTATTCCTATCACTGTCATAACAGTCATATGATTCACTGTGTGTTATACATAACAATGGAATTACCACAGTATATAGAAGTAGAAATAACAGTTTCATGATAACTAAGTTTTTCTGTGATGGTCACTACATATTCTTTAGTAAATACACAGAAAAGTAGTTACAAAAGTGGAAATTTGTGTGATTTCTCTATTTTTAATGTGTTTTTCATTCAGTTTCTTTGGTATTGAGTTGCTACACATACACACACACACACACACACACACACACACAAGATGTGTTCTCCAACAAAGCCAAGCAATTAATGACATTTTTCCTAAAGAAACACTAAATTAATACTGTACTAAACATACACTTTCTCTAATGATTCCTTCAGACAGAGCCTTACTTTCACTGTCATAGCATTCTTATGATGCACTGTGTGTTATAGTTAACACTGGAATTGCTAGAGTATATAGAAGTAGATAATGCGGTTTCATGAAAATTTGGTTTTTCTGTGACGTTCACTATATATTTTTTAGTAATTATGAAGAAAAGTTTTAGGAGAGTGGAAATATTTGAGATTCCCTTGTTCATATGTGTTTTTCATTCAGTTTCCTTTTTATTTACTTGTTAAACTAAGAAAATGCTGTGTTCTCCAATAAGGCCAAGCAAGTAATGCCAAGTTTAATAAAGAAATAGTAAAGTTACCACTTTAGTAAACATTAGACTTTCTGTAATGATACCTTTAGTTAGAGAATTGGTATCACTGTCATAATATTCATATGATCACACTATGTTATATTAAACAATGAAATTATAAGAGTATACATAATTACAGATAGCGGTTTAATAAAAACCTGGTTTTCTCTTTTACTCACTACATATTCTTTAATAAACAGGTAGAAAACTTGTTAGGAAAGTGGAAATTTTTGTGATCCTCTGTTCAGTGTGTACATACACTGAAGAAGAGCATTCATAGGTGATTAGGAAATTGAGACCAGTAAGTCTAGTGTTCTGAAAATATTTCCCTTGTAGATATTAGAAACACATAGATCACATGTATGGCCCAAAACTCAACAGGACTTTCTTAGTTAGAATGTGTTTATTTGTTTGAAATTTACAAGGATTTTTATCAGATCACTTTAAAAATAACTGGTTCCATATCTCTAGAAGCACATATAAGCATCATTAAATGTAAAGGATTTGAATTTGATATTTTGAACATCTGTTAAAAAATTGCAAATATCCCTCTTTGTACTAATTATACTCATGTGTTCAGATACTGAGCTACAGCAATCATAGGTGAAAAGCAGGTTGGGGCCTATTCTGAGAACATTTTCTTTTGGAGATGTTAGAAACTCACAGATTACACATGTGGCCCAAAAGTGTATATGCGTTCTTAGTCATAATGTGTTTCTGTGGGTGAAATGTACAAGGATTTTACCAAATATCTTTTAAAATAATTGGTTTAATATCTCTACAGTCACATGCAAGTATTATAAATGAGGAGAGTTTAAGTTTAAAATGCTAATAATCTCTGAAAAAGGTTTGCAAAACTCCCACTTTGTACAAATGTTAATTACATGTTTCCAGATACTGAACTACAGCATTCATAGGTGAAAAGCAGAATGAGGCCTACAAGTGCGGTGTTCTAAAAATAAATTCTTCATAAATATCAAAAATTCATAGATTACATATGTGGCCCAAAACTCAACATATATTTCTTAGAATGTGTTTCTGTGTTTGAAATTTATAAGAATTTTAGCAAATACCAATAAAGATAACTGATTTCATACCTCTAAGTTCACATGTAAGCATCATTAAATGTAGAGTTTTAATGTGATAATGCTAACATAAGTTTGCAAAAATCACACTTTGCATGAATTTTACTGATGTGTGCTCAGTCACAGAACTACAGCTCTCAGGGGTGAAAAGCTTATGGTTTACTGTGTGATGCAGTTCACATTAATGAGTAAGAAGCAGAAATAGTGCTCTAAGAAAAGTTGGTTTCGCTGTGATGTTTGCCCTAGATTATCAGTAAAATATGTTTAACAGTAGTTTGGAAGATATAATTACTGTGGTTTTTTTGTTCAAACCTGTTTGACCTTAAGATTCCTATGTATGTACATGTTAACCAATTTAAACACTGTGTTCTACAACAAGTTCAAAAAAGTAATGTCTAATTTACTATAGAAATTATGAGTTTAAATAAGTGGTAAAGCTTTAGATATCCCCAAGTGCTTTTTCTACATACAACATTGAAATTCCTTTATTAGAATCCTTATAATTCACTGTGTGTTTTAGTTAACATTAGAATGATTATAGTAGTAGGAAGCAGAAATAGTGCTTTTATGAAAAGTTGATTTCGCTTTGATGTTTGGCCTAGAATTTTGGTAAAATATGTGGAACAGTAGTTTATGTAGAAATTAAAAATATTTTTCTTTTAAATATTAGAAACTCATAGATTACATATGTAGTTGAAATCTGTATTTGACTTTCTTAGAATTTGTTTCTGTGTTTGAAATTTACAAGGATAGCAAATATCTTTAATAGTAACTGGTTGCATATCTCTAAAAGCATGTGTAAGCATCAGGAATTAGAAGAGCTTGAATTTGATAATGCTAACAGCTCTTAAAATGATTTGCAAAATTTCCACTTTGTATAAATTTTACTGGTGTGTAATCCAACACTAAAGTAAGGCATTTATAGGTGAAAAGCAGACTGAGGCCTATAAGTGTAGTGTTCTGAACATGGTTTATTCATGGGTATTAGACAAACATAGATTGCATTTGTGGCCAAAACTCGACAATGTTTCTAAATTAGAATGTGCTTGAAATTTATAAGAATTTTATCAAATATCATTAAAAATAACTGGCTTTATTTTATTTTTTTTAACCTTTAAGCGTCATTAAATGTAAAGAGTTTAAATCTCATAATGCTAACAAGTTAAAACCATTTGCAAAAATCATGCTTTGCACAAATTTTACTGATGTGTGCTCAGGCACTGAACTTGAGCACTCAGGGGTGAAAACCTTTTGGTTCACCATGTGTTGCAGTTCACATTAGTGACTTTTTAAAGTAAGAAACAGATATAGTGCTTTCAACAAAGTTGATTTGCTATGATGCTTGTCATAAATTCTTTGTAAAATATGTTGAACAGTAGATTGGAAGGTAAAACTAATGTGATTTTCTTGTTCAAACCAGTTTGAACTTGAGATTCCTATATATGTACATAAACACTGTGTTCTACAAGTTCAAGAAAGTAATGTCTAGTTCACTACAGATTCCATGATTTTCACTATGTACTAAAGTGTTACACATTCCCATGTTCTTTTACTAAGTAGAACATTAAAATACCTGGATTAATCTAATGGTTTACTCTGTGTTTTAGTTAACATTAGAATGACTATAGTAGTATGAAGCAGAAATAGTGCTTTGATGAAGAGTTAGTTTCTCTGTGATGTTTCGCCTAGATTCTAAGTTAAATATGTTGAACAACTATTTTATTGTAAAAATTAGTGTGATTTTATTGTTCAAATATGTTTGACCTTGGGATTCCTATGTAAGTACATCTTAATCAATATAAACACTGTGTTCTGCAAAAGTTAAAGCAAGTAATGAGTAGTTTGGTATAGAATTCATGAGTTTTACTATGTACTGAAGTGTTATACATTCCCAAGTGCTTTTTCTGTGTAGAACATTGGAAATACTTTATATTCTTATGGTCACTGTGTGTTACAGTTAATATTCAAATGATTATATGAGTAAAAAACTGAAAATGTGCTGTGACTAAAAATTGGCTTTGCTGTGATATTTAACCTACATTCTTAGTAAAATCTGTTGAACAGTAGTTTTAATGTAGAATTAATGTGCTTTTTCTTGTTCAAATTTGTTTGATGAGGAGATTCCTATGTATCTACATTTTAACCAATAAAAACCTGTGTTCTACTACAATTCCAAGCAAGTAATTTTTAGTTTACTATGGAATCTATGAGTACCATTATGTACTCGAGTGATATACATTCCCAAGAGCTTCTTCTGTGTAGAACATTGAAATTTCTCTATTAATATTATTATGGTTCACTGTGTCTTATAGTTAACATTGGAATGATTACAGTAGTAAGAAGCAGATACAGTGCTTCATGAACAGTTGGTTTCACCATGATGTTTGGCCTAGATTCTCCGCAATATATGTTCAACAGTAGTTCTAATGTAGAAATTACTTTGCTTTTTTTGTTCAAATATGTCTGACTTTGAGATTCTTATGTATCTACATGTTAACCAATATAAACACTGTGTTCTACAACAATTCCAGCAAGTAGTGTCTAGATTACTCTAGAATCCACTGTGATGTTTGGCCTAGATTCTTAGTAAAATATGTTGAACTGTAGTTTTCACATAGAAATTAGTGTGATTTATTTGTCCAAATTTTTTTTGACCTTGAGATACCTATGTATGTACAAGTTAACCAATAAAGACACTGTGTTGTACAACAGTTTCAAGCTGTTACGGACCTCTGACCAGCAGGGTCCACGGTGTTGTGGATGAAATGAATAAATGCACACAGGCTGCAAGAATCCTGTGGAGAAGAGGGGACAAAACTGGCCACTTTCTAGAGGAGAAAGCTCAATTTGCCCCTGCCTTAACAGGCTTTTATTAATTCTTTAGGTAGATTACATCCAAGAAAGTTATGAATCATTGTGCCAATCATTGCCTTATATAATTATTACTTTTATATAACAGAGAAAAGAATGTCACACATGCATTGATGATAAGGATAACTCGTCTATCCACATCCTGTTCTTAAAATCAGCTCAGAATAGGCCCTAAGAAACTGCTTCAAGGTTACACGCTGAACATCTGTTGTTCTTAGCCCAGAAGGAGGGGGTCCTTTAGCAATAAGCAAGCTTTTAAGCTGTTATAGAAATGCAGGCCTGGTTCCTCATGGGAAAACTAGTGTGTGGAGTAGGTTCCGTGTGCTGCCTCACTCCCAGTGGTTTTTCAAATCTGGGGCTGAGCTACATTTTCCACCACCAAGCACCCCAACTTCCCATATCAAGCAAGTAATGTCTAGTTTACTATAAAATCCACTATGATGTCACATCTGGATTTTGAGTAAAATATGTTGACCTGTAGTTCTCATGTAGAAATTAGTGTGCTTTTTTTGTTAAAATGTATTTGACCTTGAGATTCCTACATACATGTTAACAAATATAAACCATATGTTCTATAACAATTTCAAGCAAGTAACCTCTGAATTAATACATAATCCATAGGTTCGCTATGTCCTGAAGCAGTACTTATTCCAAAGTGATTTTTCCATGTAGACATTGAAATTCCTCTATTAATATTTATATGGGTTAATGAGTGTTGTAATTTAATTGCAAGATTATAGTATTAAGAGCAGAAATAGTGCTTTCAAGAAAAGCTGGTTTTGCTGTGAAGTTTGGCCTGGATTCAAGTTAAAGTATGAGGCACAGTAGCTCTGACATAGAAATTAGTGTACTTTTCTTGTTCACATGTGTTTGACCTTGAGGCTCCTATATATGAACATGTTAATATAAACACTGTGTTCTACAACAATTTTAAGGAAGTACTGTCTGGTTTACTGTAGAATTTATTGTGATGATTGGCCTGGACTCCTACTAAAATATGTTAACCAGTAGTTTTAACACAGAAATTAGTGTGCTTTCTTTTGTTCAAATATGTTTGATCTTGAGATTCTTATGTACGTACATGTTAACCAATGTAAACAATCTGTTGAAAAACTTCAGCAAGCAAGTCTAGTTTACTATAGAATTCACTGTGATATTTTGCCTGGGTAATTAGTAAAATATGTTGAACAGTAATTTTTCATGTAAAAATTAGTGTGCATTACTTGCTCTAATATGTTTGATCTTGAGGTAGCTATGTATATACATATTAACCAAAGTAAAAACTGTGTTCTACAATTTCAGCAAGTAAGTCTTGTTTACCATAGAATCCAATGTGATGTTTGGCCTGTATTCTTAGTAAAATATGTTGGAGATTAGTTTTTACATATAAATTAATGTGCTTCTCTTGTTCTAATAAGAATGACCTTGAGATCTCTATGTTTGTACATGTTAACCAATTAAACACTGTTCTAAAATTTCAAGGAAGTTAGTCCAGTTTTATATAGAATTCACTGTGATGTTTGGCCTATATTCTTAGCAAACACATTGAAAGGTAGTTTTCAAGTAGAAATTAGTGTCCTTTTCTTGTTCTAATATGTTTGACCTTGAGATTTCTGTGTATGTACATGTTAACCAATATATACACTATGTTCTACAATTTCTAGGAAGTAAGTCCAGTTTACCATAGAATCCATTGTTAAGTTTGGCCTGTATTCTTATTAGAAGAGGTTGAAATGTAGTTCTCAAGTAGAAATTAAGGTGCTTTTTTCCTAATATGTTTGACCTTGATATTTCTATGCACTTACATGTTAACCAATATAAACACAGTGTTCTACAACTTCAAGCAAGTAAATCTAGTTTACTATAGAATCCACTGTGATGTTTGGCCTGCATTCTTTGTAAAACATGTTGAAGAGTAGTTTACATATAGAAATTAGTGTGCTTTATTTGTTCTAATATGTTAGACCTTGAGATTTCTATTTTTATACATGTTAATAAATATAAACACTGTGTTTTAAAATATCAAGGAAATTAGTCTAGTTTGGTATAGAATTTACTGTGATGTTTGGCCTATATTATTAGTAAAACATGTTGAAATGTAGTTTTCAAGTAGAAATCACTGTGGTTTTCTTGCACTAATATGTTTGACCTTGAGATTTCCATGTATCTATAAGTAAACCGTTATAAACACTGTGTTCTCCAAATTCAACCAAGTAAGTCTAGTTTTTATAGAATCCACTGTGATGGTTGGCCTGGATTTTTTGTAAAATATGTTGAAGTTTGATTTCACATAGAAATTAATGCGTTTTACTTGTTCTAATATTTTTACCTTGAGATTTCTATGTATGTAAATATTAACCATTATAAACACTGTGTTCTCCAAATTCAACAAAGTAAGTCATTTTACTATAGAATCCACTGTGATGTGTGGTGTGGCTTCTTTGTTAAATATGTTGAAGTGCTATTTTCACATAGAAATTAGTGTGCTTTACTTGTTCTAATGAGAGAGACTCTGGGTCCCTCGGAATGGATGAAGAAATTACTCAGACACTCACCATCTGAGGAAGGAAGGGAGGGGTTTTTTTCTGAGTAAAATCATCCCTATTTCTTTATTAGCTAGGGTTTTTATCTGCTTTCTACATGCGGAAATGCATAAGAAAAACATGCAGCCCTTCACCAAATGGTTGGGAGTAATAACAAAGGGAAATACAGATCAATACAGGGTTGAAACACCCAGGTATTTTACACAAGTTCAAAAACATTTCCTCTTATTTAATCGTTCTGTTTTTCACATTCTACTGATAAGAATCTGGGGCTATTCAGAGAAAAACAGAGCAGGTTTCCTTTTCCTTAAAAGCCACTTTGCATTTCTATTCTACCTTTAAAACCCCCCAGAGGGTGGGATTCATAGCAAACATGAAAGACAAAAACCAGCTGGTTAAGACCCAGCTTCCCATTTTCGAGCCAGGCTCCACACAGTGGTCGTCAAAGTCTTTTGAACCATGCCTGTGTGTCTCCCACATCTCCCTCTTCTTTATTAAATACCTGAGATATTGAGGTAAGGCCAATGAAACCTGCTACTT
Organism: Furipterus horrens; assembly: GCF_987537825.1. NCBI lineage: Eukaryota > Metazoa > Chordata > Mammalia > Chiroptera > Furipteridae > Furipterus > Furipterus horrens. The sequence continues at coordinate 103,823,986 of NW_028327173.1, forward strand.
GTTTTTTACATATTTTGCCACGAGCAAACAATTTGCAAAGGCACCTTAACACACAGAGTATAATAATAACTAGAATGGACCCAATTGCTCCCATTACCCAAAGTCTTAAATTTAGTTCATGAAACCAGGTTTTAGGGTTGAACCATTGTAAGTTTTCTTGCAAAGTTTGAAAAATCTTTTGTTCAGTTAGTCTTTTAATGTTCTGAAGTTGCTGCTGGAGCTCAAACTGTAACTGGTTCACCTGGCCTTTAAGGTTGGTGGAAAAGACCCCTTTTAGATGATGCTGGACCTCCTCTCATGAATGCTAACTGGAGTTCCATTTCAAAGGGGTGACACAGAGTTTGGAGAACTCTGGATCACAGGCGAGCCATTGACAGGTAACTAGGGCATCCTACCAGTCCCCACGTCATATCATTGCAAACTCCATGGTTGAAAGCCAGGCGAGGATTTCCTGGTCATTCTGTGTTTGTTGGAGTATTTCCTGTGTGGAGTTAGTAAGGAGAATGTCTACTGCATGAGCTGTCTGAATAAACTCCGTCAGGGCAATGGCAGCGGAGGCAGCTGTTGCTGCAATGGCAATAGCAGAGACAATGCATGTGATGAGAACGCCTAGAAATCGTTGCACTCGCACCAGGGGAAATGCATGGTTAATGGCTGTGAGTTCTCCTGGGTCTTCCCACTCTCTGGTGACATTAACTGGCAGCCACAACTCGGCCTGTCTACGGATTATAAAAACAGTGGTTAAACTGAGCTGGGTAACATTGCTGCAAGTAAGGCAGCTGGCATAAATGGAACCTGTTGAGAGAGTAAGGTTATATAAGTTGAAAACATTGTCATAAGTCAGTTGAGGCAGTCCTGGAGTGGCTAAAAAGAGATGGGTGAGAAGTACAAACGGTGACGCAGGAATTATCAGTAATATCAAGAGTATAGGACACATATGGTTCTTTTGCCTTATAATGGGCATGGCCTCTAAGACATTCAATGAACAGAAGGCCAATACACCACAAATTACTGTGCCAAGGGCTGGTATGTTCTGGAGCAATAATTCTAATGATTGGAGCTTCCAACCCTCCTTTACTCCAGCCAAGGGTCGGGTATTTTTCATTAGGTTTTGCTGGACCATTACTGGTATATATGGCCCACCTTGCACCCCAGTCTTGTGCTATTAATGGGGTGTGGGTGATTTGTTTAAATGAAGGCTTATTGCCTTGACACGAAGTCCAAGCCACCATGGTGGGAATTTGAGACTTGGCCTGGCAAAGGGGAATATCAGGAGGGTTATTGCTGTTTCCATTTTGAGTCAGGTTAATTCCAACTGAACCTATTAGAAAGAAGTCAGTAGACAGTGAAGGGGAGGAGGCTGCTACGACAATTGAGTAAGTATACCATTGAAATTTAAGGGGTAAACATAAAGTATTAGTTAGGATAGAAAAACAGGTGGGTAATTGTTCTGCTAGAAAAGTGGTGCCTGCTGGGGCATGCAGCCAATGTCGTTTTTCCTCCAGAGGCCCATCAGTTGTGAGCCATGTCCCCCCTGTCCATTTAGCATCATTAGAGGACAGTGGGGATTCTGGCTGCCACCAGGTTTGAAGTTTAAAGGTAGGTGGGTCCAGAACATGGCCCAAATATATATGTTGGGGCTCTGAGGCTAGGTCTAAGCCTCCAAAGCAAGTCAGTAAGGCAATTATAAGTAATACTTTAGCTGAATTAGAGGACACTATGGCCATATAGTCCAGGAATCTATTCTCTGGGGTGTCCTCTGACCCTGTGTTTTGGAGAACCTTTTCGGCCTCTTTGTTGAGGTCTGTTAACTTTTCCAAAGTTATTCCAGGGGACAGACTTTCTTTTTTGCATCACGCCTCCAACGGTTTTAGCACCAGTGGCATTGCTCATTCATTGACACCTTGTTTCGTTGTTTTGTAACATTCTCCAGGCGCCAGATCTGCTCATCCTGGGATGGTTCCCATGGGAACAGTGGATATTTGTCACCCATGGAATGGCTTTACTCGCTTTGTAGGAAGCCACAAAGGACCTGTTGGGGTAGAAACACACGCATACCCTCTTCCCCATGTCAGTAAATTAACTGGGCCTTCCCAAGTTCCTTCTCCTTGAGGGTCCCTGTATAACACTAGGGGGCGAGATTCCCTATCCTCTGGTCCATGGCAGAAAAAATGCCATTCAATAGCTGAAGTAAGAGAGTCATCACAGTTTAAAAAATTATAAGTATATACTGCTAACATAGTTAAATTTGGGGGGGGGGAAGGACTGCATACTCCCCCTTTTTTGTTTTTTGAGAAGATTTTTAAAAGTATGATGGACTCAACAATGACCTGGCCTGTAGGATTATAAGGAATGCCTGTTTTATGTTCAATATCCCATCTTTGTAGAAATTCCTGGGTGGAGCGAGCTACATAGCCTGGTCCATTATCAGTTTTTATTTGTTGCGGACATCCTAAGTAGCTGAACGCCTCGAGCCAGTGTGTCTGAATATGCTTTGCTGACTGTCCTGCAAGAGCGATGTCGTGTAATGCTCCAGAATAGGTGTCAATTGAAACATGAATATACTTAAGTTTTTCAAAAGGAGAATAATGAGTGATGTCTGTCTGCCAGATTATTTGAGGGGCTAGTCCCTGAGGGTTTACACCCATGCTGAGGGGTGCCTTGCCCATGGCCTGACAGTCTGCACATTCTCTAATAATTTGCTTAGCCTGGGAGCGTGGAAGGCTAAATTCTCGGCGAAGCGCATGACTATTTTGATGATAAAATTGATGCGAGGCAACTGCCTTTTGAAAGGTAGTTATAACACTTACTAAGGCGTCAGCTCGACTGTTGCCTTCTGCCATAGGGCCAGGAAGGCCTGTATGGGAGTGAATATGGGTGATAAACAGTGCTCCCTTTTATTCAATAGGTTTTCCAAAGACAAAAATAGACTGAGTAATTGAGGATCAAGAGACTCCTTAATTAGGGCCTGGTCTAAATGAATAACAGTATATACACTATACCCTGAGTCACAAACTAAATTTAAGGGCTCATGGGGCCACTGCTGCAGAGCCATAATGGCTCCTGTGAGCTCCGCCTGTTGTGTAGTTGAGTGTCCACGGATGACACAATGTTTCCATTCTAGGTCCTCTTGCCAGGTAATGACAGCCTTGCCTGACTTCCCTGACCCATCTACAAATATTGTCTTTGCTCCCAATATTGGTGTCTGGCTTAATTTATCCTTTAGTCAAATGTTAAATTTTGTAATATTTTGCAAAAGCTTGTCAGAAGGAAGACTGAGTTCAATTTTTCCTATATAATCAGCCATAGCACACTGAAATTCTAAAGACTGACTAAACATTTGCTGTAAATAAAGCTGTGTGAGAGGAACATGAATGACAGCTGGGTCTTGGCCAAGAAGTTGCTGAGTCCTCTCATGGCACTCTACAATTGAGTGGCAAAGAGCTGTTACATAAGTGGTGATAGTGCGTTGAGGCTGATGAGGGAGAAACAGCCATTCGATCATGCTTAGGTGTGGCTGCAATTGGCCTATTAATCCAGTAGGAGTACTCCTCGCCGACGACGCAGCCTTGACATCACACTCCAAAGAGGGACTCCAGCAGTTAGTCACTTGCCTTTCCCACGCATGCAAGGAGTTCGGACTAGCCATCAGCCTGACGAAGACGAACGTTATGGCTCAAGGCACGGGGACTCCCCCATGCATCACCATCGACGGATACACCCTGGAGGTTGTCAACGATTTCACTTACCTCGGGTCCACCATCTCGAGCTCTCTGTCAGTCGACTTGGAGGTCAATCGGAGAATCGCCAGGGCAGCCACAGTTATGGCCAAACTGAACCGGCGAGCGTGGAACAATTCCAGCCTCACTGAGAAAACCAGACTGTGCATCTACCAAGCCTGCGTACTCAGCACTCTCCTCTATGGCAGCGAGACGTGGACCACCTACGCAAGGCACGAAAGGAAACTCAACAGCTTCCACATGAGGTGCCTGCGACGCGTCCTGCATGTCGCCTGGCAGGATAAGGTTCCCAACACCGAGGTGCTGAAGCGAGCCAACATGAGCAGTTTGCATGCAGTTCCTAGTGAGAGACGCCTCAGGTGGCTCGGCCATGTCAAAAGAATGGATGCAGGCCGTATTCCCAAAGACCTCCTCTACGGCGAGCTAGCAGAAGGCCAGAGGATGACAGGGCGCCCAAAACTGCGGTTCAAAGACATCTGCAAAAAGGATATGACACAATGCTCCATCAATCTCAACACATGGGAAGTTCAAGCAGACGACCGCCTAGCCTGGAGGCTCGCGGTCAGGCAAGGTACGTCACGCGCAGAGGCTGCGCGCAACGAGGAGGCGGTCCAGAAAAGATCGAGGCGGAAGCAGCGTCAACAGCAGCAACAACAGCCATCTGCCTTCACCTGTAACAAGTGCGGCAGGGATTGTCACTCCCAAGTCGGACTGCACAGCCATTCTCGGCGGTGCAGATAGACTCTCAAGAAGCTACGCCATCGTCTCTCGAGACGGACGGCTGCTGACGACAACGACTTAAGGTTGGGAAGCAGAAGAGCCTAACAGGATACTGAGGGCTAATTCTTTCTAGCTGCAGATTACTGATATGCTGATTGACAAGGTTTAACTCTTCTATTGCCTGTGGTGAAAGGGCTCGGGGAGAATTAAGATCAGAGTCTCCTTTTAAGGTGTTAAAAAGATGAGTTAATTGATGGGTAGTAATGCCAAGGCTAGGCCGTATCCAATTGATAGTGCCTAACAACTGTTGGAAAGTATTAAGAGTTAAGGACCTTGGTGGGATAATTTGAATTACTTGAGGCCAAATAGTTCTATGAGAGATCACATAACCTAAATACTTCCAGGGCATCGACTGCAGTACCTTATCAGGTGCAATTTGTAAGCCTGCTTGGGCTATAGATTGCTGTAAATGAGCAAAAGTATTATTAGCTAATTGCCCTTGAGATTGGGCAGCAACTAGAATATCGTCAATATAAGGGTATATAATGGACTTGGGATGCTGCCCTCTAGTGGGCTGTAAAGCCTGATGTACAAAATGCTGATAAATAGTAGGACAATTTAGCATGCCTTGTGGCAAGACTTTCCACTGGAACCATTGCAATGGCTGAGAATTATTAAGCACCGGGATGAAGAAAGCGAATCACTCTCTATCCTTTTCTGCTAGAGGTATTGTAAAAACACAGTCCTTTAAATCTATGATTAAAAGTGGCCAGACTTTAGGTATGCAGTCTGGGTTAGGGATGCCTGGTTATAAAGCTCCCATAGGTTGAAGAATTTCATTCATTTTTCTAAGGTCATGTATAAGTCTCCATTTTCCAGATTTTTTAGGAACTACAAAAGTTGGAGTATTCCAAGGACTATTAGAAGGTTCAATATGCCCTGCCTCAAGTTGTTGTTGAAATATTTAATGAAGTTTTTCTCATTTCTCCCCCTTTTGTGGCTACTGGTCAACCCACACCAGCGTGTCTTTAAGCCAGGTGAGAGGTAGAGGAGATACTGGGACAGTGGCCATTAGGGAAAATGCAGCAGGGTAATTTCACTCCCCATTGAGTAAGAAGGTCTCTTCCCCATGGATGTAGGGTTGAATATGCCCCTCTTGGCCATCTGGGCCATAACACCGGAGCAACCAGGTGCTTCTCTTAGGCTGGGCAAGACCTCCTATGCCTGTTAGGGGAGTATCAGCCTCTATTAGGGGCCATTCCGAGGACCAGAGTTGGTTAGAAATCACTGAAACGTCAGCTCCAGTATCTAATGCTCTGGGGAAGACTTTACCCTTAATTTTAACCTCAATTATAGGTTTATTTAATTGAATAGAGGTTGTCCAAAAGGCAGATTGATTATTTGTACTTCCAGCATTCCCCTCTCCCTGTACAACATTCTGGGTTTTGGGTACTATGTTGGGGAGGAGAAGGAGCTGCGCTATACAGGTACCTGGAAGGATAACATGATATTCTGAAGCCTGCAGCATTATTTCAATTTTTCCTTCATAGTCTGAATCAATAATACTTGGTTGAACTAAAACTCCTTTAGTAGTGACACTAGATTTTCCTATAATTAGTCCTACTGTGCCTTTAGGCAATGGCCCCCCGTACCCCAGTAGGAGCCAGGAAAATTTGATCCTGTTCCTGTAAGATTAGTTCCCGGGTGGAGACCAGGTCCATTCCTGCACTTCCCCCTGCTGCAGTGCTGAGTTCTGTGGCTCAGCACCTCCTTGAGCCCAAAATAACTTGCTGCCTGTCTCTGCAGAGCTCCTGCTGTGGGCTGGGGTGCCGGAGCTCACGCCCTACTGTCTGTTTCCCTGTTGTTGTAAGGGGTTGCCATCTTTATCGAATTTTGATTGGCATTGATTGGCCCAATGCTTGCCTTTTCGGCAGTGGGGGCATAGCTGATTAGGAGCTTTGGTTTTTCTGAATTCTTAAGACACAGAATGGCATTCTTGCTGTATATGGCTGGGCTTGCCGCACCGAAGGCATTTTTGGTTTGTAGAAATGGCAGCGGCTAGCAAGGTAGCCTTGTGTTCCTCAGTCCCTATATGTTGGCATGCTTTTAAATATTGCCCTATGTCAGTAAAAGTAGATTTTACTGGGGTTAGCACCTTTTTACAATCATTATTGGCATTTTCATAAGCTAGCTGAAGCAATAAGGTCTAAGCCGCCTCCTGGCTTTCTACCTGCCTCTGAATTGGTTGTTGCAATCTATCTATAAAATCCATATATGCTTCCGTGGCCCCTTGGTGAATGTTAACAAATGAGCTGGGACCGCAGACGTTGGATTCCGGGACTCACCTCCATGCCTTCAAGGTGATTGCCAAGCACTGGGCAAAAACCCGGGCATCTAACGTGGCTTGTGCATTGGCTGTATTATACGCGCCAGTGCCAGTAAGCATTTCAAATTCAATAGGAATTTGGTGGTCTGCGTTTACTGCTGCTTGGTGACAGCAGCGGTCAGTATATTCAGTGAGCCAAATTGTGTACTGAGCTGGGGTGAGAATGGTTCTGACTAAGCTCCTCCAGTCACAGGGAGTCATAGTGTACCCCTCTGCTACTGCCTCAATTATTCCAGATGCAAAAGGGGACTGGAGCCCATTCTCTTGAACATTCTTTCTTAGTTCTTTGGATGTTCCAAAAGGTAAGGACTCATAAGCTACTTGTCTGCTCTGGCCTTGTTTTACAACTACGGCAAAGGCTGAAATAGCCTTTCCATTGCCAGCTTCTACCGCTTCTCGCAGGCAGCTGTGCATAGCCGTGGGAGTTTCATTAACAAGTGGCAGTGGTGGTGGCGCTGGCGCTGGCCAGCTTTCAGGTTCTTTGTCCCAGGGTGGGAGAGGTGCCGTGGACAGGGTGGTCCTAGCTTCCACCACCCCTGTGGATGGCGGATTTAATGCTTTCTTGGCAAAGTTCTCATCATAGGTTTTTAATATCTCCTTTTCCTTCTCTTGAATATTTGAGGTGGCGGGATCATTCTCCAAACTGGGACTCTCCTCCCTGCTTACTTTGCTTTTAGTTTGTACTGAAGGAATATGCAGGGGAGTTAAAGCTGTATGAGCTACACCCCAAGTAACTAAATTCTGATGATCTACAGGGATCCCGTTCTCCTGGATGTTAGAAACAAGGTCATAGTGACTCCCAAACCAGTAGCAAAGTCATTGGTAACAAAAGGCAAATGTAATTGAAGGGTCTTAGGGCAAATGTAATTAAAGGATCTCTGAGAAGGGAGTGGATAACATTAGCATATTCACAAATCACAATAGGGGCATTTAGATGAACGGGTTAGATTGTACCTCCTGAGTATCCAGTCATGGAGAAACGGGGAAGGAGGAGAGGGGAGGGGAAACTAGTTGCGTTAGGGTGGGGAAGCTAAGACTATAAAACCAGGTTCCTTTGTCTACTTGGGGCGCACGTTCTCCTGGCTATGAGGGTGCGCCCGGCTCTGCAGACTCGTGAATAAAGGCCTCGCTTTACTGCTCAAGTCCTGTGTCCCGGTTTTTATTGTGAGCGTTTCTCACAATTTGGGGGCTCGTCCGGGATCCTCCGCCTGTATGTGGGAAGGGCTCTGAGCCAAGGTGGGGAGACGCGTCCTACCCGCTTTTGGGTGGCCCGCTTGACCCAGGGCCCACCCGCCTCAGTGTCCGGAAACGACCCGAGACTTCTTGTTGGGACAGCAGTGGATCGACGCAGGGGGAAACAAAAGCAAACACCGCGGCAACCAGGCAACCTCGTGCACGGGCCAAGGTAGGAAAATTGGACTTAAGTACTGCCTTGGTGGTTGGGCATCCTCGGGAAGCTGATTGTGCGTGTGGCTGGTACGAGTTGTGCGTGTGGCTGGTACGAGTTGTGTGTGTGGCTGGTACGAGTGTGGAGTGCCTCTCCGCTGGGTCCGCTGTCCCGTGAGGGAAACGGCCGGAGTGCATCTCCGCTGGGTCCGTCCTCCCGTGAGGGAAACGGCCGGAGTGCTCTTCCGCTGGGTCCGTTCTCCCGTTAGGGAACGGCCGGAATGCACCTCCGCTGGGTCCGTTGTCCCGTGAAGGAAACGGCCGGAGTGCACCTCCGCTGGGTCCGTTCTCCTGTGAGGGAACGGCCGGAGTGCTCCTCCGCTGGGTCCGTTGTCCTGTGAGGAAATGGCCGGAGTGCACCTCCGCTGGGTCCGTTCTCCCGTGAGGGAACGGCCGGAGTGCACCTCCGCTGGGTCCATTGTCCTGTGAGGGAAGCGGCCGGAGATGAACGAAGCATCTCGGTCTGTGTGCAAGTAAGCGAGTGTGGAGTGCCCCTCTGCTGGGTCCGTTAGGTTGAGAACACAGTCGGATTCAGCCACGGGAATCAGCTGAGGATGGGAAATGGAAATTTTAGGCCTAGGGGTGGGGACCAAAAGTAAGGAAGAACAGACAATGGTAAATTATTGTTGTTTCCTTTGGCCAAAGGAACCCATTTAGGGGAAATCTGTCTCCTAGCCCCTATTTGGGTCTGATGAATGTTGGGTTTGTCAAGCCCTGGTCTTATATGTGTGTTCAGTATTTTTTTGGATTGTTTGTTTGTTTGTTTGTTTTTGGAGAAAGAAGAGAGGGGCATCGCTGTGTGGTTGCCTCTCGCTCGTGCCCCCAGTTGGGGACCTGGCGTGTGGCCTGGTCGTGTGCCCTGACTGGGAGTTGAACCGGCAACACTTGGTTCGCAGGCTGGTGCTTGGTCCACTGGGCCACAACAGCCAGGGCCAGGCATCAGCCTTTAAGGAAGAGAGGGAATATGCTCTCTGCTGATCACCACCTACCAACAGATCCGCAGGTCTCTTCCCTGTAAAAAAGAAAAAGAGAAGCCTGGGACCCTCTGTCCTGTCTCCCGGTGCCTTATAGCCCTGGCCAGCCGGCGGCCAACTGGGCAGAGGCACCGTGGACGGACAGTACAGACGGAAGAGGCCAGGAACACCTAGCAGATACCCCACCAGTATCCGCCCCCATGACACCTAAGGCGCTGATGGCAACTTATCTAAATTAAGAAAGGAATTGAAACAATGTAAGCAAGACCTAAAGAACTTCCCCATTCCCTCAGAGCAGCCGGTTTCCCCTTAGGGAAGTCTCCAGGGGTCCAGGACATATTAGATATGTCAAATGCTCCTTCAACAAGCACTGAAGTTAGAAACTTCAAACACAATATGAAGCGCTTGGTAAAGGACCCCCTTGGACTGGTGGAACAACTAGACCAGTTCCCCGGACCCAGCATATACATGTGGACAGAATTAATGTCTATACTAGACATCTTCAGTGGGGAAGAGAAGGGAGTGATCAGACGGGTTGCTATGAGGATATGGGAAAGGGAACATCCCCCCCACCCCGGTCAGGAAATTGTCCCGGCCTAACAGAAGTTTCCCAGTATAGACCCTGATTGGGATAACAGGCCGGAGGCTAGGGCTCAAATGAAAGACCTTAGGAGCTTCGTCATCAGGGAAATCAAGGAGTCCGTTCCCCATGCACAGAATGTCTCCAAGGCATTCGAAATACAGCTCCATCAGATCCCTGCAGAAGCTCAGGGACAAAATGAGGAAGTATTCTGGTCTAAATCCAGAGAATGCTGTGGGACAGGGACTCTTAAAAGTCACCATTGTAACAGAAACTGGCCAAATATTTGTAAGAAATTGCAAAAAGTAAGTGAATGGGCCAATTAAAGCAACTGAAAAACTCTTCAGGGAAGCTCAGAAAGTGTATGTTAGAAGAGAGGAGAAGAATGAGGAAGTAGCCCTCTTTAACTCTCTAAATCTGGCAGACAAAGGAACTGTTTTGGCGCCAAACTGCGCCCAGGTAAAGGCGCCTCCCATGGCACCACCCCTTCCACAGGTAGGGGCGGTTCCCGCGGCAGCATCGGAGGCTCCTGGGGCGCAGCCCCCTCTGCAGGTGAGTGTGGCTTCTGCAGTGCCCACCCATCTGCAGATTCAAGGGACTTCCCTCTCAGCACGCCTTTTGGTTATGACCTCTGAAGTGACTGCAAAGCCAATGACTCCACCTCTGCAGGAGGAGAAATGGGTCTCTCCCTCCAGAGCCTGCATGAAGGTTGTGATTTGGACACTAAGCCTCATAGGTATACTGCCATTTAGGGTAAGCCACGTGAGTGCTCCACCATGGTGGATAAGTCACGTGGGTTTGCCACCATCTTGTGGGTGGTACTTATTGGTGCCACCGACTTCAAAGATGCTGCATGTAATGCTGCCGCCATCTTTGAAGTGGGCAAAATGGTGGGTTAGGTATGCTCTTAAGGTGATGTGTTTTGTTTGCAAAATGGTATATGTCTAAACATTCAAGTCATTGCTGCATGACAGGTGTTTGCAAGGTCTAAGCTTCAGAAAACTGCAGAATATCTACAAATCTAGGGAAATTTTAGCTGCTAAATACTGAGTTTGGGTAGAGTCCTTTACAGTGTGGAAAAGAATTGGAAATGGGTTATGGTTAAATCTGAATGGGTAAATATATGGAAAGTTTGTGAATGTTGCAGAAAGTCTTTGGAAAGTCATAAAAATGTATAGAAAGGTTGTGAAAGTTTTTAAACCTGGGAAAAGGGAAACCTCAACTACTTGTGGTCTAATTGTATGGTTACTGTACCTCTGTATTGGCATTAAGCCATTGGGGACCTATGAAAGGTCATTTGGAATTCCCTGTATTGGTTTGGCATTTAGCTGTTGGAGACCTAGAATTCTCTGAGGCCTAGGAAGGGTCTGGAATTCTCTGTATTGGTACTGGCCATATAATCTGAAAGGAAAATTGAGGTTTCCCAGAGAAAATTAAAAAAACTTCACATGTAGGAAAGTGAACAAAAGAAAGTATAAGGCATGGAAATGCAATTTTAGGGAATATTAGAAGGACAAGAATTTTCCTTCACACTGTATATTTTTCTCCCTACCTGATCCCTCCAGAACTTGGCAATTTAAAGAAGTAAGTAATTACATTAGGTTTCTTTGCATAAAACTAAAAAGACAGTTGCTAATGGTGGTTATGTCAGCCGAGGCTTTGACTGGAATGTCATGCCTGAAGGAGGCATGCTTAGGCTAATGAAAGCCCATGAGGGAAAGGCCTGGCACCTTGGCTGGTTGTGCGGTCCATGGCAATCTTTCTAGGGAAAAAAACGAAGATTGCTTCCCTAATAAATGGCTAGGAAGAAACTTAAGGCACAATGGAAAACCCAAAGGATTTGGGAAAGCATGGGTTTTACAGGCAAGGCCAGATGGCAGGTGTGTGGCTCAGCTTCTTGCCCAGGGGGCAGACTGAAGGTCAACCTGAAGAGTCTTTGTATAAGTTCCAGCAAAGCAGACTTAAAAAATCTTATGTGGTCAATCACTGCTCTTGTTGTGTTTATGCAAATGAACAGGCTAAATTAAAACTGGACTTAATGCAGTCCCTTTAATAACAAGGACGGTAATCTTAAGGAGAAAAATCGTGATTTGAGGAAAATCACAATGATCAGTGGTAGACTATAAACTAGTGCAGCTGTGTCTATAAAGTTTATTTTAATTAAAAGTTTGTTTTCATTCAAAAGTTAAACCAGGTCTGTGACATTATCAATAATGCTTAATTTACAGGCAAGAAGAATGTCAAATGCCTTGCAACTGGATGTCTTCCCAATAAGACAGTCTTGCAAATTTAGAAATTGGTTTGTGAATTGTGTTGTGTGAATAAACATGTGTGTGTTCTTTCTGTTTTCATAGGATATAAGCCTATAATCTCATTACCTGAGTGATTGTCTGTACATAGAAGCCTCACTTAAGAAGCCCATCTGCATTGCTGCCTCCTGAGACTCAACAGTTTGGCTGAACTAAGTGGTTGGGTTGGCGAAGTATGGGTTGGTCAGTGGGCTTCACTTTAAACTGGTCTCTCTTTTGCTTAAAATAACTTTCACCAAGGAGCTCCTTCCCGAAACTGCCAGCCTCTCCAGTGCAACCCTCTTCTTCTGACACTGAACCAGCCACAGACCTTAAGTCAGGAACCCCATGTGGCTGCCAGAGTTTATGGCCTAAAAGCTAATGTATCTGACATAAATCCAGTAGGGTGGCTAGGTCTTCAATAGGTCTTCACTTAGTGACAGCTACTCCTTCCCTAGAAAATCTAACTTCTCTCAGCTACACCTCAGAAAAGACTCCAGAATAATCCAGCCAAGGTAAAAGTTTTTAAGGTATTAGATCTCAGACAAACCTTAGAGATAGAGACTGGGTACGGAGACGCAAATGCTTGGGTAGAATGGGTCAAATTTGCTGTTAATTCCCTGAATAAAAGCAACTGTTATGCTTGTACCACAGGGAGACCCCAGGCACAGGTCGTACCATTTCCACTAGGCCTGGACTCTGACCCCTCGGGAATCGCCTGTATGCTCGCTCTCTACCAGGATGAGAATGCATGGGGAAATGGGACTTGCAGAAGCTTGTCTCTCTTCCCTCTATAAGGAGTAATGGGACTCAATCCCTCCCTTCATACTCAGTGGGGCCCATGAATTACTCTTCTTGCCTCTCTAGGTGGGAAGCGAATTCAGGTACCCCTGCAGAAGAACTCCGAACATGCACTCATACCAGAAATGCGAGCCACCTTCACAGTGGGGCCGGCGACTATATTCCCCTCCAAGTCCCCAAAGCAGATGTCTGGTGGTATTGTGGGCAAAGGAGTCTCTGGAAAATCCTACCTGACAGGTGGAGTGGAACCTGTGCCCTGGTTCAATTGGCTATCCCATTTACCCTAGCATTTCCAAAACTGGTCCAGACTAGACTGCCCCTGTTAGGGAAAAGAGGTCAGTGGTGCCTGGTGGATCCTTTGATCCTCATATCTATATTGACGCAATTGGGGTCCCCAGAGGAGTTCCAAATGAGTTTAAAGCTAGAAATCAAATAGCAGCAGTGTTTGGGTCAGTGCTCTTCTGTTGATTTATTTATTAAATGCCACCAGTTGAGTGGCTTGGGAGAACAGGATGGTACTGGATATGATGCTGGCAGAAAAGGGAGGTGTATGTGTAAAGCTTGGGGGGCAGTGTTGCACCTTTATCCCTAATAATACAGCCCCTGATGAATCTATCACTAAGGCTCTGCAGGGACTAACTACCTTAGCAAATAAGCTAGCAGAAAACTCAGGTATTGACAATCCCATAACAGAATGGTTAGAAAATTGGTTTGGCAACTGGAAAGGAATAATCTCATCAGCTCTGGTATCCCTCATAGTGGTAACAGGCGTCCTCACAGCTTTAGGCTGCTGTATTCCATGCATCAGAGGTTTAGTTCAAAGACTAATTGAGACTGCACTAACTAAACAGATGCAGCAACTTTTCATAATCTCCTCCTCCGAGAGACCAAAGGGAATCCTAACCATGAGGAAGAAAGTCAAGAAATCCTCCTTAAATTTGGAGGAATAAATAGAATGGTTTGAGTAGTCAATTTTCCAAAAGAGACAGGGGGAAATTGTTAGAAACAAGGTCACAGTGACTCCCAAACCAGTAGCGAAGTCATTGGTAACAAAAGGCAAATGTAATTGAAGGGTCTTAGGGCAAATGTAATTAAAGGATCTCTGAGAAGGGAGTGGATAACATTAGCATATTCACAAATCACAATAGGGGCATTTAGATGAACGGGTTAGATTGTACCTCCTGAGTATCCAGTCATGGAGAAACGGGGAAGGAGGAGAGGGGAGGGGAAACTAGTTGCGTTAGGGTGGGGAAGCTAAGACTATAAAACCAGGTTCCTTTGTCTACTTGGGGCGCACGTTCTCCTGGCTATGAGGGTGCGCCCGGCTCTGCAGACTCGTGAATAAAGGCCTCGCTTTACTGCTCAAGTCCTGTGTCCCGGTTTTTATTGTGAGCGTTTCTCACACTGGAGACACTTAAGTTTCTGTCCTACAGTTTCCCAAACCTCTAAATCATATGACCCTTCATCTGGGAACTAGGGGCAGTGAAAATTTACTGCCCATAATAGATTAAGTAAATTCTTTTTTTCCACCTGACATTCTACAGCTTTTAGGAACCAAAAGAGCCAGCGGAAATTAACATCCTGTTCTTTAGAAAGACTCGTCCCCATGATAGAAAGAAAATAGAAACAGAATTTTTATGAAAGAAAGTTATTTAGCTTGCTCTCTCTCATATATATAAATACTAAGTTGGGAAACACCACGGGGATGGGGCTGTGATTGTTTTTACAGTGGGCCTAGCGTTCCGTGGACTTTGTCTTCTAGCTGGCGGGAAACCTAGTCTTTCTTTCCCGGTCCATGTTCCAAGTTATCCTGTCACGGGAGTGTTGTTCATCAGCGAGTACCACTAGCGGGCATGTTAAACTACTTGTCCCGCACCCGCAGTGTTGTGGCAATTTTTTTTTTTTTTTTTTTTTTTTTGAGGAGAGAGAGTGAAAATGAATGTGAGTATATAGACAGGAACAGAGCAGCTGAGACGTTTTGAGAAAAGAAAGGAGAAATTTTAGGAAAGAAAAGAAAACTCCCTTCCTTTAACTAAGCACACTGACGGCCTTACCAATGAGTCCCTCCATTCGGGATGATTTGGCCAATTTTTCCCTCTGACCACTCGTGCTGTCCACAGTCCTTGGCTCATAGCCGATGGCACTTCAGCGAGTCCTTTGCCCCACGTTGGTGCGCCACCCGAGAGATTCTGGGTCCCTCGGAATGGATGAAGAAATTACTCAGACACTCACCATCTGAGGAAGGAAGGGAGGGTTTTTTTTTTTTTTCTGAGGAAAATCGCCCCTGTTTCTTTATTAGCTGGGGTTTTATCTACTTTCTACATGCAGAAATGCATAAGAAAAATATGCAACCCTTCACCAAATGGTTGGGAGTAACAACAAAGGGAAATACAGATCAATACAGGGTTGAAACACCCAGGTATTTTACACAAGTTCAAAAACATTTCCTCTTACTTAATCGTTCTGTTTTTCACTTTCTCCTGATAAGAATTTGCGGCTATTCAGAGAAACACAGAGCAGGTTTCCTTTTCCTTAAAAGCCACTTTGCATTTCTATTCTACCTTTAACCCCCTCCGCCCTGCCCCCAAGGGTGGGATTCATAGCAAACATGAAAGACAAAAACCAACCGGTTAAGACAGCTTCTCATTTTCCGGCTGGGCTCCACACAGTGGTCGTCAAAGTTTTTTGATCCACACCTGCTTGTCTCCCACATTCTAATATGTTTGACCTTAAGATTTCTATTTCTGTACAGGTTAACCAATGTAAACACTGTGATGTTTGCATGAATTTTTTGTAAAATATGTTGTATATGAGTTTTCAGGTAGAAATGAGTGTGCTTTTCTTGTTCTAGTATCTTTGACGTGAGATTTCTGTGGGTTTTTTTTGAAGGTTCTTCCTCAACTTTATTTTTCCTCTCTAAAGTTATCTAGAACTAATACACGCACACACACATACACACACACACACACACACACACACACACACACACCTATATGTAAATACAGTATCCACATTCTTAATTTGTTCTGAAAATAGATCTTATAAATAAAGTCCTGCAACTTGTTTTCTTCTCCAGTCAATAAGTCATAGACAACCTTCTATATTAATACATATGGATCTATCTCATTTTTTAAATTGGTTGTGTTGTATTCCTTTTAAAAAATTACTAATGACTGTTTAAAAATTTTTAAATTTATTTATTGTTTTTCTATTACAGCTGTCCCTTTCCCCCTCATTTCTCCCCACCACCCAGCCCACCCCTTCTCCCACAGTCAAATCCCCACCCCGTTGTCCATGTCCATAGGTCATTTATACTAGCTCCTTAACTAGAACCTTTCCTTTCTTACTCCCCTTCTTCCCCTACCCTCTGGTCACTGTTAGTCTGCTCCTTGCTTACATGTCTCTGCTTCAATCTTGTGTGTTTGTTTGTGTTGTTCATTAGTTTCCTGTATTAGCTGATATCATTTGGTATTTGTCTTTCATTGCCTGGCTTATTTCACTAAGCATAATTCTCTCTAGTTCCATCCATGTTATCGCAAATGGTAAGATATCCTTCTTTCTTTCTGCTGCATAATATTCCACTGTGTAAATGTACCACAGTCTTTTGATCCACTTATCTATAGATGGGCACTTAGACTGTTTCCAGCACTTCGCTATTGTAAATAGTACTGCTATGAACATAGGGGTGCATAAGTTCTTTTGAATTGGTGGTTCAGGATTCTTCGGGTATAATCCTAGCTATGAAATCACTAGATCAAAAGGCAGTTCCATTTTTAGTGTTTTGAGGGAAATTCCATACTGTTTTCCATAGTGGCTACACCAGGCTGCATTCTCACCAACAATGTACTAGGGTTCCCTTTTCTCAACATCCTCACCAGCACTTGTTGTTTGTTGATTTGTTGATGATGGTCATTATGACGGTGTGAAGTGGTATCTCATTGTGCTTTTTATTTGCATCTCTCTGATGCCTAGTGATGTTGAGCATTCTTTCATATGCCTTTGTACACTCCGAATGTCGTCTTTGGAGAAGTGTTTATTCAGGCCCTTTGCACATTTTTTAACCGGGTTGTCTTTCTTCTTGGTGTTGAAATGTATACGTTTTTTATATATTTAGAAGATCAATCCCTTGTCTGACATATTATTGGCAAGTGTGTTTTCTCATATGGTTAGTTCCCTTTTCATCTTGCTGATTATTATTATTATTATTATTTTGCAGAACAGAAAATTCTTTAGTTTGATGTGGTCCCATTTGTTTATGCTTTCCTTTATTTCTTTTACCTTATTGATATATCAGTGAAAATATTGCTACATGGGATATCTAAAAATTTCCTGCCTATGTTTTCTTATAGGACTTTTATGGTGTCATGGCTTTCTTTTAAGTCTTTTATCCATCTTGACTTTATTTTCGTGTATGGTGTAAGTTAGCGGTCTAGTTTCATTTTCTTGCATATCCTTCTCCAGTTGTCCAAGCAGCATGTGTTGAAGAGGCCCTTTTCATTCCACTTGATGTTCCTTCCCCTTTTGGACCTGGGTTTATTTCTGGACTCTATTCTGTTCCATTGATATATATGTCTGTTCTTATGCCAGTGCCAGATTGTTTTGATTACAGTTTCTTTATAGTATAGTTTGATATCAGGTGTTGTGATTCTTTCTACTGTGTTCTTCATCAAGATTGCTGTGGCTATTCAAGGTCTTTTTAGGTTCCATATAAATTTTTAAAATATTTGTCCTATGTCTGTGAAATATGTCATTGGTATTTTAATTAGGATTGTTTAAATCTATAAATTGCTTTGGGTAGTATAGACATTTTAATGATGTTGATTCTTTCCACTTATGAACATGGTACATGCTTCCATTTATTCATACCTTCCTCAGTTTCTTTCTACAGTGTTCTGTAGTTTTCAGTGTACAGGTCTTTTACATCCTTAGTTAAGTTTATTCCTAAGTACTTTATTTTTCTTGTTGCTATAGTAAATGGGATTTTTATCTAGTTTCTAGCACTGATATTTTATTATTGATGTACAGAAATGCCTTCGAGTTCAGAATATTGACTCTGTACCCTGCTATTTTGCCAAATTCACTTATTAGGTCCAGCAGTTTATTTCATGGAGTCTATAGGTTTTCCTGTATATACTATCTTGTCATCTGAAAATAATGACAATTTTACTTCCTTTTTCCAATTTGGATGCCTTTTATTTCTTTTTCTTCTCTGATTGCTGTGGCTAGAACTCCAAGACTATGTTGAATAGGAGTGGAGTAAGTGGACATCCTTGCCTTGCTCCTGATTTCAGGGGGAATGCTTTCAGTTTTTGTCCATTGAGTATGATGTTGGCTTCAGGTTCCCCATATATGGCCTCTATTATGTTGAGGTATACTCTCTCTATAACCACTTTGCTGAGTGTTTTCATCATAAATGGGTGTTGTACTTTGTCAAATGCTTTTTTAGCATTTATTGATATGATCATGTGACCTTTGTCTTTCATTTTGTTTATGCGGAGTATTATGTATATTGACTTGAGAATATTAAACCATCCTTGTATCCCTGAGGTGGATCTCATTTGATCGCAGTGTATGATCTTCTTAACACATTGCTGGATCTGGTTTGCCAATATTTTGTTGAGGATTTTAGCATCTATGTTCATCAGCAATATTGGCCAGTAGTTTTCTTTCTTCATTGTGTCATGAGCTGTTTTTGGAATTAGGGTAATATTGGCCTTATAGAAAGAGTTTGGGAGTTTTCCCTCTTCCTGTATATTTTGAAATAGTTTGAGAAGGATAGGAGTTAGTTCTTCCTTAAATGTTTTGTAAAATTTTCCTGTGAAACCATCTGGTCAAGGGTTTTGTCTACCGAGAGTTTTTTGATTACTGTTATCAGTCTATTGAGACTCTCTGCTTCTTGAATCAGTTTTGGAAGGTTATATGTTTCTGGAAATTTGTCCATTTCATCCAGGTAGTCAAATTTCTTGTCACACAGTTGTTCATAGTAATTGCTTACAATCCCTTTTATTTCTGTGATATCAGTTGTGATTTTTTCTCCTTAATTTTTGATTTAGTTTATTTGGGTCCTCTCTTTTTTTCTTGATGAGCCTGGCTAAAGGCTTGTCAATTTTGTTTATCTTTTCAAAGAATCAGCTCCTGGTTTTATTGATCTTTTGAACTGTTTGTTTTTTCTCTTGTCATTTAATTCTGCTCTGATCTTGATTATTTCCTTCCTTCTTCTTGCTCTGGGCTTTGTTGTTGTTCTTCTAGTTCCTGTAGCTGTAGGGTTAGCTTTTTTATTTGTGATTCTTCTATCCTTTATAGTAAGCCTGTATTGCTAAAAACTTTCCTCTCAGGACCACTTTTGTGGTGTCCCATAGGTTTGGAGCTGTTATGTTCATTATCATTTGTTTCAAAGAAACTTTTATATTTTCCTCGATGTCATTGTTAACCCATTCATTATTTAGTTTCATGTTATTCATTCTACATGAATTTGAATGTTTTTGAGTTTTTTCCCTGAGGTTCATTTCCAGTTTCAAGCCATTGTGATCTGAGAAGATGCTTGAGATAATTTCAAATTTCTTGCAATTTTTGATGCTTCTTTTGTGCCCTTTCATGCGGTCTATCTTTGAAAATGTTCCCTGTGCACTTGAAAAGAATATATATTTGTTTTTTTCGGTGAAAGGTTTCTATATATACCAATTGAGTGCATTTAATCTAAAATGTTCACTGTCTCAATATCCTTGGTGTTTCTTTGCTTCAAAGATCTGTCCATTGTTGACAACGGGGTGTTAAAGACCCCTAGGATGAGTGTGTTGCTGTTGATATCCTTCTTTAAGGCTTTCAAAACCTATAGACTTCAGGAAAAAACTACTCAACCTAATAAGTGAATTTGGCAAAATAATAGGGAACAAAGCCAATTTTCAGAAATCTAAGGCATTTCTGTAAACCAAGAATAAAATATCAGAGATAGAAACTAGAAATAAAATCCCATTTTCTCTAGCAACAAGAAAAATAAAGTACTTAGAAATAAGCTTAACAAGGAGATAAAAGACCTCTACTCAGAAAACTACAGAACAATGAAGAAATAAATTAAGGAAGTTACAAATAAATAGAAGCATATACCATGTTCATGGATGGGAAGAATCAACATCATTAAAATGTCCATAACTACCCAAAGCAATTTACATTTAATGCAATCTCTATTAATCTACCAGTGACATATTTCACAGAATTAGAACAAATATTTCAAAAATTTATATGGAACCTAAAAAGACCCTGAATAGCCACAGCAATCATGAGAAGAAGAACACAGTACCTCATGTAAAACCATACTCCAAAGCCACTGTAATCAAAACAGTCTGGTACTGGCATAAGAACAAATGTATAGATTAATGGAGCAGAATAGTGAGGAGTAAGAACAGGAAGTTAAAGAACTAGTATAAATGACCCCTGGACATGGACAATGTGGTGGGGATTGACTGTGGGAGAAGAGGTGGGATGGTGCAGGAAAGCAATTGGGGAAAAATGGTAGAACTGAAATAGAAAAACAATAAATAAATCAAAATTTATAAAAAAATAAAAATGAAAATGTTAAAGAATAGAAAAAAAGGAAACACTATATTTTGCTTCTTTGGGGTGAAAACTTCTCTATATATATCAATTAAGTCCATTAGATCTAGAGTATTGTTCAACGTCTCAATATCCTTAGTGTTTCTTTGCTTTGAAGATCTGTCCATTGTTGACAATGGAATGTTAAAGTACCCTAAGATGAGTGTGTTCCTATTGATATCCTTGTAGTCTTTCAAGATTTTCCTTATATATTTGGGTGCTTCGATGTTGGATGCATATATGTTTTCCAGGGTTATATGTTCTTGATGGATTATTCTCAAGTATTATGAAATGTCCTTCTTTGTCTCCTTTCATGGCCTTTGCTGTGAAATCTGTTTTGTCTGATATTTGTATTGCTATCCCAGCTTTTTTTCATGTCCATTTGCTTGAAATACTTTTTCCATCCCCTCACTTTCAGTTTCTGTAGATCTTTTGTTCTGAGGTAGGTCCCTTGTAGACAGTGTATATTTGGGTCATATTTTATTATCCATTCCACTACCCTATGTCTTTTTATTGGAGCATTTAATCCATTTACATTTAAGGTTATTATTGACAGGTCTTTATTCATTGTAAATTTTCTCTTTGTACCTGTGTTCCTCTCCTTCTCTCTTTTACTTCTTCTTCTTAAAGTAGTCCCTTTAGCATCTCTTGCAATGCTGGTTTGTTGGAGATGTAATCTTTTAGTTTTCCTTTGTCTGGGAAACTCCTTACTTCACCTTCCATTTCGGAAGAGAGCCTTGCTGGGTAAATTATTCTTGTTCGTAGGTCTTTGTTTTTCACTGCATCAAGTATTTTTTTGCCATTCCCATCTGACTTGTAGTGCTTCTGTTGAGAAATCTGATGATAGCTTTATTTTGGTCCCTTGTACGTTATTAGCTATTTCTTGCTGCCTTTAGGATTCTCTCTTTGTCTTTGAAGGTTGCCATTTTAATTATGATGCACCTTGGAGTGGGACTCCTTGAATTCACCTTCATTGGCACCCTCTGTGCTTCCTGTACTTGTGAGAATTTTTCTCTCATCATGTTTGGGATGTTTTCTGTCACTACTTTTTCAATCAGGTTTTCTATCCCTTGCTCCTCTTCTTCTCCTTCTGGTATCTATATGATACAGATATTGTTTTTCATGTTGTCCTGCATCTCTATTAAACCTTCTTCATGCTTTTTCAGTCTTTTCTCATTTTGTTGCACTGGGAATATTTTTCTACTTCATCCTCTAGCTCACTGATACAATCCTCTGCTTTGTATAGCCTGCTTATGATCTCTTCTACTGTGTTCTTCAGTTCAGAAATTGTATTCTTCATTTCTTCCTGGCTCTTATTGATAATGCCTATGTTCTTTTTAATGCTGGTATAGTTCTCAATAAGTTCCGTTAGCTTTTCTGGAGCTCTTTGTAGTTTCCCTGGAGTTCACTGTAATTTTCTCTGAGTTTGTTGAGTTCATTGAGTTTCCTTATTATCATTGTTTTGAACTCCATGTCTGATAGTTTGCTTGCTTCCATTTCATCTATCCATCCTTCTGGGAACTCCTCCTTTCCTATGGATGGGGTATTGTTTCTTCATCTACCCATTTTTATGTGGCTTTTCTTGTTTGTTTTTGCTTCTTAGACTGATCTGTTTTGACTTCCTGCTTTCATGTTGTGACTTTCTGTGGTAGGTGTTCTGTTGGATTCAGAAGTGCAGACTTCTTGATCTCATGAACTTGATGCTGTTGGGATGCCCTTTATAACTTATTTGGGCTGTCCGGTAGAATTTTGCTTTTGTTTGTTGTTGTGTTGCTCTTTGGTGGATCCTTTCCTCCAGCTAGCTGACTGAGAGTCACTCCACCCACCTCATTTTGTAAAACAAAGCCATCTGCCCAGGCAAGAATCCCACACTTACAAAGATATCCCAGACTCCCTCAATCACTGTATCAACTGCAAATGAGCCAGTATTAATAAAGATGTAAAGAGATTGAGACTATTAAAAGAAAGGAAAAACAAATAGGAGTTGACTAATTGAAAGAAAAATGATTTTTGAGAGGGGAGTTGGAGGAGCAATAATAGTAGGGAGAAGTGACAAGGCAATGAGAGAAAGAAAAATTTATATTGCATATTAAAAAGGGAGGTAAAAAGGCAGAATGAACTAAGCGAAGGGAAATGTGTACTGCTAGGTTTAAACAGAAGTTTTAATATATATATATACACACACACACATATATATAGTGTGTGTGAGAGAACACACACACACACACAATAAGAAAGATCAATAACAAGAAAAAAATAAGCACTACATTAAAGAAAATGTTTCTCCACAGCACTAACAGTAACCTGTGATATAAGATTAATATAGGTGGGATGGGCGTAAGAGGTAAAAAAGAGAGAGACGCTCAAAATATGTTTGGAGGAAAGGGAAGTGATTTTGAGATGATAGAAGGAGATGGAATACTTAGAGCGAGTAATGAAAATCAGGCTAAGTCAGGGAAAAATTCAAATTTAAAGTGAAAGGAGGAAAGAGCTGCAGGAAGGTATGAATAGATTAGGAGAGGGAAATGATAAGATGTGAGATTTGAAATACCAGAATAGTGAAGATCTATGAATATAAAATTGGAGGAATGTCACTGTTTGATCAAGGTGGAGAGAAAATAAGTGTATTTTATGATGAGAAAATGAAAGTGAGGTCACTAATGACAAGAAAAATGGTATGGAAGCTGGAGAGGTGAGAAAAAAATGAGTGTAAATTGGAAATTAGTCATAGTAAAAGAAAAGATAGAATTTAAAACAAAAATGGGAGGAAATCAGATGGTATAATTGATTGAGAATTGGGAGGAGCAAAATATGATTTAAAATAAATGATAATATAAAGACTTTACTTATAATGCATAGACTGGGAGGACAAACAAGGACTATTGAAAAGATATGTAGGAAAACTCCTGTAGAAGATCACAGTGGAACTTGTCTTCATAGTGTCTGTATTTTTCCACTTTCTTCTCTTTCTGGATTTACCCCTGCTGACGTTAGTTTGTGTCCAAGTCTGAATCTAGGCAGCCTTATCTCAACTACCAATGCTCTTCTGCCTGTGTCTCTCTCTTTCACTTTTTATTCCAGTTGCTCTGTAATCCAGTCAGGCTTAAGCATCATGGGGCAGGGCCAAGTACTTTCTTCAGGCGGGGCTACTGCTTCCCCTCTGTTGTTGCCACCTGGAGGGGAGCAATCTGCCCAAACAATTTCTCCTGCAGCACTGGAAATAAGTCTGCACTGGGGTCTATTCTGCTGTCACCCTGCACTCCCTCACTGACACCACCTCTCCAATCTCACCTCAAGTGTCTCCTCCTCCTAACTCAGTGAAAACAAATAAAGAAACAAAAGAAGCATTGCTTTATGCCTCTTAGAGCCACATTCCGCCTGGCTTACTCTCAGCTCTGCCAGTGTTTAGGCCCCCAAACCTCTCAGAGAAGATCTTCTGGGCATGTAAAATCTCTCTGCACATTGGGGCACTGTAAAATCTCTCTGCACACTGAGCTGCTGCCCTTGGGCGCCAAGTCGGCACTCACAGGATTCCTGCCAGAGTTTCTTCTGCAATTTGTACCGATATTTCACTAGGAAGCAGCCTCCTGCATCCACCTGTGGCCACAAAGCTCAACTCCAGTCAATGTCCAGCTGTTCATGTTACAGAAAGGGGTTGTCCAAAAACCCCCAGAGCTTGCAGCTGGGGAATGGGGAAAAGGAAGCAGCTTTCAGGATGCCTTCACATGCCTGAGGCTAGGGGCTAGTGTCTTTGTTTGTTATGCAAATTGATTTAATGCATCCAAGGCCCGGGAAGATGGGAGGGGCTTGGACAGGGTGGGGGTGGGTTATGGAAAAAGCATAAGAGCCTGCATGAGGTTCTGTGAATGGTCAGAACTGGGGACCATGCTGACTGCGTCACAGGACGCAGTCAGGGATTTAAAAATAAGCAGCAGACATTTTAATGGAACTGACCATGCGGTTTTGAAAAGGAAGGAGTTCTCCATACAGGTCTGAGAGAGGACCGCCATGAGGCTCTGGGCTCTCCATGTGGATTAGAAAGGGGGGACTGACCATGCGACTTTGAGAAGGGAGAACTCTATGCAGTTTACAAGGAGGCTGAGAATCCACGAAGTTCTGAATTAAAAGCTGGCGAGCACCTTAACACAGACAAGACCTCCCCCAATCAGAACTGAATGATTGGCAGCTACCGGTAAAGCTGAACTGTGTTTAGGAAGTAGGGAAACCGTTTCTCTAACTTTTCTAAAACTAGCCTGGTTTGGTAGAGGGAGGAAGAAATATGTGTTTTAAGAAATATAAGACTTAATGCAGAAATCTGCAAATAATCTGAATCTAAATAACTGTTAAATAAACAATTCTTTTTATTTTCACTAAACTCTGGTATTGAGAGTTATAATTCTGGCGGCGGGCAATCGGACCCCTAACTAAATAGCCTGTGTGTTCTGTTTCAATTGGAGCAGACCAGGGGTTCTGTAACATTCATATATATGATTTCTCAATACTTAAGCCAAAGATCCAGACCCAGGAGGAGGCCAGCACACCTTTTAACTGGATTTCTCCCGAATATCATTGCTGGAGAGGGTGCCCACAGTGGGAGCACAGCCTCCAGGCCTCTGCATTCCTCTGGCCTTCACTCTTCACCCCCTTGGGTCCTGGCTACTGAGTTGGTCCACCAGTGTCCCTTCCTGGTGCATCCTGAGGTGCTGGGCTGGGGTGGGCCCACCCCCCCCACCATGGTGACTCCGCTTATAAAGTGCGGGCTGGGTTTCCTTCTATCTCCTGCGATCTTCCCATGCTCCTGTCTCTGTTTGCCCTATCTGAAAGCTGCTCTCACCCACTCTGCTCTCTGCCTGTCTTCCAAGCCCCCTCCACAATAGGAACACACCCAGCAGGCTGCTAACTACTCTGCCGCATCTTCCTCTAAAGTCCCCTAGTGTTTTTTCTATGAAAACATTGAAATTACTGTAATAGTATTCTTTTTCTTTAAAATATGTTTTATTGATTAACAGTACAGTTGTCCCAATTTCTTTTCCCTCTCTCCCCTCCATCTGGTGGCCCCCCTCCCTCCAGTTGTCCCCTCCTTTTAGTCCATGTCCATTGGTTGTGCATATAGTTCTTCTCAGCCTCTTCCTGTCTCCTCCATTCCCTCCTACTATGCTTCTTAATTCCTGTACCATCTCCCTCCTTTTCCCCCTTCCCCCTCCCTGCTGTCCTCCCCCAAATATGTTCCCCATACCTATAGTTCTTTTTCCACTCTTGTTGCCTATTTAGTTTGCCTTTGTTTCGATTCTCTAGCTTCTGTTGTTGGTTCTTGTGATGCAGTTTTCATTTTAATGTTCATAGTTTTGATCCTCCTTCTAAACCAGTCCCTGTAACATCTCATGTAACAGTGGTTTGGATCTAATGAACTCCTTCAGTTTTACTTTGTCCTGGAAGCACTTTCTCTGCCCTTCTATTCTGAATGACAGTTTCACCAGATAGAGTATTTGTGGCTGTAGGTTTTTGATTTTCATTACTTTGAATATTTCTTGCCAGTCCCTTCTTGCCTGCATGGTCTCCTTTGAGAAATCAGCTGATAGTCTAATTGGGACCCCTTTGTACATGATTCTTTTCTTCTCTCTTGCTGCTTTTAAGATTCTCTCTTTATCTTTAGGTTTTGACAATTTGATTATAATGTGTCTTGGAGTGGTTCTCCCTGGATCCAGTTTTTCTGGAACTCTCTGTGCTTCCTGGACTTGTAAGTCTATTTCCTTCCCCAAGTTCTGGAAGTTCTGTTTCATTATGTTTTCACATAATTTTTCAGTTTCTAGTTCTTGTTCTTCATCCTCTGGCAATCCTATTATTTGAATGTTCATTCTCTTTTAGCTGTCCCAGAGGTTTCTGAGCCTCTCCTCACTTTCCTTACTTTTTGTTTCCTCTCTGCACTGGTTGACTGTTCCTTCCCTATGTTCTGGTTTGTTGATTTGATCTCTGGATTTTATTTCCTCACCATTTGTCTTGTATGAGTTTTTGTTTGTTTCAGTATGAGTAGCTTTCTTCCTTCCCTGTCTTGTTCCAAATCTTTTGTTAATTCTGTAAGCCACCTTATAACTGTAGCTCTGAACTGAGCCTCAGAAAGGTTTTCTATTTGTTCATCTGTCAGGTCCCGCATCTGCTGCCTGGTGAGTTGCATCACCGGGATTTCAATCATTGTTTGCTTCATTCTGACAGACTTATGTTTAGCTTTGCTTCCTGGGCAGGCTATAGGGGGCGGAGCCCTGTGCACTCATCACTACCTGGCGACCACTGACAATTGTTGGTCGCATTTTGGGGCTTTGTGTGGGGGCAGGGGTCCAAGATGGATTCCTGCCATTACTCTCTGCTGAGAGACCGGGATCCGTCCCCCCGCCCTCTGGGCCTCACCGTCTGAAGCAATGGGGGGGAGCTGCCTTTCCCAGCATTGGAATCCCGAGCTGCGGGGTCTCGACTGCAGCCAGGATTGCTCCTCTGGCTTTTCTCGCAGTCCCGCCGCTATGCCCACTGCTACCACAGACAGGACTGCATTTTCTCGCCCCTCCTACCTGTCCAAATGAGTACCGCTGGTTTACAACTTCATACGTTGGGCTTCCATGTAGTTTTATTTTCAGGAATTTCTGGTTATCTTTTGTTTTGAGGTAGTTGTATTTCTTTTTAGTTGTAGAGGGAGACCGAGCATGTCAGTCTAAACTTACATCTTCGCCGGTGTAATAGTATTCTTATGTTCTCTGTGTATTAGAGTTAACATTAGAATGATTATAGTAGAAAGAAGCAGAAATAGTACTGTAATGAAAAGTTGGTTTTGCTGTCATTTTTGGCCAAGATTGTGAGTAAAATATGTTGAACAGTAGTTTGCTAGGTAGAAATTAGTGTGGTTTTCTCATTGAAATATGTTTGACCTAGAGATTCCTCTGTATGTACATGTTAACCAATGTAAACACTTCTACCTCAAGTTCAAGCAAATAATGTCTAGTTTATTATAGAAATTATAGGTTAAGTATTCAAAAAAGCATCACACATTCCCTAGTGCTTTTTGTACTTAGAACATTGAAATTCCTCTAACAATAGTTTGATGGTTCGATGTACATTATAGTTAGTAGAATGATTATAGTAGTAAGGATCAGAGATATCGCTTCCATGAAATTTCATTTTGTTTTGATGTTTGCTAAAGATTCTTACTAAAATATGTTGAACAGTAGTTTGGAAATTAGAAATTAGTGTGATTTTTCTCATTCACATTTGTTTAAACTTCAGATATCTATAAGTACATGTTAACCAATGTAAACATTGTGTTCAACAAGTTGAAGCAAATAGTGTCTATGTTACTATATAAACTATGAGGATAAATACGAACTAAATTGATACACTTTCCCTAGTATTTTTTTTACATAGAACATTGAAATTATTGTAATAATATTGATATGGTTCACTGTCTGTTGTAGTTAACTTTAGAATGATTAAAGAAATAATGCTTTCATGAAAAGTTGGTTTTCCGATGATGTTTGGCCAAGATCCTTAGTAAAATAGGTTGAGCCATGTTTGCTAGATAAAAATTAGTGTTTTTTTTTTTTTGTTGTTGTTGTTGTTCAGATCTGTTTGGTCTTGAGTTTCCTATATATGTACTTGTTAACCCATGTAAACACTGTGTCGTACAACATGTTAAAGCAAGAAATGTCTAGTTTACTAAAGAAACTATGGAGACTTCAGGCCAACTTGGAGCCTAGAAAGACATGCTGCATCTCCCTCCACAACTAAGAAGGAATACAACTACCTCAAAACTATAGACAATCAGAAGTTCCGAAAATCGAGCTGCATAGAAGTCCATCAGACAAAGATATAAAGAAGAAATACTCATCCAGACAGGTAGGAGGGGCAGAGATGATGCGGTGTGATGGTGGCAGCAGCGGTGCAGGGGCAGGCCAGCGGAAAGCACAGCCACACATTTAAAAAAGTCGGGAGGGACACCTGGGGAGCGATCCCAGCACCAGACCAGACCGTGCAACTCATGGTCCCAGCGCCAGGGAAAATAAAGCCTCATTGCTTCTGACTGTGCAAACCAGTGGGGGTTGGGGTGGGGGAAGAAACTGCTGGTGTCACAGCAGAGTCCGCTTGTTTAAAGGGCCCCCACAGACCTGGAACATTCGCAGACCCACCCACTCTGAGAACGACAGCCAGGGCAACAGCTAGAGAGGCGCCAGTCCCATATGGAAGTGGGAGAAGTGCCTGGAAAAGGGGAGAGTGCTGAGTAGGTGGCATTGTTCCCTCTCAGACCCCCTCCTCCCAACACAGGGCCACAATGTTGTGAAACAGGTCACCCTCTACTGACTAATACCTAAGGCTCCACCCCTTACAATGTCACAGGTGGGACAGCTCTACCTGAGATACAGAAGCAAACAAACACAGAAACCTGTCAAGATGCATGGCCCAAAAGAGGGAACGAATCAAGGTCCCAGTGGGAGAACTAAGTGACGAGGAGATAGCCAACCTAACAAACAAGGAAATAGCCAATCTAACAGACTCGGAGTTCAAAACACTGGTGATAAAGATGCTCTCAGGCTTGAGAGATATGCATAAGAACGAGAAATGCATAAGGGGGGAAGTGAAGGCTATGCTAAATGAAATGAAGGAAAATCCACACAAAACCAATAACGAAGAGAAGGAAACCAGGGTTCAAACCAATGATTTGAAATGTAAGGAATTAAAAAACAGCCAGCCAGTACAGAATAAGGAAACAAGAATTGAAAAAAATGAGCAGAGGCTTAGGAACCTTTGGGACAACTTTAAACATGCCAACATCTGAACCACAGAGGTGCCAGAAGGAGAAGAGGAAGAGCAAGAAATTGAAAACTTATGTGAGAAAATAATGAAGGAAAACTCCCCAAATTTGGTAAAGGAAATAGACATACAAGTCCAGGAAGCACCAAAAATCCCAAAAAAGCTAGACCCAAAAAGAACTACACTATAACACAACATAATTAAAATGCCAAAAGTTCAAGATAGAGAGAGAATCTTAAAGGCAGCAAGAGAAAAGCAGAGAGTTATGTACAATGGGTACCTATAAGATTATCAGCTGATTTCTCAAAAGAAACTTTGCAGGCAAGAAGGGGCTGGCAAGAAGTATTCAAGGTGATGAAAAGCAAGGACTTACAACCAAGATTACTCTATCCAGCAAAGCTATCATTTAGAATGGAAGGGCAAATAAAGTGCTTCCCAGACAAGGTAATACTAAAGGAGTTCATCATCACCAAGCCATTATTATATGAAATGTCAAAGAGACTTACGTAAGAAAAAGAAGATCAAAATTATGAACATTAAAGTGATAACAAATTCACAACTATCAACAACTGAATCTAAAAAATAAAGCAAAACCAGCTAAGTAAACCAGAATAGGAGCAGGATCATAAGTATGGGGATAATTTGGAGGGTTATCAGCTGGGAGGGGGAAGGGGGAGACATGGGATGTTAAGAATAGCATAGGAAAGGGTGAAGCCAAAGAACCTATATGCACAACCCATGGACATGAACTAAGTGGGGATTGGGTTGCTGGGGGAAAGGGGGTAGTGGGCAGATGGAAGCAAAGGGGAAAATATTGGGACTACTCTAACAACAGAATCAATAAAATACACTTAAAAAAAAAAGAAACTATGAGGTTAGGTATGTACTAAATCATTACACACAGTCCTTTTTCTACTTAGGAATTTGAAATTTGTATAATAATACTCTTGGTTTACTGAGTGTTATAATTAACTTTAGAAAGATTAGAGTAGTAAGATGCAAAAGAGTGCTTTCAGGAAAAGTTTATTTCACTGTGATGTTTCATCAAGATTCTTAGTAAAATATGTTGGATAGTAGTTTTCTAGGTAGCAATTGGTGTGGTTTTCTCAACCAAATCAGTTAGGCCTTCAGTTTCCTATGTATATACTATTTAACCAGTGTAAACACTGAGTTCCACAACAAGCTCAAGCATGTGATGTTTAGTTTACTATAGAAACCATGAGGTTAAGTATGCACTAAAACATTACACATTCCCTAGTGCTTTATCTTTGTAGAACATCAAAATTTCTATAATAATATTCTTATAGTTCACTGTGTATTGTAATTAACATTGGAATAATTATAATAGTAAAGAGCAGAGATACCTCTTTCATGGACAGTTTGTTTTACAGTGGTGTTTGCTCAAGTTTCTCATTGAAATACATTTTACAGTCATTTGGAAGGTAGAATTAGTGTGGTTTTATCACTGAAATTTCTTTAAGTTTCCTATATGTGCTTCTTAACAAATTATAAACACTGGGTTCTCCAAAAAGTTGAAGAAAGTAATGTCTAGTTTGCTATAGAACTATGAGGTTAAATATGTACTAAAGTGTTACACTTTCCCTAGTTCTTTTTTTAGTTAGAACATTGAAATTGCTGTGATAATATTCTTATACTTCAGTGTGTGTTGTAGTTAACATTAGAATGATTATAGTGTATAAGCAGAAATAGCACTTCCATGAAAACTTGGTTTTGTTGTGCTATTTGGCCAAGAGTTTAGAAAATAAATTGAACAGTAGTATGCTAGGTAAAAATTAGTGTGGTTTTCTCATTCAAAATGTTAGGCCTTCATTATCCTATGTGTGTTCTTGTTAACCAATGTAAACACTATGTTCTCCATCATGTAATGTCTAATTTACTATGGAAATTATGAGGTTAAGTATGCACTAAAGCTTTACAGTTCCCCTAGTTCTTTTATATTTCAAACTTTAAAGTGACTGTTACTATATTCTTATGGTTTACTGTGTGTCATAGTTAACATTAGAATTATTACAGTAGTAAGAAGCAAAGATATCACTTTATGAAAACTTAGTTTAGCTGTGATGTTCAGTCAAGTTTCTTAGTAAAATATGTGAAATAGTATTTTGAAAGGTAAAATTAGTGTGGTTTTCTCATTCAAGTCTGTTTGACCTTCAGTCTCCGGTGTATGTGCTTGTTAACCAATGTAAACACTGAGTTCTCCAACAAGTTCAAGCAAGTAGTGTCTAGTGTATGTAGTATAGAACCTATGAGGTTATATATGTACAAAATTGATATACTTTCCCTAGTGCTTTTTCAACTTAGAACATTGAAATATCTATAGTAATATTTTTATGATTCATTGTGTGTTGTAGTTAACATTAGGATGATTATAGACGATCCAAGATGGCTAGGAGTAAGTGGAAGCTACACTAACCTCCTCTCAGGTTCAATCTGGAATTACAACTTAATTGTAGAGAATCATCTGGAATAAGACACTGAACACTAGCTGGAGAGAAGCCCTATAATAACGAACAGCAAAAGAAACCACTTCATCACAACATGTCTAGTATGGAGTCTGGGAGAGACATGAGAGTGCTGGCTGGGCTCCCACAGGTGGCAGCTAAATATATGGAGAAATATTTCATTGTCCCAAAGGTTCTCCCTGAAAAGTGTTGGGTCTACACCTGAAGCTGGGCTCCCCAGCCTACTGAATCAGAGCCAAAAGTAAACCAGATAGCATCAAGCTGTGAAAAGTGAAAGTGGCAGGGTTTATTTTTTTGCTGGCCCAAGTGGGGCAGCTCGAGACACAGAAAGATTCTTAAATGGAAAAAACACAAAATTTATTTTCACCCACTTACCCTGTGCTTCAGCAGAGGGAAGGCAAAGTTAACTAGAGATGCTTGAAGAGAGTTTGAGGCAGTGGCTTTGGGGAGAGAACTGAGGGTGCAGTCAATAGGACCCTCCTGCTGACTCATCCCCCATACTGAAGGAGCCTTCTAGCTCAGGCAGACCACTCACCTCCAAGTGGCAACAGCCTGGTGGGAAGCAATAGTCCTGCCCCCAGGAGTTACTTGGCCCTATCATGAGTACATAGGCCTGACCGCTGATTACAGATTGAATAGATTAACATCTGAAGGAGACAGATGCAGAAGGTAGGTATCTGATAGTCTCAAACAGGCTGCCTAGGCCCAGACAGGGACATGATGTGACATCACCAGGGACAGATCCAGAAAGAGAAGAAAGTGGTCTCCTACCACAGACCACATCATGAAGACAGGGAGTCAAAGCAGATCAATCTAAGAAGCAGAAACAAACAAGAAGAGTTACCTAAAAGGGAGAGACAAAAAAACAAACAAAAAAACCCCCCTGCCAAACAAAAGGGAAAAGACCACAGAAAACTGCTAAGTGAAATAGACATGCCAACTAACAGACATTGAGTTCAAAACAATGGTTATAAGGAAGCTCAATGAGCTCAGCAAGCTCATAGAAAACTACAGAGAACTCAAGGAAAGCTACAAGAAACTTACTGTGAAGTACACAGCATTAAGAAGGACATAGAAACTATCTATAAGCACCAGGAGAAAATGGAAAAAACAATTTTGGAACTGAAGAATACAGTAGAATGAATCAAAGGCAGGCTAGATGAAGCAGAGGTTTGGATTAGTGAGCTGAATGAGAGGAATGTTGTGTTGAGTAGTCTTGTTTATAGGCCTTTGCTTTTCATTGATTGGAACACTGTATTTCTTACCATTCCCTTCTGGCTTGTAGTATTTCTGTTGAGAAATCTGATAATAGTCATATCCTGGTTCCCTTGTATGTTATTAGCTGTTTCTCTCTTGCTGCCTTTATGACTTTCTTTTTGTCTTTTAGTTCAGCCACTTTAATTATGATGTGTCTTAGAGTGGGCCTCTTTGGGTTCATCTTCATTGGTACCCTCTGTGTTTCCCAGACTTGCGTGACCTTTTCTCTCATCAAGTTAGGAAAGTTTTCTGCCATTACTTTTTCAAACGGATTTTCTATTCCTTGCCCCTGTTCTTCTCTTTCTGATATCCTTATGGTACAGATATTACTGGGTATCATATTGTCCTGCAGCTCTCTTAAACCTTCTTCATTCTTTTTCAGTCTTTTCTTATTTTGTTGCACTACCTGGGAAATTTTTTCTACGTTGTCTTGCATTGAACAACACTCCAGATCAAATGGACTTGATATATACAGAACCTTTCACCCCAAAGAAGCAAAATGTACATTATTTTCAAGTGCACATGGAACATTTTCAAAGATAGACCACATGGTAGGACACAAAATAAGCCTCAACAAATTCAAAAAATTTGAAATTATATCAAGCATTTTCTAAGATCACAACAGCTTGAAACTGAAAACCAACCTCAAGGAAAAAACTCAAAAACATTCAAATCCATGGAAACGAATGACCTACTATTAAATAATGAATGGGTTAACAATGACATCAAAGAAGAAATCATAAAATTTCTGGAAACATGAAAATGATCACACAACAGCCCAAAACCTATTGGACACAGTGAAGGCAGTCCTGAGAGGGAAGTTCATAGCAATACACACCTACCTAAAAAGGATAGAAAATCTCAAATAACTACGTAACCCTACATCTGCAAAAACTAGAGGAACAACAACAAACAAAACCCAGAGTGGGAATAAGAAATGAAATCATCAAGATCAGAGTGGAATTAAATGACATAGAGAATAAAATAACAATTCAAAAGATCAATAAATCCAGGAGCCGGTTCTTTGAAAAGCTAAACAAAATCAACAAGCCTTGAACCAGACTCATCAAGAAAAAAAGAAAGAAGACTCATTAAATAAAATTAGAAATGAAGGAGGAGAAATCACAACTGATACTACAGAAATACAAAGAATTGTAAGAAATTACTATGAACCACTATATGACAAAAAATTTGACAACCTGGGGGAAATGGACAAATTCCTGGAAACATATAATCTTCTAAAGCTGGATCAAGAAGAAGCCAAAAATCTGAATAAACCTATAATAACCAGTGAAATTGAAGCAGTAATCAAAGAATTCCCAGCACACCAAAGTCCTGGCTGGATAACTTCACAGGCAATTTTTACCACACATTTAGAAAATAACTAACTTCTGTATTTCACTAACTATTCCAAAAATTCCAAGAAGAGGGAAGACTCCAAAACTCTTTCTATGAGGCCAGTATTATCCTAATTCCAAAACCAGGTCAAGACAACAAAGAAAGAAAACTACAGGCTAATACTGCTGATGAACAAAGATGCTAAAATGTTCAACAAAATAATGGCAAACCACATCAAGCAATATATTGAAAAGATCACACATCATGATCAAATGGGATACATCCCAGTGATGCAAGGATGCTATAATATTTGCAAATCAATAAACATAATACACTACACAAAATGAAACACAAAAATCACGTGATCATATCAATAGATGTTGAAAAAGCATTTGATAAAGTACAACACCCATTTATGATGAAAACTCTCAGCAAAGTGTGAATAGAGGGAGCACATATCAACATAATAAAGGCCATATACAAGAAACCTGCAGCCAAAACATATTCAATGGGCAAACACTAAAACCTTTCTCCCCTGATCAGGAACAAGACAAGGAACAGGACAAGGATGTCCACTCTCTCCATTTCTATTCAACATAGTGTTGGAAGTTCTAGACACATCAATCAGACAAGAAAAAGAAAGAAAAGGCATCCAAATTTGAAAAGAGGAAGTAAAATTGTCATTATTTGCAGATGACATTATAGTGTACATAGAAAAACCTATAGACTCCACCAAAAAACTACCTGACCTAATAATTGGATTTATCAGAATATCAGGGTACGTGGTCAATAATCAGAAATTGAGGGCATTCTGCACCCCAACAATAAAATATCAGAGATAGAACTAGAAATAAAATCCCATTTACTAAAGCAACAAGAAAAATAAAGTACTTAGGAATAAACTTAACCAAGGGGGTAAAAGACCTGTACTCTGAAAACTACAGATCACTGAAGAAAGAAATTAAGGAATGCAGGTATACAAATAATTGGAAGCATATACCATGTTCAGGGATGGGAAGAATCAACATCATTAAAATGTCAATACTTCCAAAAGCAATTTATAGATTCAATGCAATCCCTATCAAAATACCAATGGCATATTTCACAGACCTAGACCATATATTTCAAAAAATTATTTAGAACCAAAAAACCCCCCAACAAAGTAGGAGGAATCACACTACCTGATATCAAACTATACTACAAAGCCACTGTAATAAAAACAGTCTGGTACTGACATAAGAACAGGCATACAGTCACTAGAACAATATAGAAAGCCCAGAAATAAACCCAAGTCTCTATGGGGATTGACTGTGGGAGAGGGGGTATTGGGAGGGTCAGCAGGGACCAATGGGGGAAAAAAATGAAATAACTGTAATAGAAGAAATATATTAAAAACTATTTAAAATGTCCATACTACCCAAAGAAAGCTATAAATTCAAGGCAAATTCTTTTAAAATATCAATAACATATTTTATATATCTAGGACAAATAGTTCAAAAATTTATATGGAACCAAAAAAAAAAAAAAAAAAAAAAAAAGAAGAAGACCCATAATACCCTCAGGATCTGGAGAAAGAAGAACGAAGTTGGAAATTTCACAATACATGATATCAAACTATCTACAAGGCCACTGTAATCAAAATAGTATGGTACTGGCAAAAAAGGACACATTTATCAATGGAACACAACAGAAAGCCCAGATATAATCCAATGCCTTTATGGTCAAGTAATATATGACAAAGGAGGCAAGAGAATTCAATAAAATAAAGACAATTTCTTCAATAAATGTTTTTGGGAGAACTGGTCTGGTACCCGCAAAAAATAATAAAACTAGACCATCAACTTATATCATGCAACAGAATAAACTCAAAATAAATAAAAGACTTAAATATGTCGTGATATCATAAAAAATCTTAGAGGAAAATATAGGCAGTAAAATTTTAGATATCTTGCACAGTAATATTCTTGTCAATATAGCTCCTTGGGCAAGGGAAACAGAGGAAAAATAAACAAATGGGATGACATCACATTAAAAAGGTTCTGCACAGCTAAGGAAAACATCATCAAAATGAAAAGGGAATCCACTGCATGGGAGAACATATTTGCAATGAAACATCAGACAAGAGTTTAATCTCCAAAATATATAAAGAACATATACGACTGAACACCAAGAAGACAAACAACCCAATTAAAAAATGGGCAAAGGAGGGGGAATGAGCACTGGGATCCAGTCGGCTGCTCCCTCAGTTCTCTCCTCAAAGCAACCACCCCAAACTCTCCTTGAGCATCTCTAGTCCTCTCGGCCTTCCCTCTGCTTAAGCCCTGGATATGAGACCTGGGGACCATCTTTTCCAAGTATTCAAAATTTGGGGAGCAACAAGTTTGCTTAACGTAAACTTGGACTCCCAGCCAAGATGGAGGCAGAGGCAGACACGCTGCATCTCCCTACACAACTAAGAAGGAACACAACTACCTCAAAACTAGAGACAACCAGAAGTTCCAGAAAATCTAGCTGCATGGAAGTCCAACAAACAAAGATATAAAGAAGAAGTACTCATCCAGACAGGTAGGAGGGGTGGAGCTGGGGCGGAGAGGATGCAGTGTGGCGGCTGCAGCAGATGCAGCAGCAAGAGCAGTGGCAGTGGCAGGCCAGCGGAAAACACAGTCACACGTTTTAAAAAGTTGGGAGGGATGCCTGGGGAGCATTCCGAGCCACAGACCAGGCCATGCAGCTCACGGTCCCAGCGCTGGGGAAAATAGAGCCTCATTGCTTCAGACTGTGCAAACCAGTGGGGGTTGGGGTGGAGGAAGAAACTGCCAGTCTCTCAGCAGAGTCCGCTTGTTTAAGGGGTGCCCGCGGTCCTAGAACTTCTGCAGACTCACCCACTGTGGGAATGACAGCCAGGGCAACAGCTAGAGAGGCGCCAGTCCCATATGGAAGTGGGAGAGGTGCCTGGAAGAGGGGGGAATGCTGACTGAGAGGCATTGTTCCCTCTCGAACTCCTCCCCCACACAGTGCCACAGCAAGGTGAAACGGGTTGCCCTGTACTGACCAATACCTAACGCTCTTCCCCTTACAAATAACAGGAGTGACAGCTCTACCAAAGACACAGGAGCCTGTCAAGATGAGGAGACAGAGAAGTGTGGCCCAAAAGAGGGAACGGATCCAAGTTCCAGTGGGAGAGCTAAGTGACAAGGAGATAGCCAACCTAACAGATGAAGAGCTCAAAACACTGGTGATAAAGATGCTCACAGGCTTGACAGATGTGCTTGAGTACGGCAAACACATAAGGGAATAAGTGAAGGTTATGCTAAGTGAAACAAAGGAAAATCCACACAGAACCAATGGTAAAAGGAAGGAAACCAAGGTTCAAATCAATGATTTGGAACATAAGGAAGAAAAAAACAGTCAGCCAGTACAGAGTGAGGAAAAAGGAATTGAAAAAAATGAGCAGAGGCTTAGGAACCTCTGGGACAACTTTAAACGTGCCAACATTTGAATCATAGGGGTGCCAGAAGAAGAGGAAGAGCAAGAAATTGAAAGCTTATGTGAAAAAATAATGAAGGAAAACTCCCCAAATTTGGTGAAGGAAATAAACATTCAAGTCCAAGAAGCACAGAGTCCCAAACAAGCTAGACCCAAAGAGGACCACACCAAAACATATCATAATTAAAATGCAAAAAGTTCAAGATAAAGAGAGAATCTTAAAAGCAGCAAGAAAAAAGCAGAGTTATCTACAAAGGAGTGACTATAAGATTGTCAGCTGATTTCTCAAGTGAAATTTTGCAGGCAAGAAGGGACTGACAAGAAGTATTCAATGTGATGAAAATCAAGGACCTACAACCAAGACTACTCTATCCAGCAAAACTATCATTTAGAATGGAAGGGCAGATGAAGTCCTTCCCAGAAAAGGTAAAGTTAAAAGAGTTCATCTTCACCAAGCCATTATTATATGAAATGTTAAAGGGACTTATTTAAGAAAAAGAAGATCAAAACTATGAACACTAAGAGGACAACAAACTCACAACTATCAAGAACTGAATCTAAAAAAAAAAAAAAAAAAATCCAACTAAGCAAACCAGAATAGGAACAGAATCATAGGTATGGGGATCATTTGGAGGGTTATTAGCTGGGAGGGGAGAGGGGGAGAAATGGGGAAATGGTGCAGGGATTAAGAAGCATAATTGGTTGGTACAAAATAGACAGGGGGAAGTTAAAAATAATATTGGAAAGGATGAAGCCAAAGGACTTATATGCATGACGCATGGACATGAACTAAGTGGGGGTGGGATTGCTGGAGGGAAGGGGGGTACTGGGAAAAGTGGAGCAAAGGGAAAAGAAATTGGGACTACTGTAACAACATAATCAATAAAATATACTTTTTAAAAAATGGGCAAAGGACCTGAATAGACACTTCTCCAAGGTGGACATACAGATGGTCCATAGATGTATGAAAAAAAAGCTCAACATCACTAGCCATCAGATAGATGCAAATTAAAACCACAGTGAAATATCACCTCACGCCTGTCAAAATGGCTATCATTAATAAATCAAGAATAAGTGCTGGTGAGGATGTGGAGAAAAGAGAACTCTAGTGTACTGTTGGTGGGAATGCAGACATAGACAACCATGTCGGGATTGTTTATGGGAGAGGGGTGTGGATGGAGGACAGCAAGTGGGGAAAAATTGGAACTGCAATATAGTAAATAAATATTTCAAAAATATCCAAAACCTCCTACAGAAACTTGATTAATAATTGCATGAAAGATATAAATGATCCTTCTAGCCATTGTATCCTCTCCATGTGTGTAATTCATAATGGTTGGAAACTTTACTTTGATGCCAAATATCTTTTGTCAATTACCCATGATTTCTCCTATGAACCAAGTGCCTTTGTTGTTCTTTAACCTTTCCCAAGTTGTTTTAGCTGCTTTTATAAAAGACTGTGAATTTTTAGTTTGGCAGGTGCCTGAGAGACCTCTTGTAAGAAAGTGGCTCTAGTTGCTCTGTTGGCTACTGCCCTGCTACTGGTGTGTCACCAAGGGACTAGATGGAACCAGAGAAGATAGCTAAGAAACTCTGACACCAACACCAGACAAACCTAGGCTGCCCCATACAGGCCTCATCCATTTCAGAGATATTAAAATAACCTCTTCTGCTCTCTGAGCCACTTCCCATCTGAAGAGATCTTTGTAGAATTTTTCTGGGGGCCTCTCAAGGCAGAGATCAGGTCTGCCTCCTCTCTGTGCCCCAGTTCCAGCAGAGTCTGGCAGGAATTGGTGCCCACAATGTTTGTGGTCTTTGTTGAGAAAAGGCTGTGGTGGTCATGGTAGTTGGCTCCCAACATCTGTAACAGCCGGATCAGTGATGGTGATGTATAAACATGTGACTTATTTCTGGCCAATGAGACACTAGGGGAGGTCTCTTGGGAGAAGAGAGACTTAGGAGAAAATGAGACAAAAGGAGAAGTATCCTTTTTCTTCCTCTAGATGTGGCTGCTGCAGCCCTTGGAGGAAGGTAGTTAAATGGAGGAAAATCACTAAGGAATTTATCTGCAGCCTGAATATACCACAGCTCGTGGCCACCCTGCCTCCTTGTGTGGGAGATAACATACTTCCTCTGTGTCAGGCCCTCTGGTTTTATATTCCTTGCAGCTAAGGCATCCCCAATGAGTACCTTAAACTACATAGTAAGCCGAGAAGACCCTGTAGTAGGCCTGGACTCTCACCCAATGTCACCACAAATTCCACGAACCTCCCTTGGCTTAGTTTTAACAGTTATGTTAAGGTTATTACTGACATGTATTTATTCATTTCCCTTTATACCTGTGTTTCTCTCCAATTTTTTTCTTCTTTTTCTTAAAACATTCCCTTTAGCATCTCTTGCAATTCTGGTTTGGTGGAGATGTATTCTTTTAGTCTTCCTTTGTCTGGGAAACTCTTTATTTCATCTTTCATTCTGAAACAGAGCCTTGCTGGGTAGGGTAGTCTTGGTTGTAGGCCTTTGTTTTCATTGCTTGGAATATTTTTTGCCATCCCCTTCTGGCTTTTAGTGTTTCTGTTGAGAAATCAGCTGATAGCCTGACTAGACTGATAACAACTAGTGAAATTGAAGCAGTAATCAAAAAACTCGAGGCACACAAAAGCCCTGGACTGGATGGCTTCACAGGCAAATTTTACAAAACATTTAGGGAAGAACTAACACCTGTCCTTCTCAAACTATTCCAAAAAATTCAAGAAGAGGGAAGACCCCCAAACTCTTTCTATGAAGTCAGTATTACCCTAATTCCAAAACCACGTCAAGACACAACAAAGAAAGAAAACTACAGGCCAGTATGGCTGATGAACATAGATGCTAAAATCCTCAACAAGGTATTGGCAAACCAGATCCAGCAACACATTAAAAAGAGCATACAGTGCAATCAAGTGGGATTCATCCCATTTGAAGGATGCAATGATGGTTTAATATTTGAAAATCAATAAGCATAACACACCACATAAACAGAATGAAAGACAAAAATCACATGATCATATCAATAGATGCTGAAAAAGCATTTGATAAAGTTCAGCATCTATTTATGATAAAAAAACACTCAGCAAAATGGGAAAAGAGGGAGTATACCTCAACACAGTAAAGGCCATGTACAAAAAGCATGAAGCCAGCATCATATTCAATGGGCAAAATCTGAAAGCATTCCCCCTAACGTCAGGAGCAAGACAAGGATGTCCACTTACTCCACTCCTATTCAGCATAGCCTTGGAAGTTCTAGCCACAGCAATCAGATGATAAAAAGAAATAAAAGGCATCCAAATGGGAAAAGAGGAAGTAAAACTGTCATTATTTGCAAATGACATGATAGCGTTCATAGGAAAACCTATAGACTCTACAAAGAAACTACTTGACCTAATAAATGAATTTGGCAAAATAGCACAGTACAAAGTCAATATTCATAATTTGAAGGCATTTCTGTACACCAACAATAAAATATCAGGAATAAAAACTAAAAATAAAATTCTATTTACTATAGCAACAACAAAAAAATCAAGTACTTAGGAATAAACTTAACCAAGGAGGTAAGACCTGTACTCAGAAAACTACAGAACACTGAAAAAAGAAATTAAAGAAGATACAAATAATTGGAAGTATGTTCATGGGTGGGAGGGGTCAACATATTCAAAATATCCATACTACCAGTGCAATTTATAGATTCAACTCAGTCCCGATCAAAATACCGATGACATATTTCACAGACCTAGAACAAATACTTCAAAAATTTATATGGAACCAAAAAAGACCCCAAATAGCCACAGCAATCTTGTGGAAGAAGAACACAGTAGGAGGAAGCCAATACCTGATATCAAACCATACTACAAAGCCACTTTAATCAAAACAGTCTGGTACTGGAATAAGAACAGATGTATAGATCAATGGAGCAGAATAGTGAGACCAGAAATAAACCCAAGTCTCTATAGTCAACTAAAATTTGACAAAGGAGGAAGGAGCATAAAATAGAGTAAACATAGCATCTTCAGGAAATGGAGTTGGGAGAACTGGATTGGGACATGCAAAAAAATGAAACTAGACCACCAACTTACACCATATGCCAGAATAAACTCAAGATGGGTAAATGACTTAAATGTAAGCTGTGACACCATAAAAATCATAGGGGAAAACATAAGCAGTAAAATTTCAGATACCCCATGTAGCAATATTTTTGCCGATATATCTCCTTGGCACAAGGGAAATAAAGGAAAGAATAAA
Organism: Furipterus horrens; assembly: GCF_987537825.1. NCBI lineage: Eukaryota > Metazoa > Chordata > Mammalia > Chiroptera > Furipteridae > Furipterus > Furipterus horrens. The sequence goes on from NW_028327173.1 coordinate 103,866,140, forward strand.
GAAATGGCTACATCAAACTAAAGAGTTTCTGCTCAGTGAAAGAAAGCATCAGCAAGATGAAAAGGGAAGCAACTTATGGGAAAACATATTTGCCTGTGATATCTAGACAAGGGATTGATCTCCAAAATATATAAAGAACTTATATGACTCAACACCAAGAACACAGATAATCCTATTAAAAATGGGCAAAGGACCTGAACAAACACTTATCCAAGGAGGATAAACAGAGGACCCATATACATATGAAAGAATGCTGAACATCATTAACCATCAGAGAGATGCAAATTAAAACCACAATGAGATACCACCTCATGCCAGTCAGAATGGCCATCATAACCAAATCAACAAACAACAAGTGTTGGCGAGGATGTGGAGAAAAGGGAACCCTAGTGCACTGTTGGTGGGAATGCAGACTGGTGCAGTCACTGTGGAAAACAGTATGGAATTTCCTCAAACAGCTAAAAACGGAACTGCCTTTTGAACCAGCAATTCCATTGCTAGGATTACACCTGAAGAATCCCAAAACACCAATTCAAAAGAATGTATGCACCCCTATGTCCATAACAGCACTATTTACAATAGCCAAGTGCTGGAAACTGCCTAAATGCCCATCTGTAGATGAGTGGATTAAAACAATTGTGGTACACTTACACAATGGAATACTATGCAGCAGAAAGAAAGAAGGAACTCCTGCCATTTGCGATAACGTGGATGGAACTAGAAAGAACTATGCTTAGCGAAAAAAGTCAGGGAATGAAAGACAAATACCATATGATGTCAGCTAATACAGGAAACTAATGAACAATACAAACAAATGAGCAAAATTGTACGAGAGGCATGCAAACAAAAAGTAGACTGACAGTGACCAGAGATGGGGGGTGGTGATAGGAGGGGGGTAAGTAGGGTCTAGTCAAGGAAGTAGTATAAATGACCCATGGACATGGACAACGGGGTGGGGATTGACTGTGGGAGAAAGGTTGGGTGGGGTGTAGGGGGAGCAATGGTGGAAGAAGTGGAACAACTGTAATAGGAAAACAATAAAAAAGATTCATTTTTAAAAATATCAAATTTTAAAAAAGCAACAAAAAGGTGCTGTTAAAGGTACTAAAATATAAAGGTTTCTTTCACATGTTCTCTCAATCTGGCAAGGTGCTTTATTTGCTGTTTAATGTTATGCTCCCTTGGGCATAGAAATACCTATGTGACAAGTGCTTCCCACTTCTTGACTTGGTTCTGTGTGAAGCCTACCAACTACTGCAAGCCCTCCAGCTTGGGGCAAGGAAGTCAAGCCAAGCATTTTTCTTTCCCATGGTGTATTGCAATGCCCATGGACATTGCATTCCTGCTGGGGGCAGAGGATGACAGCAGTTGTTATGCAAGAGCTGGAAAGTAAAAACTGAAAATCTATCCAGGGGAGATGTGTAGGAGGCAAGACCACACATGAGATGAGGTTCTAAGCCCTTGATGCATGCTTCTTTTTCTCATTAGACTTCACTTACAAAACAAATTTAAAGATAATATTAAAAATTTCAAGATGGCTATGGCCAGAACATTAAGCCCAAGTGTAGGGCCTTTCTGAGCAACAGGAACCTTTGTAGGTGCACTAGTTGTGCATCCCTGAAACCAACCCTCTTCTCAACTGTCTATTTTCACACAACAGAGTGACATTTTCAGACCCAGATTTGATCATGTACTTTCCCATTGTCACCTTGCTATGATTTTCAATTGTTTTCAGGACAATAGTCATTGTCCTTCCATAGCCTATAAACTGCTCTGGCCCCAGTCTACTCTTCAGCGTCATCTCATACAAGAAAAATCTGAAGCAGTAGCTTGGAGCCTTCCAGAGAGGGCTAGAGTCTGCAGAGAAGACACCTGTCTCAAAGGCACCTGTCTCAAAGCACCTTGGTGACATCAGGAAGCCAGAAGGCCCTTATCATGAATTTCATTTAGAAACAGCATTGCCACTGGTCCAAGGGGCATTTGTTTTGCCCCTTTTATTGCTAACATGTTGTCTTGATAATATCTTCCATTCTTTAGGCAGACCATGCGACAAATGCATCTCCTTAGAGAAGCAGAGTGTGCTGATGCTGGCCATGGCTCTCAGGTACCACACCCACCCCATAAATGAATTGGAATGTTCCTGTACCTGACCACTGTGGCTCACTGTTCCTGGGGGAAATGCGCACAAGGTACCACTAGGTAGCCAGAAGCACATGTTTTCTGAGCTGGGGTTACAACTATTACCCCCACCTACCCTGCCCCAGAAGACAGCAAACCTCAGTGTAGGATGCCCATGAGCATTTACTGAGTCTTCCTGTCTAAAACTGAACAAGGAAAATCTGAGAATCTTCTGGAGGTGGCCACCCAGTGAGGAAATATTCTGAGAGGCAGGAGAACAGTGTGTGCAAGGAGAGAGATTCTGTTGAGGAACTGAGCCTGGAAAGGCCTTCCACAGGGAGGAGAGCTAAGGCCTGATTAATGAGAAGGAACTCGCTGATGAGACAGCACTGTAATAGGCTGCTGCATCTCACTGCATCAGGCCGTAAGTTGAGTACTTCATAGAAGATAAGAAAATAGACTCAGAGAGGTCAATTAATTGTCAGAATCCCATCTTAAGTGAGGTCTCTTTTTCCAGAGTGTGTAACTGAAGATGAAGGGCCAGCCCAGGGTCTGAAGCAGAAGCATGAAGAGTAGGAAGGGGAAAGAAGGGAAGTCCCCAGCTGAGGAGGAAGTCCAGAAACCGGGGCCATGTGGGGTGGGGGTGGGGCTACCACACAGTAAAATCTGACACCAAGAGACATCCTAGCCCCAGGTCTTTGTTTGGGGCCAAGGGTGTGACCCTCAGCCATCAGGATGTGAAATACATTCTGCTTTTCAGTTTGTCCTGGAAGAGTGGTTCCAAAAAGTAAAGGTTCTTTGCACTCACACAGCTCTTCTGAGTTCCCAGGGAGCTTTCAAATTTACTAAATTGCAGCCACAAGAGTGTGACTGAGTTTCCAAGCACTATCAATCTTCAGAAGCTAGGGTGCTGGCCAGTATCTTTGAAAGACACCAAAAAGGTATAATATAAGCCCTGGCTGCTGTGGCTCAGTGGATTGAGCATCGGCCTACGAGCCAAGTGTCACTGGTTCGATTCCCAGTCAGGGCACATGACTAGGTTGCACTTCAGGCCCCCAGTTGGGGAAACGAGTGAGAGGCAACCACACAGTGATGCATCTCTCCCTCTCTTTCTCCTTTCCCCTCTCTCTAAAAATAAAATAAATAAATAAACAAACAAATAAATAAATTATTAAAAAAAAAAAAAAAAGGTACAATATGGACAGTGGGCAGCCTGGAGAGTAAACAGAATATGAGCCCAGAAGTAGAGGGAGGGTTCCTTCACTAAGGGCCAAAAAACCACCTCAGCGCCAGGTCACTGGTCAGAGGGAGGAGGCCTACAGCAATGGAAAAGCCTTCAGAGATTATCTGCAGGAGCCTATCAGAGCCATGTGGAACTTTGTAGAAAAATGTAAGGCCAAGCCCCAACTTACATCTACTAACTGTGTGGGTGCCAGGCAATCTGCAGTTTTTAGGTTTCATAAATGAGCCAGACACACAATCCTGCTGCCGCCTTACTGCTTCATTTTATAGATGGGGAAACTGAGGCCTAGTGGGACCGGACAACTGACCTGACTAAGAGGAAAGGCAGGGTGTAACCACCTCCCCACCAAACACTTCTTCTCCCCTGACTTCCATCCTTTCAAGTATGTTTTATTGTTTTTTCTATTATGGCAGCTGTCAACAAATGGTTGTTGATGCCAATTCAAACACAAACAGAAATCCTCAATTTAGGGTGCAGTGAAGAAAGAAACTTTATTCAGTACAAACAGCTGAACAGTGATACAGCATGATTGTAAAAAGATCACTGCTGCAGAATAGCTCAATAGTGAGGCTGACGAAGGGCCTGCTGGCCCTGGGTCCATACTTCTCTTCAACTAGGCAGCTCTGCTATGGTGAAACATCTTTAGTGTTTCAGCTCATCCAAGAAGACAGTCTTTGGTGAATAGGGAAAGTCTATTCCCCAACAAGAAGGGAGCTGGCTTATATAGACAGAAGTCCCCGCCCTTGGTCAAGGATAGGCCTTTTCTCATGCAAATGCGGACCAAATCCTCACAGTTTGGTTAGTCAAAATAGAGCCACTCTGATTGGCTGGAGCTGCATAGTTCTGATTGGCTGGGGAAAGCCTCAGTCTTGTTGGATAAAATAGGGTTCCAGAAATTCTTCTATAAGAGCTGGCTCAGATGGCAGAAACATAGTGCATGGAGATAGTTTAGCACAGAGGCAGACAGCTCAGTGCAAGTTGCCTGTAGAGTGCAGTTTGTAAGACAGGACCCTGGGCAGAAATGTCTGCTAGGCTGTGTTTTTCAAATTTGAGCCCATAAAGAAATACGGTGGGAGATCCAAATGGCAAAGGAGTAAGTAGAAGCTACACTAACCTCCTCCCAGGAACAATCAGAGAAATTATCTTAAATAACCAACTGAACACTAGCTGGAGAGAAACCTTATAACCACAGACAGGCAGAAGAAACCAGCTTACCACAACGAGACTGGTAGGGAGTGCAGAGGAGGCACAAGAGTGCTGGCTGGGCTCCCACAGGCAGCAGCTGAAATTCTGTTAGGGATATTTCAGTGTCCAGGAGGTTCCCCAGGAGAAGTGTGGGGTCTAAACCCCAGCTGGTCTCCCCAGCCTGCAGCACCAGAGATGGAAAAGGAACCCAGATAACATCCATCTGTAAAAAGCAGCAGGGTTTCTGTTTGCCAACAAGAGAAGGCTGGAGATGCAGTAAGCCTCTTGAAGGGCCAATGCACTCAATTTTGTTTGCAACCACTTACCCCAGTCTCCAACAGAGGAAGGGCAGAGTAGACTAGAGACACATGAGGAGGGTCTGGGGTTGGTGACTCTAGGAAGAGGACTAAAGGAACTGCTGCCAGGATCCCTGTGATGAGTCGTTCCCCATACTGCAAAAGCCATCTTTCTCAGTCAGAGCACTTCTCTCCAGTGGCATTAGCCCCAGGGGAAGCAATAGCTCTGCATGCAGTAATTACTCTGTCCTGTCCCACCCTGTTGTTCTTAAGCTGGGCTACTGATTATAGCCTGAGGCTATATCACTGATCAGTTTAACAACTAAGGTGGAAAATACAAAGAAGCATCAAAACTAGAAAGACAAAGAAACAGATTCCAAAGGAAAGAACAAGAGAATTCTACAGAAGAACTCAATGAAATGGAGGCAGACAATTTATCAGGTAGAGTTTAGAGTAATGATTACAAGGATACTCAACAGCATGAAAAAGACATAAAAACCATAAAAAAAGGACCATTCAGAAATAAAGTATGCAATATCTGATATAAATAACACGTTGGAAGCAATAAACAGTAGGTTAGATGAAGCAGAGGATCAAATCAGTGATTTGGAAGACAAGATAGAAAAAAAACACCCACGCAGAGCAACAAAAAGAAAAACAAATTTTAAAAAATGAGGAGAGCTTAAGAAATATTTTGGACAATATGAAGCATAACAACAGCCATATCATGGGAATACCAGAAGAAGAAGAGAGTAAGCAAGGGATCAAGAACCTATTTGAAGAAATAATGACTGAAAACTTCCCTAACATGGTGAAGGAAAAAGACACACAAGTCCAGAAGCTCAGAGAGTCCCAAACAAGTTGAACCCAAAGAGGCCTACACCGAGATACATAATTAGAATGGCCAGGCTTGAAGAGAAGGAGAGAATCCTAAAAGGTGCAAGAGAAAAGCAGGTAGTTACATACAAGGGAGCACCAATTAGACTGTCATCTGATTTCTCAACAGAAACATTTCAGGCCAGAAGGAAGTGGCATGAAATATTCAAGATGATGAAAAGCAAGGACCTACAACCAAGGCTACTTTACCCAGCAAGACTATCATTTAAAATTGAAGAAAAATTAAGAAGCTTCCCAGACAAGAAAAAGCTAAAGGAGTTTAACACCAAACCAGTACTGCAACAAATGTTAAAGGGCTTGCTAGAAGAAGAAGAGAGAAGAAGGAGAAGGAGAAGGAGAGGGAGAAGAAGAAGAAGAAGAAAAAGAGGAAAATAGTCTAACTATAAATGACACTAAATATGAATTTATCAATAATAACCTTAAATGTAAATGGTTAAGTGCTCTAACCAAAAGACATAGGGTAGCTGAATAGATAAGAAAACAAGTCTCATATGTATGTTGCCTCTAAGAGACCCATCTCAGATCAAAAGATACAAACAGACTAAAAGTAAAGGGATAGAAAAAGATATTTTATGCAAATGGAAAGGGAAAAAGAAGCTGTGGTAGCAGTTCCTGTAGCCAACAAAATAAACTTTAAAACCAAGGCTATAGTAAGAGACAAAGAAGGACACTACGTAATCATAAAGAGAAAAATCCAACAAGAAGATATAACCCTAGTAAACATTTATGCACTCAACATAGAGACCTTAAATATTTAAAGCAAATATTGATGGACATAAAGGGAGAGACTGACCTAAATGCAGTCATGTTTGGGGATTTTAACACCCCCACTGAATTCAATGGATAGATCTTCCAGACAGAAAATCAACAAGGAGACAGTGGCTAAACAACATACTAAGTCAAATGCATTTAATTGATATCTTCAGAGCACTTCATCCCAAAGCAGTAGATTATACATATTTTTCAAGTGCACATGGAACATTTCCTAGGATAGACCACATGTTAGGACAGAAAACAAGTTTCAATAAATTTAAGAAGACTGAAATCCTATCAAGCATCTTCTCTCATCACAATGCTATGAAACTAGAAATCAATCGCAAGAACACTGAAAAACACACAAAGACATGGAAGCTAAATAACATGTTATTAAACATGTTATCAAGGAAGAAAACAAAAGATACCTTGAAACAAATGAAAACGAGGACAACACAATACAAATTATGTGGGACGCTGGGAAAGCAATCCTAAGAGGAAAATTCATAGAATTACAGGCCTATTTAAAAAAATTTTATAAAAGCCCAAGTGAACAATCTAACTTTACACTTAAAGGAACTTGAAAAAGCAGCACAAACAAAGCCCAAATTAGTTAAGGAAATAATAAAGATCAGAGCAGAAATGAAACGATCTTAAAAAAATAATACAAAAGACCAATGAATCCAAGAGCAGGTTCTTCGAAGAAATAACAAGTTGATAAACCTCTAATCAGACTCATCAGAAATAAAAAGAGAAAGAACCAAAATGAATAAAATCAGAAATGAGAGAGAAGAAATAACAACTGACATCAAAGAAATACACAGGGTTGTAAAAAAATATTATGAAGACCTATATGCCAAAAGCTGGACAATCTAAATGAAATGGATAAATTTGTAGAAACATACAATCTTCCAAAACTAAATCAGAAAGAACCAGGGAATCTGAATAGACACATTACATCTAGTAAAATTGAAGCAGTAATAAATAAATAAATTAATTAATTAAACTCCCAACAAAGTCCTGGGCCAGATGGCTTCACAGGTTAAATTTACCAAACATTTTGAGAAGAACTCGCACCTCTCCATCTCAAACTATTTCATAAAATTCAAGAGGTGGGAAGGTTCTCAAACATTTTATGAGGCCAGCATTATCCTAATTCCAAAAATAGAAAAAGACACTACAAAGAAAGAAAATTATAGGCCAATATCCCTGGTGAGCATAGATGCTAAAATCTTCAACAAAATATTAGCAAACCGAATAGAGTAATGCATCAAAAAGATCATACACCAAGATCAAATGGGATTTGTTATAGGAATGCAAGGTTGGTACATTAGCAAATCAATAAATGGGATTTACCACATAAACAAAATGAAAGATAAAAACCACACGATCATATCAATAGACGCAGAAAAAGCATTTGATAAAATCCAGCACCCATTTATGATGAAAACTCTCAGCAAATTGGGAATAGAGTGAACATACCTCAGTGTAATGAAGGTCATATATGACAAACCTACTGCCAGCATCATACTCAATGAATGAGACAGGGGTGTCTGCTTTTACCTCTTTTATTCGACATAGTACTGGAAGTCCTAGCCACAGCAATCAGACAAGAAGAAGAAATAAAAGTCATCCAGATTTGAAAGGAAGAAGTCAAACTGTCATTATTTGCAGATGACATGATACTGTACATAAAGAACCCCAAAGATTCCACCAAGAAACTACTAGAACTGATAAAAGAATTCAGCAAAGTAGCAGGATAGAAAAATTAATTTCCAGAAATCAGTTGCATCTTTATACTGATAATGAACTGACTAAAAGGGAAATTAGAAAGCAATCCCTTTCACAGTTGCTTCTAATACAATAAAATACCTAGGAATAAACCAAATCAAGGATGTAAAAGACCTGTACTCAGAAAATTATAAGACACAGAAGAAAGATATTGAGGAAGATACAAATAAGTGGAAGCACATATTATGTTCATGGATTGGAAGAATTAACATCATTAAATGTCTCTACTACCCAAAGCAATCTATAGATTCAATGCAATTCCTATCAAGATTCCAATGACATGCTTAACAGAACAAGAATAAACAGTTAAAAAATTTACATGGAACAACTGGAGGCCCCACATAACAACAGCAATCCTGAGAAAGAAGAACAAAGTTGGAGGAATCATGCTACCTAATATGAAACTATAAGAGAAGGCCATAGTAATCAAAACAGCATTGTATTGGCATAAAAACAGACACATAGATCAATGAAACAGAATAGAGAGCCCAGAAATAAATCCACACTGTTATAGTAAATTAATATTCAACAGAGGAAGCAAGCACATACAATTGGCTACAAACAGTCTATTCAATAATGGTGTTGGGAAAAGTGGACAGATACGTGCAGAAAAACGAAGCTAGACCTCCTTCTTACACCACACACAAGAATAAATTCAAAATGGATGAAAGACTTCAATATTAGGTTGGAAACCATAAAACTCCTAGAAGAAAACATAGACAGCAAAATCTCGAACATTGTGGGCAGCAATGTTTTATTGAATATAACTCCCTAGGCAAGGGAAACAAAAGAAAAAATTAACAAATGGGACTACATCAAACTAAAAAGTGTTTGCCCAGTTAAGGAAATCATCAATAAAATAAAAAGACGGTCCACAGAATGTGAGAACACATTCACCGGTATATCTACTAAGGGGTTAATATCCAAAAGTTATGAAGAACTTACAAAACTGAGCACCAAAAACCAAACAACTGAATTAAAAAATGGGCAAAGGATCTGAATAGACAATTCTCCAAAGAGGACATACAAATGGCCAATAGACATATGAAAAGATGCTCAACATCACTAATTATCAGAGAAATGCAAAATAAAACCACAGTGAGATATCATCTCACACTTGTTAGAATGGCCATCATCAACAAATCAACAAACAAGCTCTGACAAAGATGTGGAGAAAGGGGAACCCTACTACACTGTTGGTGGGAATGCAGATTGGTGCAACCACTGTGGAAAGCAGTATGGAGATACCTCAAAAAATTAAAAATGGTTCCCAGAGATCCCACTTCTGGGAATATTTTTGAAGGAACCCGAAACACTAATTTGAAAGAACATAAGCACCACTGTGTTCATTGCAGCATTATTTACAATTGCCAGGATATGGAAGCAGCCCAAGTATCATCAGTAGATGAGTGGATAAAACAACTACGGGACTTTTACACAATGGAATACTACTCAGACATAAAAAAGAAGAGAGTTTTACCCTTTGCAACAGTATGGATAGATCTGGAGAAAATTATGCTAAGTGAATAGCATAAGCCAGTCAGAGAAAAACAAATACCAAATGATTTCACTCATATGTGAAATCTAATGAACAAACTGAACTAACAAGAAAAATGGGGACTCATAGATGGACAGCTATTGGGGCAGGGGAGGTGGGGGTGAGGGCATTGAGCAAAAAGGAAAAAGGACTCACGGACATGTACAACAGTATGGTGATTGCTGAGGGAGAGGGATATAAGGAGGCTAAATGTTAATGGCAAAAATATACAATAAAATAAAATAAAAAAAATAATAATAAAATAAAATTTGAGCCCAGTTAGCTATCAGGAGCCCTTCTTAGTAGGTGTCTTTTGTTTTTCCTTCAGGGTTTACAGCTATCTTCAGATGCAAGCAACTGAGGTGCCTTCAATGCTGAAGATGTTTATTAGCACAAAACAAAGGATTATGGAGGTGAGGGCTACTAGGGGCAGCCCCACTGCTCTGCAATTCTCCCTGATGTGTTCTCTCTTGATAGCTATTTCAGAAGTTTGAGTGTCCTCCATCTCGGACCCAATCAATGGGGGTGCTCAGCAAGGGTGCTGATTTGTGAACAAGCTGACTCATCCTTTCTTCCAATTGGCCCTGGGCTCAGGGCTTCCACTGGCATCTTTGCTTAGTGGGCAGGCCATGGTTCCTCAGAGCTGCATCTGCGATTCCAGCCCAAGCCTCTTCTCAAAGCAATACTTGACAGTGCTCCTATCACTGCCCAACCAAACCAGAAATTCTAGTAATGGTCTCAATACTTTCTCCCTTCCAAAGATTGAGGGTGACAGATGCAGAAACTGAGGCTCATAGTGTTGAAGGGTTAATTAAGGTCCCTCAACCACTGAACAGTAGGGCCCAAACAAAAGAGGAACTACTTCAACCTGGGTTTTCGAACTCCCACATCTGTACCTTTATAATGCTGTCTCTCTTGGTCTAACCACAGTCTTCTAGCATGAAGACTCCATTTTTAGAGGGTGCTTGCTCTCTGGAAACTGTCTAATCTGGAGACTGGGTGACAGAAGTTCAGTGTCCATAAAGCCTCAAGTCCTTGTCCATTTACCCACTCACCTACCTCAGTGTCTCTTTGGCTCCCCAGCACAGTTATGTCTACCGCTGCATGAGCCTTCTTGAGGGCAGGCTGTGGGTTGGGACACTGTGAAGCCAGGGTTTGATGAATAATAGTAATGTCCTAGGCCTGGGGAATCTCGTCCCAAATAGTTTGCTGGTGAGGGGTGGAGAGTCTAGCATTTATGTGCCTGGTCTACAGTGAAGCTGGGGTGATGGGCTACAGCACCCAGGTTCCTGGTTCCTCCTTGCCCACACCTTCAGGGCCCTCACGTTCCCTAAGATTATGCCTTCTGAGAATGGCCCAGTTCGGACATCAAAAGGGAGCAAATGAAGGAGCGCAGCAGGGTGGCAGGGGGCAGGCAAAGCTGCACCAGAGAGCTATAGTAGCTCCATTCCGGCGGGGAAGGGCCCTGATGCCTGCCCCCGGAGGGGAGGCTGTACAAACGTTTCCGCACGGCTCAGGCTGCCTGCCCGCCTGGCTTATGTGCCGGCCTGCCTCTCCTGCTGGCCGCTGCTTTCCACTTGGGCTGCCATCCCTGCTGGCCCTGTAGCCTGGACTGGGTGCTCCAGTACCCTGCGGCTGGCGAGGGGCTGGGCCGGAAACTAGGGCCCGCCCTCCCGTCACTGGGCACTGCTCCTTCCTCATTTTGCTGCCAATTCTAGCCCCAAACAAAACAGATTGAGCCCTTTTCCCCCCTCTGGCAGCTCGTCCCTGGCTTGCGGGTGCCTTCTGTGGTGCTGCGGACAGTGCCAGCCAAGCCGACGGAGCCCGGGCCAACCCTGCCTGGACTGGGACAGCGCACCCGACTCCTGGGCCTCAGTCAGCCCTGTCTGGGCAGAAGAGAAAGCTTTGTTATAGCGGCCTGAGGATGATGCCCCAGCTTCAGTTCAGAGATGCCTTTTGGGTGAGTGAAGACTGTCAGGGAGTTAAAGTGGAATTGGTCCCAGGGAGAGCAGATTGGCTGAAATATCCCCGGGGAAGTTGATGGGGATGTGATTTCAAGAGAAGAGAGAGGTCTTCTCATTAAAATGGTGGTTGACTTTTTTTTTGTCTTAACTGTGGAGGTGACTTGGGCCACCGTCCCATCTAAGTTGGAAGATGAAGCGGGTCCTCAGCCTGGGGTATAATTTCTCTGCAAACTTCAGCACAGTAAGTGAGAGATATCCCCTGCATTTCCTGGAGTGATTTCTCCTGCAGGTGACACTCTCCCCATACCAGGACCTTTTTAGGAAAGACTAATATGTAGGTGGGAGTTGAAGGAGGCCATGTGAGGCAAAGAAAGGAATGGGTCAGATTTGGGGACCAAACAAACTTGAATTCAAATCTTGGCTCTGCTGTTTAAAGGATAGACAAGTCATTTTACCGCTCTGTGCCTCATTTTTCCCATCTACATAGTGGAGATAAATATTAATAAATATACCAGTTGATAGGAGGATTAATAAACAAGGTGATCAAATATAATAAAGTCCCCAGCACCTTGCGGCATTCAAATATTAATCCTCTTCTTTCACCTGATTCTTCTTCCTTGCAGTCTTTAGGGACCCTTTGAGGAGGTAATAGGGCTGGGCTGGGCAATTCTTTGCTCGATTTCTTAAATTCAGTGCAGGTATACATAATCAAATCCTTTCTGCTACAAGAGAATGGCACCCGGCTGGCTCATGGAGCTTAAATACCTTGACCCAAGTCACACAACCTGCAAGACCAGTTTAGGTCCCAGGTCCCCTCAGAATTTTTCCAGCTGTCCCTCAGATGTCCCCTCTGCTCCTGAAGCTCTGGCTCTCCCCAGTGGCTCATGGGGTAAAGCTGAGACCTCTGTGGTAAGAGCTGAGAAATGTGACTGTTTTGAGCGGTCGCCCTCCCAGCTCCGTAGAAGACTGCCTGGCCCTTTACCTCCCCTCCCTGGGTTTTCTTCTGGGGCTTGTGGCCAGCATGTGAATGACCTGCTTCATGCCTACACTGACCACACAGTGGGCAGAGGGCCACCTGAGGAGGGCACTCTGTGCCTTTCTGGGCCTCTGTTTCCCTCTCTCTACAAAGAGGGAGTAGGACCAGCTCAGAGAAGCCCATGGAGGCAGACCTGGTTCAGCCCATCTGTGTACCAGGCTGGCATCTGGGGATCATGTAGGGAGTGGGTAGCTGCAGTGGGGGAGGCAGGGGTGGCAAGTCACCACATCACTGCTCTGACTTGGAGAGCAAGGTTGGGAAAAAGGGAAAAGCCTGGGAATCTAGACTGCTCTGTGGCCCAGATCAGCCCAGAAGGCCCTGATTGTTTTATCTCCAGGACATCTGTTCCAGACCAGAGTGCCTGGGCCCATCTTCCCTAGGGCAGAGCTAGGGGAAGGAGCAGCCCCATGGCAGGATCTGGGTGTCTGGGTGGCAGGGAATGATGTATGAGAGAGCAGGGTGTGGCAGCACTGGCAGCAGCAGAAGCAGTAGCAGCAAGAAGGCAGCTTCCTGAGTGGCATCCTGCCACAGTCTGTGCTGGCCCCACCTCTGAGCCACTGTGGGCCTTATGGCTTCCAGAGGCCTCCTTTCCTCCCCTGATGGCTCCCTGTGCCTGACTTTAGGGTACAGCTTTGCTGGGGAAGACCAGAGCTGGGAGGGGGAGAAAAGTGGCCAGTGGGAGCCTGTCACACTGAGCATGGGCTGATGCCTCAAAAGGTCAGTCAGCATCATTGCTCCCAGGGCTTTGAGTTCTAATACCTCTCCTTGATCCTCAGCCCATGAGGACAACTAACACTCACAGGAACATGTGTCAATTCCCTCACTTAAACCAATGAAGTAGATGCTATTGTTATCCATATTACTAAGAGGAAAAAATTAAGGCACAGAGAGCTTAAGTAACTTGCCCAAGATCATACAGCTTGGACTAAACCATGACAGGCTGGCTTCAGTGCCTGGGTTCTCTCACCCAGTGGGCTTTATTATCCTCTATCAACATGTCAGATCACTAAATCTTTGGGCCACATTGGGAAAATGAACAAAAAAATTCTGTCCTTTCTACCTTCCAGAAAAGTAAGATCAGACAAGGTTCACAGAAGAAACTTGAAGCTCAGTTTACACACCAATCTGAAAAATACAGAAGACATACTTATCTAATTACCTGCCCCATCCCATATGGTTTCTCTACCCTAGCCCAAGGCCATGCCACTGAACGCTGCAGCTCAGCCATACATGGAAAATGACTAGTCTTTAATAGCAGGAGGAAACCCTAGAACTAGAGTAACCATGTCTAATACCACAGCACTTCAGTTATCCGGCAACCTCAACTTTCCAGAACACAGGTGTCACCAGCCCTGTTTCTGGCACCAGCTCACAGTAAGAAGAGAGACAAAAGTCATTTTTGAAAAGGTAAGAGCTTATACTACAGCTCATATACTTGACTTAATACACAATGGCCCGTAGATTTTAGTTAGGGCCTATGAACTCTGATTTTACCCACGATTTTAACAAGATCAGTCATGTTGTCTTTTAACCCATAGACGCAGCAGTTTAGTAGGGATCTGTGTGGAACCTGATATACAATTGGTGACTGATAAATATTGGTGGGCCTAAACTGTTAGGGACAGTTTCACAAATAGCTGGTAGCCTGAGAACAAAGGAGGATATAGGAAAATTATAAAAAGCAGACATAATGGCTCAGACACAGTGGAAACATTCAGCACAGGGGTAGACCAGCTCTGTCCCTCAATGGGCTGGTGTCGGCAAGGCTATCAGAGCGGTCACACAGCATTTATTTATAGCCTGCTTTCATTTGCAGCAGAGCGTTCAGACACAGGCTGTGGTAGGAATGAGGTGGGAGCAGGCCAGCCACACATGGAGGGCTAATTTGATTTCTGTTATACACACAGTGGCTTTGCAGGAAGTTTGTGGCTGAGCCTCAGAACAGGGCCTGTCAGTGAGACAAGGTTGAGGCTGAGAATACAGATGCCTGAGCTAGGAAGACCTTAGACCTCCTATAATCTGCCTCAGCACCAAGTCAGAGGAACATAGAAGATAAGAGGAGGCAGGTTGCTTCTCCCAACCCCTCCCATACACACAGCTCTCCTCACCAGAGGCTCTGCTCCCAATAGACAACCAAGCTGTAATGCAACAAACATCTGTGTATCCTCCACACAGGACTGGCAAGTGGGGTATGTGCTCAGTCAACGTTTGTAGAACAAATTAACAGTGAATATCTCTATAGTTCCACCTGTCTTCCTGAACCAATTTTCTCCTCTATTTCCCTTTAGTTATGTTCTACAAATATTTGTTAAGCAGGGTTCTCAGCAAGGTGATTTAAACTGGACCCCTAAGCCTCACCCCTACATCTAATCAGATGAAGACTGTTTTGTCCTCAGGGAAGTTGCTGTCCAGTGCTGGGAACAGAGTTTCCCTGATAACTGGGCTAGGCCCTGTGTACCAAGGGGAGCAGGGTTCTGAAGTGTGCCTTCTCCTCCCAGACCTCACTCTCTCCAAGACCAATAAATTTAATGGCCTTTGCAAGAAAGTCACGGGATATTGTTTTAAGAGGGAAACTCTAGTCTGGACCAGGTTTTATTGAGAGTCACATCCTATCCCTTTGGAGGCTGGGCTAGAGATACTACAGTGACCTCTCACCACCCCCATCCCCTAAACCACCCCCTCCTTTAGGTAGGAACCATCAAGGGGGACAGATAGAATAGAACTAAACTTTTTCTTCTGATTTGTGGTCATATCTCTCCTCTTGGAATCTGGGTTCCCCAGCTTTATCTGGAAACCTCTGTGCCAAGTTGGGAGGAGCTGAGGATCCCAACAGAGGACAGAGGAAGGTACTATGCCCTGGGTGCGGGGGATGAATTACCAGGCACACACAGGGGGCTGAGTCTGGACTCATGCCTCCCCCATGTGTCCACTCAGCTGCTGTTGCCTCTTCCCCTTCCCATTTTTGAAATTCTGAGGTTCCTCATTTAGGAGGCTACAGAGAGAGGCCCCACTTTTGGCCTGTCCTTAGCTGCTTGTCCCGCCACCTCAGGACCTGCCAACAATGGTCCTAGGGCCTATGGAGAATTAGGAGAAGCTGATGCCCATTGGGTACCTGTTCTGTTCTGGGCACTTAAAGCTGTGAACATATCTCCTAATTAAACAAAAGCAATGAATATATAATACTAAAAGGAAAATGGAAAATAGAGAAAAACAGGAATAAAGCGGCCTTAGTTGTCTCATCACACAGAGATAATGTGATATTCTATTGTGTTTCTCTAAGATTATTTTACATAGGTGCGAGAATGTTGCCCACGTGGTTTTGTATTCTTCCCCACCCTTCTTCTGACATTTTAAAATGTATTTTTAATTGTGATAAAATACACCTAACATAGAATTTGCCATCTTAACAATGTTAAATATATAGTCTAGATGTATTAAGTACATTCACATTGTTATGCAACCTGCCCCCCCCCCTTTCAACATAATTCCATTTTGAACATGTGTGGTTGTGGGTGTGATTTCCTTGTCTTCAAAACATTGTCAATGACTGCATAGCCTTCCAGCTTCTGGATTTGGTGGACATGCATGATTTATTTATCCAGTCTTCTATAGTTACATATTTAGGTTACTGCCAATTATCTACTATTCTAGACAGTGGTGCAATGGGTAGATCTTTGTGTGTCAAGAATTACTTCTTTGGGAAGTTTCCTGGGTGAGAAAGCGGGGGTTCTCTATCATTTGGCAGTAGCAGACCCTTTGGGACCCTTCACAGTCCTCTGGCTGAACAGGAGCTGGAAGACTGAGTTCAGAGTTCTGCTCAGACACTGGGAGGATGTGCAGTCAGGAAGGCCCTGTGGCCTTACAGGCCAAGGAAGCCAGTGGCTGGGAAACAGGTCCTTCCTGATCAACAGGGGCTTGGAGGCTGAAGAGGGAGGCTCTGGCTCTTCTGCCTTCAGCTGCCTTCCCAATGCCTCCCTGGTCATGGTTGTCAGAAGGAATGAGGACAGAAGTTCTCTCTGTACTGGCTGGGAAAGTTCTTCAAAGCACAGTGTTATGTATAAGAAGCACAGAGCCA
The DNA here is from genome assembly GCF_987537825.1 of Furipterus horrens. Lineage (NCBI taxonomy): Eukaryota > Metazoa > Chordata > Mammalia > Chiroptera > Furipteridae > Furipterus > Furipterus horrens. The sequence goes on from NW_028327173.1 coordinate 103,883,035, forward strand.
AATGGTGTGTCTGGTATTTGACCTATTGTAACAAGTGGGGAGAAAAAACATTTATATTGGCATAGACTTGGTTTAACAAGGAGAATCTCTAGAACGACATGCAGAGAACTAGTTAAAGTGATGCTCTTTGGGGGGAGTGAGAGAAAACAAATTGATGGGAGACAGTGGTGCTCCGTGCCTGAGGGCCTGCCCACACCAGGGCTCTCCACTGGGATAGCTCCAGAAGGTCTCTCCCTTAGGGCTCAGTCATTTTCCATTCTCCAGACTCAGAAGGGAAAAGGTTTACCTGAGGCCTCAGCTGCCTACCCCTCTCACTTGCTAGGGAGCCTTGGACAATCATTTCCCCTGTCTGAACTTCAGTTTCCATACCTGTAGGGTATCAGAGTGATGTTCACCTGAGATAAAGGCTTTGAAAATGGGGAGGCTCAGGACAGTGCTAAAGGGACCACCTTCTGCTGCTCATCATAGAGCAGATTTCAGGGGACCCAGACTTATAATTGGATTTGCATTTACAGGGTGAGCCTCATATGTGGATCATCTTATTCCCAGAATGCCTCCCCATATCTTTTCACTATTGCATATTAAATTCCACCATTAGAGAGCCTTCTCAAGGCTTCAAATGACAAGATGCATTTAATTCCAACGATATCCCTGTGAGGTTGATATTCTTATTCCCATTTTACAGAGAGAAAACCAAGGCTCATAAAGGGCATGTGGGCCTGGGGATACCACCCAGATGGACTCTGGGGTTACTAAACAAGGCCTGGCTGCTATATTCCCAGGCCTGGGTCAGAGAGCCCTTTGGGGTTAGTGGGAGGGTGTGGCGGTTTGCCGAGACCTGGAACCCTGAGCAATGGGTAACCACACAAGCAGGCAGGTGACAGCCCCTTCCGCTGGTGTTGACAGGCCACCCACTATTGGGCAACAGGAAGTGCTAGCTGGAGTTCCAGTAGCAGCCAGTGTAAGGATGGAGAGACCAGATGGGACTCAGGGCTTCCCAGCTGTGGAAATGGAGAAACAGAAGCTGAACCACACTGGGGACGAGAGGAGTGGGTGATGGGCTGAGGCAGGAGAGTGTTTGACATGTCCAAGGGACAACAAGGAGGCCTGTGTGACAGGGGCTGAGTGATGAGGTGGAAAGCAGAAATGCAACAGGGAGTCAGATCGAAAAGTACTGTAATTAAAAAAAAAATCCAATGCTCAAGCTATACCCCAAGCCAATTACCTCTGAATTTGGGAGTAGGGGCTGGGCATCAGTATTTTTCAAAATTCTCCAGTGCTTCCAAAGTTCAGCCAGGGTTGAGAACCATTGCTGATAAGGAGCAGACATCTGCTTTTTACGATTTACATGACCTCATTTTACGCCTTTGTAAATGTTTTGTTTGTTTAACCTAATAATCCTATATAATTACTTTTTTATGATAGTAAGTAAATATAAAAATTGAACCATTTTAACGATTTTTAAGTGTGCAATTCAGTGCCATGAAGTACATTCACAATGTTGTACAAACTTCACCACTATTTCCAGAATGTTTCATCATCCCAAACAGATACTCTGCTCCCATTAAACAATAATTCCCCATCTCTGTTCCCTTATTTCCCACTTCTTTCTACCTTCTGTCTCTATGAATCTGCCTAAGTAGGAACCTCATGTAAGTAGAATCATCTAATAATTGTCCCTCTGTGTCTGGTTTACTTCACTTAGCATAATGCCTTTTAGGTTTGTTCATGTTTTAGCATGTGTCATAATTTCATTCCCTTTTATGGCTGAACAATATTCATTCACCTTGCTGAACTTCAGTTGCTCATCTGTAACGTGGAGCAATAACAGCACAGTTCTGACATTACAGGGTTCTCTGAGAATTAGAGGTGATAAGGTATCAAGAGCACTGAACTCTGCCTGTGTGCATCCCACCCAGTTCCTTGCCCTGAACTTGGAGCCTGACCCCCGCTCCCATTAAGCCTGTGGGAAAGTCCCACCCCTTGCTCTGCCTGACTCAGGGCTCTCCTTTAGCTGGCCTCAGGCCACATCTTCAGACACCTGCCCCTGCCCCTTCAGATCTCTCACTGCTGTCTTTCACCTGGGCTTACAGCTCTGAGCATCAAACTTCCAGGCTCCTGAATCTGAGGAGCTCATTCCCACCACTAAGCCTCTACCCAGACTTGTGCTCACTCTAATCCCCACCTTTCCTTGTTCTAAGTATTTTTCTATCCATTTTGACTTCATAAAGCAGGATGAAGAGGTGGGAGGATTGAGCTTGTCTTTAAGACTTGAGAGGTGGAGGGGAAGTAGGCAGTCATCCCAGCCTGGGGGGAGGGGTGTGTGGTAGTGGAGGCCTTTCCTTCCTGATAATGGAGGAGGCCCATACAAAAGAACAAATATGCCTAGTGAAATAAGCCAAGCAGCGAAAGACAAATACCATATGATATCACCTAATACAGGAAACTAATCGTCGTCGTCGGCAGCCGTCCGTCTCAAGAGACGATGCTGTAGCTTCTTAAGAGTCTATCTGCACCGCCGAGAATGGCTGTGCAGTCCGACTCGGGAGTGACACGGTATCTGTCTCCTCCCGTGTTGAATCGACATCTTGCGATGACGCTGGAGTGTCCTCTCCAGTGAAGCTGAAGCTACAGAGCCTGGGCAGGGTGATATGGAGGGTCTGCTGTTGCCCATGCAGCAGACCCCCCCTCTCTTCGCAGCTGAAGGATCCAAGGGAAAGACGGAGTCGATACAGCTTGGCTTCAGGTGCGCCGCAGGAGTTGCCGGTGTTGACTACAACGTCAAACCGCCTTAGGGACTCCGGCTCCGGATTTTCTGTCGGGGTTTACTCCCTTAGCCTTTCCCCTGAAGAGGTATGCCGCAAGGCAGCGGAGGTTTTTTGGAATCAGAGTTTTCCTTCTCTGATGTGCCCTGACTGGAAGATCGAACCAGTGACACTTAGCTCGCAGGCCGACGCTCAATCCACTGAGCCAAACCAGCCAGGAAACTAATGAACAACACAAACAAACAAGCTAGATAGAACCAGAGGCAAGTAAACAAGGGACAGATTGACAGTGACTGGGGTAGAGGGGCAGGGAGAAGACAAGAGGGGAAAGAAGGGAAAGTGTCTAGTCAAGGAACTAGTATAAATGACCCATGGACATGGGCAACAGGGTGGGGATTGACTGTGGGAGAAGGGGTGGGCAGAATGAGGGGGGAGCAATAGGGAAAAAGTGAGACAAGTGTAATAGAAAAACAATAAATAAATTTTAAAAAGTACAAAGTTTTCAAACCAGACAGATCTTGGTCAAAAGCCAGGCACATCTATACAATTGCTGTTTGATCCTGGACAAATGACATAATGTCTCTCATTCTAATTATCCTCAAACATTAGCACCCTTCAGTCAATATTACTGAGATAAGAGGCAGCAGACACACACAGTAGGTCCTCTTCTGATGCTTGTATTGTCCACCCACAACCTCATTCAGGTATGTGGGATTCCTGGGAGCCCCTGAAAGTTCACAGAGCTCTGGAAGGTTGCAAGGTGACTGTCAGACACAGGCCTGGCAGGAACCCAAGCCAAGGGGCCCCAGATGTGTCAGGGGCCTAGGAGGCTGGGCTGCGTGGACCATCCATCAGAATTATGGAGGGGCAATGGAAATACATTTCTGATCTCAAGCTCTTGTCAGGCTAGGTATCCCAGAATATTTCATCTAAGCATATTTGACGTACTTTGGCTCTCTAATAATAAATATTGTCTTTGCCTTCTCAGCGTTCTCCCTGTGACACCTATCCTGAACCATCTTAGAAAAGCTGCAAATCACATTTATATGTTTATGCACAGTCCCCTCCAATCCTTGGGTCAGGGGACTCCTAGACCCAGAACACCTAGTACATGGACACATCCTCTCTGCATAATCCCCAACCTGCTCACAGACTGCTAGAGATAAGGTGCTTGCCCCCCTGTTGAAGCAGCTTGCTCTGCATTCCATAACTGCGGCCACTCTTGGAAACCCTTCCTTTTACTGACCTGGAGTTGGCCTCCCTGTCTACCCACTCACTGAGTCCTGGCTAGGCCTCTGAGAACACCTGGCCCCACAAAGGTCTACAGATGAAATCATTTCTCAAGCGTTCTTCCAGGGCTTTAGCTTAGGATCCTCTTTTTACCCACCCATCCTCCTGGGATACTCTGGGAAAGCAACCAGCTTGCCTGCTGAAGTCTCTTGCCCTCCATCCATCCACCCAAGCCAGATCTGGGTGTTTGGTCCTTTGCCTTCCTCAGTTTGCTGTACAATAACAGTGAACGTGAACCCCACCGCAGGGTAACAGGTGAGGGGCAGTGGAGAAAGCCTGACTTATTCTCTCAGAGCCTCATTTTCCATATCTGTACAACTATTATAAGAAGTAGAGGGAATGTGTCTGTCTGGTTTATTTATAAGTGCTCGGTAATGAGTCATTGAATCTGCAAGCAAATGGTCTGGTTCCCTCCATGGGGCACCTCAGGAGCCAACAGTCATAAAACCAAGTGTCTTCAGTCTCCCTGAGGCACTTTGTTCATCTCTTGCTCTATTTGTTTGCTGGGCACCAGGACCCAGCAGAGAACAAAAAAAGGCCCATCCCACCTTCACAGAGCTGCCTTCTGGAGGATTCAGTGTTCACTGCCTCAGGTTTCCCAACAATCTTAATGATTTGTTTTCTCAGTCCACAGAAGATAAGCAACAGTAAACTAGCCTCAGAAGTCCCTACTGTTAAACTGGTGAGAGGTGAAGAGGCAAAGCTGCCTCAGCTCCAAGCTGCCCCTCAGGGTTGTTCAGAATTGCTGTCCTCATCTGGGACAAGAGGAAGACAGTCTAGTTTCTCTGTTCTGTTTCCCCTCCCCCAAGAAAAAAGTGATTTTTTTAAAAAAGCTTTTTAAAAATAAAGAGCCTATCAACCCAAGAGCATGTCAGACATTAGAAAGGTTTTTGCTAAGAATGGCTAACACTTTACAGAATGGTTTCTGAACTAGGTAGGGTGCAAGCAGGAAACAATTTTCCCTTCTTCTACCTTCCAAATCCACTATTGGATCTCTTCTCCCCACCCCGGGGCACATGTTAGAGCTTTTCTAGTCCTTTTCAGATATAACTTACTCCAGTTCAACAAACTAAGATAAAAATTTCACTCTCATTTAGTTTAAACTGCATGTTGCAAGCCTATGATGGGGAAAGAGAACAGGGTCCATTTCTTCACTTGCCATTTTCTATCCATACTCACTGCCAGTTGCTCTTGGAGGCTCTATGGACAGGGCTGGGTTAGGACTCTGAAGGGGTGAAAGGTCTTATTTCCCTGCCGCTGTTGTAGCTGGTGGCAGTGCAGCAGATCAGCCCTTCCTCTCCTGGGCACCTCAGCAGGTTCTTTGCTTACCTGCCCCCGCTGGGGTACACCTCTGCACTATCCATCTATTTCTGACCCCTCCCAGTTGCATCCAACAGTTCACCCTACACACCTTCTTTTGGTGCCTCCTCTCTCCCTGTCAGGCAGTTCTCAAGGGCAGAGAGTCACAAGGATGCTCTTCCCACTGACCTTCTGTGGCCCACTTAGTTCCCAGGTAAAATATCAGTGCCAGGTCCTGGACAGGTCACTCACTCACTCCCGCCTCCACCTCACTCTTCCCTCAGTTCCCCGGCATCTCCAGCCCATTTGACTTCAGACTTCTCTAGGTAAGACACTGCCACTGGTCACAACGGCTTCCAAAAGCCAGCATACACACATCAACCTCACTGCTGGAAAGTCAGTTGAAGATCGCTTCTTTGCCTTATACCCATTTCACAGTCAGGAAGGCCCAGAGAGGGCAAGGGACCTTACCAAGGCTAGCAAGCTTATTCTTGGCAGATGGGACTGGGACCAAAACCCAGGCCTCTTCCTTCAACGTTAGAGATTTGGCTGTCCTCTGATATACTTTATATTCTGATATTCCATGTAAAGGAGAATTTGAAAAATGTTCTGCAGCCTTTTAAATGGACTTTCTGGTGGGGGAGAGGGAAGGGAGGTTGTGGTGGGGAGATAGCCACTATTCCAGCCTGGCCGCAGCCAGGGGAAAGCTCTGTCTGGTGGGGATGGTGGAGCAGGTAGAGACAGGACAGAGCCTGGGGACCTGCCCCTTGCCAAACAGCCAGTACATTTGGGGATTTTCAGAGAAGCAAAGAATGAGAGATTAAGAGCCAAGATCTTGGTCTGGAAGATCTGAGTGCAAATCCGAACTGTGCCCTGCAGGTCCCTAGGCAGGGTAGGTAACTTCTCTGCATTCCGTTGTCATCAGCTATTAAATGGGGGAGGGGGGGGATCACCCTTAGCTTAGTACCTGCCTCAGGGCAAGCTCTGATCACTATTCTCACCTACAGACATGATTTCATTGGCTTCTCAGATCAACCCTAGGCAGTAGGAACAATTAGGCCCATTTTTACAGGGAGAGAAGTAGAAGTTGAGGACAGCCAGCCAAGGTTGCAGGATGGGGTGTGAACCCATATCTAGTATGCTGAACTTTGTCCAATCTCTCAGATCAGGCCTAGGCACCCTCCCTGACTTGGCAGCTACAGTATGTCCTGATGAGGCTGTGCCCTAGAGGGGTCACTGTCAGGGCTGGGAGAGAGGTTGGCCTCTGCCCCCACTTCCTCAATAAGGAAACCAGGGCCCAAGAAGGGAAGTGGTCCCCACAACCACCAAAGGTGATATGGGCAAGAAAAGAAGAAAGTAATGGTGGGTACAGAAAATTTGTCTCTACCCATCCAGGGCCTGGAAAATGGCTCACACCCAGATCCACCCAGAGGGGGAAGCAGGTGGGCTGACCCTGGACAAGGCATGCAGGCATTCCCCACACTGCATTGACGCTTTGGTCCTCCAGTCCAGAGCTTTCCTGAGTACTTCCTCCTGGAACCTTGTGGGATAGGGATAGCTTGGAGCCCTGATCCGGCTCCTCCATGAGGAAAGTCAGGCCCAGAGGGGCCACCCAGCATAGATGGAAAGCCCTGAAGTCTCACACCTGGCTTGAGCAAGCCTCTCAAAGGAGAGAACTGCATCTGCTGGCCACCTGGCACCCTACCCCAGGGTGGGTTATACTAGATGCTATATTGTGGGGGCTTCTAGCTGTCCGCTGGCTGTCAGTACTTAGTCTGCAGAGCCGGCACAGCCCTCCTCCAAGGCCACCTTCCTCTGGCCTCCATGAATACATGGTGACTGAATGATAGCCCCAAGTGCAGCTTTGATTTGAGGTGGAGAGAATTTGAATAATCATTTTCAAAAGTTATTTTTAAATCATTTTTTTATGTTTTAAAATAAAACACTGTTGATGGGATGTCTATTGAATGACTGATGTGTAGGTTTGTGGATTTGGGAACAGGCCCATCTGAGTTCATGTTGCAGAGTCTAACCTTTACCAGGTGAATGACCTTGGGTAGTCATCTCTCCTGTTTGGGCCTCCTCATTACATTCTTACCTCCTTGGGTGTGTGTTTTCAGTTAGATAATGGCTGTGATATTCTTGGTGCAGTGTGTGGCAGGTGGACTCCATAAATGGTCATTTCACGAAGGGCAAAGCCACGGGCAGGTTTCAGGTGACAGAGGTGTTGCGCAGACAGAAAGAGGTGAGAGGCCTTCCTTCAGGCAGCTTTGGCATTGTGAAAATGTCAGCCTGAGCCCACAAATGAGGGGGACCAGCAGGCAGCTCTTGGTACGCAGAGGGTGAACGTGGGTGGGTGCAGGAAGAGAAAGCCAGGGGGTGCTCTAGAGCGGCTGATCTGATGCTGGGTCCTGTACTGTGGACCTGCAGGTCCTAGCGATTAACTGATTCAATGATCGGTTCATTTGTTTCCTCAGCAGCATATTGAGCCTGACTCTGCCAGCTCTGAGCAATGAGTCAGAATCCCCTGCCCCCTTGAGGAGGTGGCCAGGGGGAGGGTGCAGTCTGCGGGAACTTGCAGCTCCTGGGGAGTCAGGCACTTCCTCAGAACACAATAGTCACTTGTGACATGAGCTCATTCAGCTGCAGCCCCTACTAGCACCACCATGGTTCTAAGGAGAGACTGAATAAGATTCTAGGGTCTGTGGCACTTTGGGGACATGACCTCTAGGAGAACCAGCCTGCAGGGCCCCTTGTTGCCTTCTGCCTCCTCCAGAAAAGACAACGTAGGTTTGGTTTTTCTTTGCTTTCTATTCTGGGGGTCTCAATAAGGACAGAATGGGCTCCCCTGGAGAGTCAAGTTGGGCATGGGGCTGGAAGGGAAGAACAGCCTCCTGCTACAGGCTGGACTCCAGTCAGAGTTCCCTGCACAGCTACCTGCCATCTTTCCCAGGGACATTCTGGAGTAATAATAGGCCCTCTTGTCTTACCTCTGCCTCTGTGACCTCAGCCAGGTCCTTCCCTTCCTTGGATCTCAGTTTCCCCAAGGACTGGAGGGACACTGGGCAAGATGTCTCCCTTCTGTTGATCTGTGGAATTCAGACCTGAATGCTGATGTCCAGCTTAGAGTGACCTCCTCATGGGGAGAAGGCAGGAGGCTGAGACTCCAGATTCATTTTTTTTCTGCCCTGTGGGTCCAGAAGGAGGGCATAGACTGAGGGGCAGGAAGCCACCATCTGCTGACTGATTAGTGGGCAAGTGGCTGCCCACAAAACCCACAGAACTGGAATTCTGGCCTAGCGCACGCAGCCCAGCAACACCAGCCTGGCCCCAGAACAGGACAGCAGAGAGTTTGGGGGGACAACTTCTTTCTGGTGGGGCCCTGAGTGGTCAACCAGGACCCAGACACCCTGCTTATCACCCTGTGGCCAGTGGAGCCTGGGCCTAAGTAATTTCTGGGAATGAGCTGGGGGCCTAAATGTAGTATAGGCCTGAGATCCCACTATTTTGAGTTTGCTGAGTGTAGGCTGGGTCCAACATGAGGCCAGTTGAAGTCATTGTCACCATCTCTGCCCTTTCTGACTCTCCTCAGGAGCACTACCAGCTTTTGAATTTCAGATGATTAGACTTGCCACCCCCAAATGTGTGTGGCCTTGTGAAAGCTTCCCCTGATTCTCTGAGCTCTGACAGATGGGGTTGTGGTATGTGAGATCAGAGAAATGGGGGTCCCTTTTTTCAGTCTCTGAGGCTATTTTGGGGTCTGTGGAGAAGGAAAAGGAGACACTAAGTGCCGAATCTCAGGGCTTGCCCTGATTTGCAATTGCCTGTCCAAGTGCCCTTAAGGGTTTGGCGTCCTTCTTCAAAAATAGATGTGGAGGCCAAAGACACAAAAACTCCCATTCTCAGTATGGCATTTCACTACCTGGTCCCAAATGGAGCTCCATTCCCTTGCAGTCAGGTGCCCAGATGGCTTCAAGAAGGCAGCCTGGCCCCAGGACCCACTCACTAAAGATATCTTAGGGATCTTCTGTCCCCTCGTAGTCCTTGAGTATGATACTCCCCCTGCAACGTCCCACACCAGAAGCTCAGAGTCCACTCCAGGGATGAGAAAGGAGAACCAGGTAGGTCAAGAACACCCAGCAGGTACTGGGTGGGAGGCAAAGAAACAGCTGTGTTCTGGATTATTCAAGATGCCTCTCCCCCCACTGCCCTGGTTAAGGGGTGGACCTGTGGTGTATCAGGTGTCCTAGGTGTGTGCTAGATGTACCCTAAGTGTCCGGGATGTGTGAGGTGTCTCACCTGCATTCTACAGTTCTACATGTGTGTCAGGGTGTTCAGTTCTTACTGAAGTCACTTTCAGAGCCCATCTCACTGGGTGGGTACCAGAGGATTGCCTGAGCCCACACAGAGACTCTCTATGTGACCATATAGTATAGAGGTGAAGAGCATGGACCTGACCCAGGTAGCTTTCAAACTGTGTCACCCTGGTCACACTTCACTGATCTATTCCTCAGTTTTCATACTTACACAGCTGAGATAATAAGGTTATTGAAACAGTGACAGGAGCAAGCAGTGCCAGGCACCCTGTAAAGGCTGTCATCATGGGCTCGTGGTGGTGGCCCTTCCCATGCCTGTCTTGTGTTGGGGAGTTGTTGTCTCCTGGACTGTAAACTCTGATGCCAGGTAGGTCTCATTTATGCACCTGGTACCTCCACCAATGCGATGGGAGGGACCTCCTGTGTGAAGCCAGGTCCTGAATCTTAAGAGCTTGCCTTTTAATTCAGGGAGATGGAGGTAGATGGGGAGGTGGTCAAAGGGGTACTTGCCAGGCGGTGCCCCACTCGGCACTGCCCAGTATGGCTCTCACACGTCTCTCTATCCTGTGCGACAGTGCAGAGACTTCACGGCCCACACAGGCTACGAGGTGCTACTGCAGCGGCTGATGGATGGCAGGAAGATGTGCAAGGATGTGGAGGAGCTGCTGAGGCAGAGGTGAGCACCCACGGGGTGGGCAAAGCAGGCGAGGAAGGGGGCCGCTGTACACCCAGCTCTGGGACCGGGCTGAAGCTGCTCATACTGGCCAACCTGCTATCAGAGTACCTCCTGCTTTAAAAAGTCATGAGTGTGGCTCTGCTGAGTTTCACCAGATGTGGGCCTCCCATAAGTGAACAAATAATCTGATACTCCTTCAAATGTACCTATATTTGGCCAACATTTATTTAAAGGATGGACTGGGGGCTTAACTTTCTCAAACAAGAGCCTAGAGCAGTGGTTCTCAACCTTCCTAATGCTGTGACCCTTTAATACAGTTCCTCATGTTGTGGTGACCCCCAACCATTAAATTATTTTCGTTGCTACTTCATAACTGTAATTTTGCTACTGTTATGAATCGTAATGTAAATATCTGATATGCAGTATGTATTTTCATTGTTACAAATTGAACATAATTAAAGCGTAGTGACTAATCACAAAAACAATATGTAATTATATATGTGTTTTCCAATGGTCTTAGGCGACACCTGTGAAAGGGTTGTTCAACCCCCAAAGGGGTCACAACCCACAGGTTGAGAACCGCTGGACTAGAGGGTCAGCCTGCCCCGCACCCCCAGATCCTGTTACAGACTTTTGAGGGACCTGCCAATATCCAAGGGACCCACAGCCAGCAGAACTGGAAGAGACACAGTACCCTGCTTTGTTTCTGCAGGGCCCAAGTGGAGGAGCGCTATGGGAAGGAGCTTGTGCAGATTGCCCGAAAAGCAGGCGGCCAGACGGAGATCAAGTAAGAGGTCCCAGGCCCTGGGCTTCCCCCTCCTTGACAAGCACTTTCAGGACATTTAGAAAGGGTTTAGGATGGACTGGGGAGGGCCAGGGAGGGTCTGGATGGCTCCCGGGACAGCGGCGCCTGGAGGACAACGCTCTCAGGTATTGAGAGGTCAGATTCTGTGTATGGGAGAAAACCCAGTGGCCTGAGAGGCAGGAAGGCCCTGGGCAGCAGGGCAGAACCATCTTTGCTTGCAGCGCGGCCTGTACAATCTCTCCCAGAGTCCCGAGGGTCCTGAGAGGCAGGCGACAGGCTGCAAGGTGAGGACACGCGTTGGGTTCTAGTACCGGCTCCTCATTCACCATCTGTGTGACCTTGGGCTGGTCACTGATACTCTCCGTGCCTCTGTTTCCTCATCAGTGAGACAGGATGATCTTCCTCAAAGATTAAAGGAACCCAGGGGCTCAGCTCCAGCCTGGCTGGGCGGAGAGACAGTAAAGGCAGCTGCTGCTGTGGAGCAGCCTGGCACCTCGAGCCCAGAGGCCTGAGTCTGTGAGCAGACTGCCAGGCAGGGAGCAGAGGCAGAGTGACGATTGAGGAGGGCTGAAGGATAACTTCTTAAAAGTGGAGTGGAGTAGCTGCCTTGGGAAGGTGTGGACTACCCCCCTGGGTGAGGACTGAGCCAACCTGAGAGGCAGACAAGGTGCTGGACTCCAAGTTCTAAAAGGGCTTTGATGAGTCCTTCTCTTCCCCAGGAGCCCCAACACCTGACCGCAGCCTGCAGATGCCATAGCAACCCCTGACTCTTGCCTCTACTACCCTGAAGGTCAGGCCTGCAATTTTCTGGCTCTGCCCAAGGGAAGAGGCACTGAAACCTGTGAGCTCCAAAGCCTGCAGCCAACTCCCTTCAGTTCAGGGCCCCAAACATTCTCCAGGTCTTCTGAAAACCCAGGGGCCCTGGCTGGCTTCTGCCTCCCACCTGGAGCATGAGGAAACATGGGAAGAGGTAAAGGGAGGTTTTAAAGCGGTATGAGCCATGGGAGATGAATGCTCAGCTGATGCACTGGACCAAAAAGCATGAATGTAGAGTAGGAATTCATACGTTCTAGCCCCACTCAGCCTTTGTGAGCTGTGTGACTATGGGGAAGTCACTTAACCTGTCTGAGTTTGGTTCTCATCTGCCCACTCCAGTGGACTATTGTGCAGATCAAAAGGAACATGGGCTGAGGACCTTTCAGGTGCAGGGTCAAAGCTGAGTACCAGCTCGGTGCAGAGAAGGGCTCAGGTCATGGTGAGGAATGAATGTAGTCTGTTGGGGCCCTTCTTTGTCTGCCCCAGTTGAGGGAGCATGATCAGGGAGGAGCCTCCTGCGCTCTGAGACCAGCTGTAAGAGAAAAACTTTACCAGAAAGAGGATCTCCTGCAGGAAGTTGGAGAGGGTGCTCGGGGCAGGGTCATGATGGGATCCCAAGCTAAGAGGCTCTGAGTCACAGAGGACTAAAAATAGGGAAGGAGAAGCCACAAAGGAACAACATAAAATAGGAGTAGAGCCACAGGGGAAGTGGGAAGGGTGGGGAGGTACACAATATCTTGTCTGTTTTTTAAAACTATGGAGTGGCCAGGGCAATGTTCTGGGCAGCTGTGATCCCCTGTGTGGTTATAGGAGGCTGACCTTGGTCTGCCTTGCCCTATTTATTGTGTGACCCTGGGATGGTCACTCCCCTTCTCTGAGCCCTGGGTTTCTTGACTATGAAAGGGGACAGTCACCCTCAAGATTTGCTCTGGGCAGTCACAATGTTGAGCAGGCACCAACCCACAAGGATGTTTAATAAACACAGAGGTCTCTCCATATGTCAGTTAATTGGTGTCACCCTGCTTAATTTGGAGCTGAAAAGCCTGACTGGGCAGCCTCAACCATTGCCTTTGGGGTCCAGCCCTTCTGGCCCAGAGCTAAAAACTGTGAGCCCCCGGAGGGGCAACCTTCATGCAGCATAGCAGCCCCAGATTGGGGCTAGGAGAAGAGTCTGGGTCTGTCTTGCTGCCCACCAAGAGGAGTTGGAGTCTGGGCTGGGTGTGCCTAACCTGAAGCAGGTGAGGCAGAAACAAAGCCTGCAGGGGCCTCTACAGCTCAGCGCGGAGGTTCCAGAGCAGGCTGGGAGTCCTGTGTGTGAAGCAGCACTGCCTTGAGCTCTCCATCTACCTGGGGCAACCAAAGAGCAAGGCAGAGTGGGGTGGAGTGGGGAGCTCACCTCCTGGGAGAGGCAGAGATGGAGGGGAGAAAACTTTCTGTCAGAGAACTGGCAGGGACAAAAGCTGAAGGTGGGAAAGTGCAGGGTACATTCAGAGCCAGTGAGTGACAGAGGCAGGAGTGGTATACCATCTCAGCTCACTGGCTGCCTCCCCTACAGCCATGCTCCATGCAGTTCCCAGCACACAATAGTCTCTTAATAAGTGTTGATGTTGACCCACGCAGCATGTACTAGGGTTAGTGAGACCATTCAATTATTCTTTTCTTTAACTGTGGGCCAACTACCCATTACCCATCCATTTGTTCACTAAGCCTGTATGGAACACCTACTATGTGCCATGGCCTGCACTGAGTCAAGGGGATTAAAAACTTAAATAAAACAAAGGGCCCTACCATCCTGAGGTCACTGTCTAGCATACTGAGGGTGATTTCATCCTTCCTCTGTTTAGAGCCCTTTTAGTCCTGTCTCCTCTAGGAAGCTCTCTCAGATACTTCAGCTTTCGTAACTGTCAGTCTTGGCTGAGACCAGATCACCCCATTCCCACACCAACTTGGAGGGCTCTTTGTGGGAAGAGTGGATGATAGCCTGGGTCACTTCTGTGCTGTGGACACTTGTTGGGATATGTTTAGGGTTGGCTCATCTGGGAAAGTTGGCCTGACTGTTCAGCATGGGGACTGGCACTTTCTCCTGCAGGGCTCATTCCCTGGGGGGAGGAGCCCCCCGCCTTCTCATGGCCCAGATCCCACAGGATGCTCATTCCCAGCCCCTTGGAGGGCAGGCAGAGGGCTGGAGGTGCACAGGCTGGGTGGAGGTGAACAAGAAAAACAAACCCAGAGGGCTAAAAGTGACTCCAGAAATAGCTCAGCAAGAACCAAAAGGGTGGAGCTCCTCGGCCTCCCTCACCTCTGCTGCCTGATGATGTAGCATTTCTCTGTCAGCCCTGACTTCCGGCTGGCCAGAAACCTCCCTGGGGCCTGAAGGCTCAGCCACATACATTAAAGGGAAGTTACTCCCACCTTCAAACAATTTTTCTCATTCACCTCCTTCACCCATTAACTGAGGAAATATCCACTGGGCAGTGGATAATCTCCATTTGTGCAATGGAGAAATGCACAAATAAGACCTAGTCTCCACACTCAAGACATCCCTGCAGGCCCTCTCCATGCATTTTAAAGACAGCATTTGGAAGGCAGAGGGGTGTATCACTATTGCTTAAACCACACATCCAGCCCTGCAGAAAGCTCCCCTTGACTGTCCCTTCCAACCTCCAGGCCTTTGACCTGACTCTTGGCCCCATTTCTCCCCTGCCAAATTCTTCCCATGCTTCAAGCTTTGGCTGAAATATCACCTCTCCCAGCAAGCTGTCACCTCCTTCCCCTCTTGCTCATCCTGGAGTGCTGGGCATGTGTTCCTAGATGCTGCACAGGGCAGGGGTTTGACAAATGAAGGGGAAGCAAGGTGGGTGGGGGCCAATTTCTTGTAAGCCCCTCTGTGGTTACCTCAAGCAATGACAGCCCCCAAGGGGGACGGACCTAAATTTGTAATTATACGCTCATGACCCAACCTCATCCCCACTTGCCATAGCCTAAAATGCTGTGATTTTCTTATCAGAAGAGGTTTTGGGTTGTTTTATTTTTATCATAGTTCCTCTTCCTCTGAGTTCAGAAATGAATATATCACTGAGGATGTTGTAGCAAGATAGGCAGCCCTGTTACCAGAAGGGGTTCTCTGGTACCTGCTCCCTGCAGGCCCAGCCTCCAGCACAGGGAGCTGAGAGGAGCCACTCCTGTCAGCTGGGAGGCAGCAGCCTCCTGGTGAGCAAGTGGGCATGAGGTAGGGAGGACAAAGCAGGGACCTGAGGTGGCACATGCCACATGGTGGGGGGTGGGGTGTACAAAAGAAGATATTTACACTGGAAATGTAGTCTGTGTTTGAGCACAGAATTTCAGGCTGAGCGTCCTGAGAGCCATGTCTTAAAGGGCAACTGGATAAGATACACACAAGGACATCAGCAACTGATAGCAGAGGGTAGAGGTCTGCATGGGGTCCCTGTCCTTGACAGTGCAACGGAGATACAATAGAAGACAGCACAAGGAGATCTTGGTAATAGTGTCTCTGAATGGCAAGGGGAAAAATCAGGGAATGATAGAAGGGCTAAGGGAAACCATTCTTGCGGGGTCTTATGGGGCAGAGAAATACTTCAAACGGTCCCCAAATCCTCCACAAGATTAGAATTTAAGGCCATTCCCCTGGGGAGAGTCTTTCCTGACCCACAGTGGGCTGTCTCTGGTCCCAGAAAAAGTTGAGGTCCTCCTCTCACCCAAAGAGCTGAGGCTATCTCTTTGAAAGTCTGGGGCCTAGAGAGAGAGGTGGCATCCTGTGTCTTGTTGTGTGAGTGGAACTATGATGGCCTTCCAGTATCAGCACTGGGAGCAGGGCCTGGTACAAGAAGGCCTGTAGCCCAGAGGTGAGCAGGTGGCAGACCTGGAGTAGTAAGAACTGGCACTCCCCTGCACAGCAGGCACCCTCATCTGTGCAGCCCCCAAGGCCCAGTAAGCTGGTGAGGAAAATGAGAGCCCAAGGTGAGCATGGACTTTGTCACCATCAGGAATGTCCCAGGGTGGGTGCAGAGACTGAATGTCTACCTGGCAGTGCTGTGGACTCAAAAAGGGGCTTTAAGCATCCAGTAGGGGTGGAGAGAAGGGCCAGATGCTCCTGAGAGCCTGGGAGTGAGGACCTGAGCCCATGATCCAAGGAGGGAGAGGCACAGGGGGATTGGAGTTGAGGAAGGCCTTGGCATTTATGAGTGCTGAGTTTGTTGCTCTGAGCTATAAGCCTGGGAACAATAGGAAGGAGAACCAGGCATTGCTCCTATTTAGTGGCTTCACAGTTCAGTGAGGTGACAGACACTCAATGCATCAGCCCAAGGTGACAACAGGGAAAAGTCATCAGAAGGGACAGAAGAAGCAGCTAGGCAGAGATGCTGCATATAGGAAATTGACATGTAAAGGCCCTGAAGCAAAGAAGGAGCACAGCAAATAGAAGGAACTAGTGGGTGGCCAGGTGACTGGAGAGCAGAGAACAGGGCTAATAGGTGAGAAGCTGGAAGGATGGAGGTGATGGGGCAGGGCCCAGGGTGGTGCAGTGAGACATGGACAGATAGGAGGTTTAGAAAGTAAAAAAAGAAGGTAGTATAAGAGGAGGGAGAAGGTAGATTCAAGGTTAGCACCTGCATTTTGGTGTGGACAGCCAGGCAGATGGTGGCGCCTTTGCTGACAGGGAAGTCCTGCAGGAGGAGTAGGTTTGTGAAGCATTGAGTCCAGTTTTGTACACTCTGAGTTTAAGGTGTCTGTGAGATGTTAGGTCTAAAAGGAGGTGAGGATGAGGCAGTGGATGTGTAGATCCTGAGCCCTGGGAAGGATCTCAATGGGATGTGGTCTTAAAGGAGTTGGGCATCCACAGGTAGTATGAGTGAGAGCTGGGTGGAGAAGGGAGGCCATGATGAGCCTAGAGGGGCCCTAACCATGACTGGGGAGACTGAGGCAGGAAGTGAGTGTGTGCAGAGGAGGAAGGCCTGAAGGTATAACTGCTGGCAAGGTGTCAGTTCTGTTAGAGAAGAATCCCGCCACTCCTCAACCACGGCAGCACTGCAATCACTCTTCTCCTTTGTCTGGCCAGAAGCAGAGGGCAGCATTGACTGGTCTCACCCAGAACCACCTCTCACTAGTGGTGTGGCCCTGGATCAGTCTGTTCACCTCTTTGACCATGATCTTTCTCATCTGTAAAAGAGCAGAGTTGTGAGGAGGGAATAATTTAGGCCAGCAGTTCTCACATCTGAATGGACATCAGCAGTACTGAGGCTAATACAGTGTGCTGGGTCCCAGTGAGTTTCTGCTTCAGGACTGGTGTGAGCTTGAGAGTCTGCTTTTCCAATAAACTCCCAGATGACGTTGATGCTGCTGGTGTACGGACCACACTTGGAAACCCACTTAGTTTAGGGCAAGGGGACTGGCACTGATTAGACTCCCACAGCTCTCCTCTAGGCCTGGGTCCCTGTGGGTCCTGCCAGGTTGTTGCTCCAGCTTGGCTTCAGTTTCCCTAACGGTCCAATGGGATTAAGAAGTCCCTTGAAAGCCTGCCTTGCACGGATTGCTAGGAGATGCAGGCAAGAGGGCTAGAGCCCAGGGCTGTCCAAGCAGGCACTATGCGGCCATACGGCCACCAGGGATTGGACACGCTGCTCCTATAGAGAGGCTGTGAGGGGGTGTGGACAACCACAGAGAGCTTGCTGGGTCAAGGGCAGCAGCAGCACAATGCTTCCAGTGACAGAACACATCACAGCTGCCTCTGTGTGACCCCACCCAGCAAGCCTGGTCATGCTCTGGCCTCAGTTTCCCTATCTGCCTCGACTTACTGCAGCTCCTCAGGCATCCTGGTGAGTGGAGAGCCACAGTGGATTTTGCCTCCTTAGTTCGGAGGTTACAAACACAGGCAGTTAATTTCACCCCTCAGAGTGGGCAAGCTCTTAGGTGGGACACTGGAGGTACAGCTCAGGTCAGGTTCAGGGGCCCAGAGGACACCCAGGACCGGCAGGATGTGCAGATATGGGCTCAGGAGAGAGTTGCACAATCAACAACCAGGTCCTGATAGAGGCGCTTTATGAATGTAAATTCATTTAATCCTCACAACCATCCTGTTTGTGCTATTATCTCCATTTCAGAAAAGGGAAACAGACACATAGTAAGTAACTTGCCCAAGGTCACACAGATAGTGAGTGGCAGAGCCTGGACTGAACCCAAGCTGTCTGCCTCTCAGGGTCTGCATGTGGGAGTCCAGACGGAGCCCCTACCCAGGTCCTGCTAGTCCCCATGCTGGGATTCCAAGTCACCTCTGTCCTGCACAGTGCCTGGAGCTCGCCCTCTGAGAGGCCCCTGTCCCACGTGCTGATGAGCTGGGGCAAGGCTCTCCTTCCGCAGGCCTTGTTACTGACCCAAAGAGCACTCTGCCTCCTGGTGTCCCGTTACCTATCAGCAGACAACACTGGGTCCTGGCTGGGCTCCAACCCCTTCGCTTAGGCCTCAACTCGGTCCATGGCTCTGGGGAAGAACCCCCCAGGCAGGCTGCTAGATAAAATACAGAATGCCCAGTTAAAATTGGAGTTTGGATAAACAACAAATAGTTTTTCAATGTAAGTATGTTCAAATATTAATGGGGAATGTTTATACACAAAAAGTATGAGTTGTTTAATCTAAAATTAAAATTTAACTTGGACCTGTATTTTTATTTATTCCATCTGGCAACCCTGCCAAAGGGGCTCTTCTCTACCTCCATGCCAAATCCCAGCCTCTTCTTTCCTGCTCTCCCTGAGGCCCACCCTGGAGCGCACAGTGCCACATCTCTGCACTAGAATGGCCACCCTGCTGCCTCATGACTCCTCTTGCTGGGTTCTCTCAGGCACCCCCAGCTCAGCACACCATAAAGAAAACTCCCCATTTTCCCTCCTGAGTCCCCCTCAGAGGCTTCACCACTGCCCACCCAGCCACCCCCGCCAGAGATATCCTCTCACTATCCTCACCTGTGCATCCTGTTCTCCCTATCCTAAGGCTCCCACATTTCTCCCTTCCTGTAACCCTTCCATTCTTGCCCCATCCCATCCACCTTCTGCTAAAATATCCTCCAGGCCACCTGCCTAAATCCAGGTCTGAACCCTGCCTTCTCCTACCTCAGCCAGAGGAGGGGCTCCAAGGTGGGAGGGAAGGGGCCTTGAGAACATACAGAAGCCAGGATCATTCTACTACAGTGGGGAGGTTTGACTGCTTTATAATTCCCAAAGAAAGCTCTGCCTTCTAGAAATCCCAGGTCAGTGTATGTGAGTGACCTGGGGTCTTCCTGCCAAAATAAAAGTCCCTGGAGCTAGGTGGTGCTTCAAGTTCCACTCCTCTCTCTTCCTGCTGACCCTGATCTCTGTTTTTCAGCTCACTGAGGGCCTCCTTTGACTCCCTGAAGCAGCGTAAGTCTCAGCTGTGCCCTACACCAGGCTGTAGGGTGACAAGATCTTTTGGGAACATAGACAGAGGTGGATGGATTCTGGCCAGGCCGGATTTCAGGATGCACACAGGCCTGTGGCACTGGTGGAGGATTTGGAACAACAGAGGCTGGCCTAGATGGGGTGAGTGTGTGGGTGACAGGCTCATCAGGTTTTACGTGGGAGGCCAACAATGTCCATACTCTGCCCTCAGAAATCGAGGATGTGGGCAGCTCTCACATACAGCTGGCCCTGGCCCTGCGTGAGGAGCTCCGCAGCCTTGAGGAGTTCCGAGAGAGGCAGAAGGAACAGAGGAAAAAGGTGAGGCAGGTGCTGGGGTGCTCCCCCATCATCAAGACCCCAAGTGGGAGGTGGCCATGTTCATTGTGGAGGTGGTGGGAGATGGACCCTCCTGACAGAGCCCATGGAGGTTTGGGGGCAACACTCAAGGGTTGGGGGTGAGGGTGATTTGAAGAAGAATTGGAAGGGCTCAGCTCATAGGCCTGGGAGCCCCGCTGGGGGTCCTTCTCTGAGCTGTCTCATGCCAAGAAAAAGGAAGATATGGGTCTTGTTGACCATCCTACCTCAGCAGACTGTAGAGGGGCAGTGACAGCTTGCGGGTTACCCAAAGAAAGCAAACCAAATTGGAGAGTCACCAAAAACTGGTCCTGAGCCAGGCTGTTTGTCTGGGAGAAAGGCAGACCTGGAGCCAGTCACTGACCACTCTTCAGGGCTGCCCAAGGCTGAGGAGGCGAAGAGAACCTACAGGGAGTCGACAGTGTCACGCTTACCTCACGTCCAAAGATACTTTGTGCCCCATATGTATGACATGACTGTCTTTAGATGAAAGGACTGTATGGAAAGAAAGTGAGGCTCCCATCATGGGAAGTGTGCAAGCAGAGGTTGAAGGCTACATGTCAGGGAAGCTGCCGTGGTAGGGGGGGAGGTGAGCTTTGTGACCTTTGTGTCCAAGAGCCCCCTCCCAAGCCTGAGACAGGATGATCATTTGGCCCACTGAGGGGGACATGTGGGGACACATGCTTAGCCTCTACAGCCTTAGTGATGAAGGTGGTTCTCTGGACAAGGAGGAAGAGGCCAGCACACAGAAACACTTCTTACTTGGAGAGGAAGGGTACCTGTAAAATATCCAAAGAATTGAAAGTGGAAAAGTCCATACAGCTGAGCTGTGAAGGGGAATAAGGACCCAGCTCCTTGCTGGGGCCAGGCTGGGCACACTGGCCTGGACGTGTTGCCTCCTTCACTACGCCTCAGCTGAAGGGTGGGACACTTATGTCCACTTTCTAAGCTTTGAGAACCCAGCCCAGAACCAGGCTCCTGTTCAGTGTGGCTGTACTCTTTGTCTGAGGTTCTAAATTTGGGTTCCTGAGCAGACAGTGGGTCCCCAAAGCTAGCTCTACAAACCCATCCAGACTTGAGGTGCTGGAGCAAATGACCTTTTTGAACAGGTGCTTGCCTGTAGAGCAGGTAATCGCCTGCTGACAGTGAGGCCCCAGACTGCCTATTTTAAGCTCTTCTGTGGCCAGAGGTGTTGTATGTCTGCAGAAAATGTTTTACACAGTGTAACACCTTCCCCAGACTGGCCAGCACACTCATAACTAAAGAGCTGTGATGCAGTATGTGGGGAAGCCTGCCTGGGCACATCTGTGCATGTGTGTGTGTGAGGGAGAATGTGGGCACACACGTGCACACCTATGAGCATACGAGTGTGTCTCAGTGTATTTGTGTGTCATCAGGTGGCTTACCTGAAGTCTCTCCCCTGGCGTGGGCCCTACTGTGACCCAGGTACAACTAGCTCCAGCCCCAACATGAGGGTCACTTCATTTCCAATTCCTCTCATAGCTTACATCCAATTTCTGTCTAGACCGAGTGTCATCACCCTCTCCATCTAAACAAGGAGCCTGGGAGGGAAGTGAAGGTGCAGTGGCCTGTGTACCTGCTGGGGGCCATGACTAAGTTTAGAGTGTGTGTGTTCACCTGTGCAAACAGGCCTGTCGCTGTACACAGGGAACATGTGAGTGTGCTTGTGTATGGTATCTATGGGTGCTCCAGGAATGTGTGAAGACCTGTATGTGCAAGTGGGAGCAGTGGGAGCATGCGGGCCTATTAGTGTGTACTTCTGCATGTGTGTGTCATGTGGCACTTTGTGTGCATGTGTGTGCCTAAGTGTGTACACAGTGTGTGACAGCTGTGAATGGGTACAGAGGCTTGTGAGGACTCTGTGTATGTGTGTGTGTGTATGTGCATGCACGCGCATGCATGCACACATACATTGGATATTCTCCAGCTAGAGACCAAGTCCTGGCTGGGGGCTGCAGCCAATCAGAGGACATGATGGGCATGCACATGCCCTGGGCTTTTCTCTGTTCTGAGCAGTAATTGTGATAAAGCAAGCTATGGGAGATGAAGGGCATCTTGTTGTTATCCCCTTCAGAGCTGGGAGGGAATGCTGCACCTCATCCCAGGGAAACCCCTTCCTCTTGGCTTAGGGGAGGGTCCAGAGGCCAAATCTCCATTCTAAGAGCCTCATGTCCCCTGCAGTATGAAGCCATCATGGACCGTGTTCAGAAAAGCAAGCTGTCACTCTACAAGAAGGCCATGGAGGTGGGTGCAAGGCTCTTAGGCCTTGAGAAATACAGACAAGGTGTGGACCCTAGGAGACCTGGGACAGAGATGGCCTCGGCTTTTTATCCAGTAACATGCACATTGGCCTGTCACATGGTCGGTGCCCTGCTGGGGAACTCTTGACTGTTGGACAGCCTGTCAGTCTCAGACAGTGGCCCCCAGGGTGATTCATGCTGTCAGTTGCAGACTCCAAGAGTGGAGGGAAAAGGGACCCCTGATCTGTGTCCCCTAGGACACTGGATGAGGAGAAAAAGGTTGCACAAGGGGCTAGAATCATCACGATACATGGTATTTTCAGGGACTTGGTTGTGGTTTAATGTGACTCTTCTCTGAAGAGGCTGGGGCCTTGGACGGGGCTACAGTATCCCCAACGGAAGGGGGCCTGGGAACAAGACTTCCTCCTCCTCACCGTTCTGGACCTCCATATCCCTGTCCCTGGTGAGGAGGCAGGCCCCCACTCCACCCACATACTCCCACAGAAAGAAGGAAGACTGGACTCAGGGAGTCTCACTCTAGGCCCCTGCAAGTAATACTCCTCCACACCCCCAGTCTAAGAAGACATATGAGCAGAAGTGCCGGGATGCAGATGATGCTGAGCAGGCCTTCGAGCGCATTAGCACCAACGGCCAACACAAGCAGGTGGAAAAGGTGCGTGGGGCCACTGAGGCCATATGCTGTCACCCAGGGCTGGGGCAGGGCAGGTAAGGCAGGGAAGGGGTGCCGCTGACACCCCTAGGCAAGGTCTGCTTCTGGGACATGCTAGCTGCCCACCCCTCTCGGAACCTCATATCCCCATCTGTGAAACGGGTTTCCTAGAATCTCAGGGCATGAACTGACAGGGTCAGCTTGATCCCTTTTGCCATCTCCAGGCTGCACCCAAAGACCCATTTCTTAGAGCAGGCCCTCTGCAGCCCAGGCCCAGAGCTCACAGGCAACGAGAGCAGATGCTAGCCCTCATACAACCCTGGGAGTGGGGCTCAGTGGGCTCATGTCACAGGTAGGAAGCTGAGGCCATGATGGTGAGCCACAGGGCCCTGACACATTTTGCCTCTTGCATATACAGGAAAGCTGAGGCCCATAGAGGGCAGGGCCCTGAGGGTCAGTTGGGGGCAGCAAGTGGGGGCCGGAGCCCAAGTCCCAACCAGGAGGTTCAGCACTGGCCACATGGAGCCCCATGTCTTGGCCCCTGGTCTACATTTCTCCCTCTAGGTTCTGACGTCTAGTTTTCCTGTGTTTCTGCATGTGCTGCAAGTTTGTTTTGTTTTGTTTTTTTATTGGAAACTTTCTTATTGTGGTTCTCTGTGGGGTGAAGCTGGAGTAAATAATGGAACCTGCTCCCAGTTGGCTGCTGAGTGTCCTCCTGGGTAGTCAGGGAGAGGTGTGACAGGCACTTCAGAGTCACCCAGAGGGTCTGGGAGCCCTAAGCTGGGGGCAGTGGTTTCCAGGGTAGAGACTCAGCACTGCTTTCCCTTTGCCTCCTCAGAGCCAGAACAAAGCCAAGCAGTGCCGGGACTCAGCCATGGACGCAGGTATGTGGCCTGCCCAACTCCTCAGACCTGGGTGGTGGACTAGACAGGCCTTTCCTCAGCTGTACACTTTCGTACCCTGGGGACATACACACTCACACCTGATACACAGAGTCAGAAGCTTGTCACTCTCACTTTCATACTTATGCAAGTAAAATAAAAACATTCATATTCTTTCATTTGCCAACACTATTCTTAGTGGTTTGCATGTTTTAACTAATTTGTACAACAGTCCTCTGAGGTGACTGCTATTGTTATCCTCCTTTTTAACAGATGACTAAACTGAGGCGCAGAGAGGTCAAGTAATTTACCCAAGATCACAGTCAATAAGTGGTGGTGACTGCATCCAACCCAGGTCATCTGACTCTAGAGCCTGGGACTTTCACAGCCACCATCTTGGCAGACAGACCCAGTCATCTCTCTCTCTCTCTCTCTCTCTCTCTCTCTCTCTCTCTCTCACACACACACCCTTCTCTGGGCTTGTTTCCTCTGTCCTTCACCTGATGCCCAAACCCACAACACCCCTTGTCTCTGCCACCACACCCCTTAGGACAGAAAGCTCACCTTGCTCCCTTTTCCTGGGAAAGGTCTCCCTTCTCTGCCTCTCCCAGGACCCAACTGCTCCCATGGCTGGAGGGCATGTGAACCTGAGTTCTGGGGACAGAGGTTATGGCCAACCCTGCTTGGTTCCCAACCCAACAGTTACCATACTTTCCTCTACCCTCCTTCAATACTGCCCTCAATTTCCCATCTGGAAAGTGATGGTGGGACTGGGGATGGTGAGAGTCCTGGACTCTAACCTTGGGTATACGGGCTTTACTCCAAACTTGGGCAACTGGAGCATAGTAGGGAGCTAAGAGTTACCCCAAAAGGAGGAGTACCATAGTGGGTGGCCCTGATAAGTGTCCAGACCAGGTACCAGCAGCCAAGACAGATCTCTCTGGGGAAGAGGGCACTGAACTGGGGCACTGCAGGAGCAAAGGGGTGGGCAGTGAGGGTGGGTGTCTAGGCCACTGGCCTCCCTGACGGCCACCTGTGCTTCCAGAGCGAGTGTACAGACAGAACACTGAGCAGCTAGAGAAGGTGCAGGGCGAGTGGGAACAGGAGCACCGGACCACCTGTGAGGTGAGTGACTCTGGGCCTCAGTTTCCACAGCTGTAAAATAGGAAAGACATTCCTCCCTGCTCCAGCCACTTCATGGGGGGAACTAAGGTAGTGGGGGTGGGGGTGGGGAGGCCTCATTCCTTCATTTGCCCATTCATGAACTCACTCCTCAGTCTGGGCTGGGTACCTGCCCCCAGAGAGCTCACTGCCTGGCTTTGTGCCCTGGGCCCCTCTGTTTCAGGTAGGCACTCTTCATCCCTGAGGCTCAGAAAAACCCCCTAGCTTCCCTGGGCCCTACTGGGGAATAGGACCTGGGAGGCAGGCCTCAGGATTGCTCCTCTCATGACACCATCCTAGGGCCTTTCCAGTGTGTGGTGGGGGCAGGAACCTCACAAGCTACTCAGCCTCCTTCCCAGAAGCCTGAGGTGTTGGCACAGATATGGTGTGGGAACCACTAGCAAGAGTCTTTCCTTTAGACTTGGCTTTCAACAGATGGGGTCTGGCTTGTCAGCCCTAGCTGAGCTGTGAGTGGAGCCCAGCACTGGCCTGGCTCTGTAGCTCCCTTCTCAGCCTCTTGTCTCCCTCTCCTCACCCCCGACACAGGCCTTCCAGCTGCAAGAGTCTGACAGGCTGACCATCCTCCGAAATGCCCTATGGGTGCACTGCAATCAGCTCTCCATGCAGTGTGTCAAGGATGATGAGGTCAGGGGGCCAAGGGTAGGGAGGGGTATGGACTGAGCTGGTAGAGGAGGCGGGTGAAGAGAAAGCAGCTTCTGGTCAGCAGCATGCCCAGGTCCACCTGGGTTGGTCAACAAACACCTCAGACTTCATCCTCTGCTCCAAGGGCCCCAAGGACAGGGAGCTCAGTGTGGCACAGAAGCATAGCCGCTCTGCCTAGAAGCTGTGCTTGTTCTTGGTTCTGCCAGGGTGAGGAAGACAGGTGGACACACCCCTCAGAAGTCTGCAGAGACTGGAGGACCCTGGGATGCTCTGCTCCAAGCCTGACATTTGTAGGAACTGAGGACCAGTCCCTCCTCTGTCCCTTAGACATCTCCTGGGCGTCCGAGTTCCCTTACTGAACTTGTTCTATATGCTGGGTGGTTAGGGTAGGTCCTACGCAGCCAAGAGGGGCCACTACCTCTTCGCCAGGGTCTCACCTCTGTTCAGGTAGCTCCAGAGCCATGAACTCTCTTGAGGCAGCCCTGACTCCCTGAGGCCCACTGCTGTTCTTTGTCTGACCTCTCTGCTCATGGGCTGTGGGGTTTTGGGTTCCTCTGCCTCCTTGGTGGCAGAGGAAGGAGTGTGGGCTCTGGGTCCTGTCATAATGGAACAAAGCCCAGTTGTACTGAATTCCTGCTTTGTGATATTGGGCAAGTGACTTCCCTTCTCCAAGTTTCCTTGTCTATAAAATAGAGGAAATAGTGTCTACTGCAGAGTACAGGAGTGAGGTAAGTTCCCTGCATAGGATTTTGTGTATAGGAAGTGTTCAGGAAACCAGGAGATGCTTTCATCCAGGGCTCTGACTCCTCTGGCAGACGTAGGGCAGTTACACCCCAAGACCCCCCGAATACAAGCACTGAGCTGTACACACAAGGCCTGTGAGGAGGCTGGTGTGGTGGAAGCCCCTGTCCAGAGTTCAGAGCCATAGAGACAGGGCTTTGATGAGGGAGGGCATGTAGGTGAGGCCTGGCTCCTCAGCCGCTGTTCTTTCCCCCCTGCAGCTCTATGAGGAAGTGCGGGTGACTCTGGAAGGCTGCAGAGTGGAAGCCGACATCGATGGTTTCATCCAGGCCAAGAGCACAGGCACTGAGCCCCCAGGTGAGGCCCGGCCTGCTGGCAACACGGACTCTGGATCCAGGCCTGTCTGTCCCAGGAGGCCTGGTCCTGGTTCTCTGAGCCTCAACTACCAGGGCAGGGCTGGTGTGGCTCACAAATCCCCTCTGGGTGGCGACGTCCCCAGATTCCAGGGAGGAGCTAAGGACAATATGGTCCCCTGAGGCAGAGGATAAACAGAGCTTAATAACACTTAATACTCAGAAGAGGAAATGGAGGTGGAGAGCCTCCTCAGAGCATCCACTTCAGCTTGTTTGGTCCCACTAAATTATGAATCCAGAATATTTGGTCTCAGTGGTGCTCACTTCTCTCATGGAAGTGAGAGAGGCCCACTCCCCAAGTGCAAGAGTGGGCCAGGGCCAGGGTAAGAAAGTGGGGCCCCAGTCTGGGTTCTGGGATGGGGACAGGTTGGGGTGTCAGGTGGCAGATGTCCTTCCTGCCCTGCCCTCGGCACCCCTGGGCCTCACAGGGTTGCTCTCCACAGCTCCAGTGCCTTTCCAGAACTACTATGATCGGGAGGTCACCCTATCATCTGGCAGCCCCGGCATACAACCATCCTGTGGCATGATAAAAAGGTGAGACACCCACCAGGATGCAGAGATGGGGTGGGGGGAAGGAAGCAGGTCCCGCCTCTCCTCCTGCAACTGGCTGATCTACGAGGTCTGTCCAGAAGATATTCAGCCATGTAATATAAAAAATGGAGATATTTATTGAAGAAGATACAAGACACAAGAAACACTGCACACAGGAAAATGATGCCTCAGTCCCCTTCAAAGTAGGCACCTTAGGACCTCACACAGTTCTCCCAATCACCATCAGCTGCCCCATTGTATTTTCCTGAATCTCATCAACGGTTTGATATCTCTTCCCTTTCAAAGGTGATTTTAGTTTTGAGAAAAGCCAGAAGTCACAGGGCACCAAATCTGGGCTGTAGTGGGACTGAGGCATCTGGGTGATTTGATGTTTCGTCAAAACACTCTGCGTGAGATGTGATGCATGAGCAGGCATGTTGTCACGTGAAGCTGCCAATCTCCAGCTGCCCATAGCTACAGCCTTCTGAATCATGTTTCCACAGAGGAATGTTCAAGCTTAATGCAAAATTTGATTCAGATTCATTGCTCCACTCACTTAGTCATTTTGAATGCAATGGCCACACAGTACACATGCTCACTGTACACTAGTACAGTGAAGTGGTCATTGTTCACACATGCACGTTCCAGTCTACTCTCCTTGGCTGTCAGGTTATACTGATGTTGCACAAACTGTTCTCATTATATTAGCAATGGCTGTACTTTTTCCAGACAGATCTTGTATATGTATTTATTAATCATCCACTGTATGCCTGGTGCTGTATTCAGGTGCTGGGCACTCTTTGGGGACAAGACAGGCTCAACCTGGTCTCATGAAACACTCAGCCCAAGGGGACCTGGACATTAAACAAATAATCACACCCCACATATTCATTAGTGAATGCTGAGAGCTCCAGGGATGCCTTAGGCTGGCTTCTTGCCTCTTGAAGCCACTGCTAGCCTGGGCTGGTGCCCTGGACAGTCAGGCTGCAGTGGTGACCCTCCCCTGCTGGTGCAGGATTAGGACATAGGAGCAGACCTCATAGCCAGTACACTTGGAAAACTCTCTAGGCTTTTCAGGTAGAATCCTAGTGCCATGCCTCACTGTGTTACCTGAACAAGTTACTCACCTTCTCTAGGTCCAGGACCCATGAGTGCTAGGGTAAGACTCAGAACAAAAGAACTCTCTTGCTTTAGGCCTTGGATGATGACAGCCATTTGGGAGTGCTTTAGCCTTCTTTGGGAGTACACCAGCAGCCAGGTCTTAGGAGGGACTCTATACTGTCTGTGGGCTTCTAGGAGAATCTGTGGGTTTCACATGGTACCTGTGCCCCACCTCCACCCTGAAGTTCCCATGACCTCCTCTCTCCCTCCAACCTTGTGCAGAGAAGGGAAATGGTGAGGTCAGGGTAGGTGGTGGTGGTGGTCGGGTGGTTGTAGATGGAGTTCCCAGCCCTCTCAGGACTTCTCATTTCCAAGACCTCAGGAGCCCCTAGGATCTCCTAGAAGGATGCTTCAGGGAAGCAGAGACTCATGAGAACCACTGAAGCTCAGAACAGGGAGCACAGAGCACTCCTCTGAGAACTTTGAGAAAGCAGTGACCCCAGGAAAAGGACATTCATACCATCACAATTTTACCAAAATCTTGGGGGACTCAGGCCTCCCTGCACCCCCAGTGAGGACCTGCATCCCATCACAGAGGGTCATTTAAACAACTGAATGAGAGTTCACCTTAGACAGTGTCAAGAAAAGACAGAAAGGGAACAAGAAAAGAATGTCCACTCACAACTATTATTGAATATAGTCTTGGAAGTCCTAGCCACAGCAATCAGACATGAAGAAGAAATAAAAGGCATCTAAATCGGAAAGAAGGAGGTAAAACAGTCATTATTTGCAGATGACATGATACTATCTATAGAGAACACTAAGGACTCCACCAAAAAACTAATAAATTAGGACTAATAAGTGAATTCAGTAAAGTAGCAGGATGCAAAATTATTAATATTCAGAAATTGGTGCATTTTATACACCAATAGTGAAAGAGAAATTAAGAAAACAAATCCATACACAATTGCATCAAAAAGAATAAAATACCTAGGAATAAATATAGCCAAGGAGGTAAAAGATCTATACTCAGAAAACTATAGACTTTAAAGAAAGAAATGGAAGGAGACACAAATAAATGGAAGCATATACTGTGCTCATGGATAAGAAGAATTAGCATTGTTAAAATATCCATACTAACCAAAGCAATGTATAGATTCAATGTACTCCCTACCACAATACCCAAATGGCATTTTTCACAGAAGTAGAATACATAATCCATACATTTATGTGGAACCAGAAAAGACCTCAAACAGCTATAGCAATCTTGAGAAAGAAGAACAAAGTTGGAGTATCACACTACCTAACGGCACTCTATACTACAAGGCTATAGTAATCAAACCAGCACAGTACTGGCATAAAAAAAAGACACATAGATCAATGGAACAGAATACAGAGCCCAAAAATAAACCCATACCTATATGGTCAACTAATCTATGACAAAGGAAGTAAGAATATACAATGGGATAAAGACAGTCTATTCAATAAATGATGTTAGGAAAACCTGGACAGAGACATGCAAAAAAGTGAAATTAGACCACATTCTTATACCATATACAAGAATCAACTCAAAATAGATTAATGGATTAAATGACTTCAATGTAAAACCTGAAACCATAAAAATCCTAAAACAAAATATAGGCAATAAACTCTTTGACATTGCTCTTAGCAATATTTTTTTGAGTATGCCTCTTTGGGCAAGGGAAACAAAAGCAAAAATAAACATAAGTAACTACATAAAACTTAAAAGCTTTTGTACCATAAAGGAAACCATCAGCAAAAGGAAAGGCAGCCTATTGAATGGGAGGAGATATTTGTAAATAATACATTCAATAAGGGACTAACATCCAAAATATATAAAGGACTCAAACAGCTCAACATAAAAATACAAACAATCTGCCCTAGCTGGTGGTTCAGTTGGTGGGAGCATCGTCCCATATGCCAAAATGTTGCAGGTGTAAATCCTGGTGGGGTGCATATGGGAGACAACCAATTGATGTTTCTCTCTCACATCAATATTTCTCTGTCTCTTTCTCTCTCTCTCCCTCTCTCCTTTCCCCTTTAAAATCAATACAAAATCATATCCTTGGGTGAGGATTAAATAAATAAACTCAAAACACAATCAAATTTAAAAATGGACAGTGGACACCTACAGACATTTCTCCAAAGAGGACATAAAGATGGCCAATAGATATATTAAAAGATGCTCAATGTTACTAATCAGCAGAGAAATGCAAATTAAAACAACAATAAGATATCAGCTCGCACCTGTCAGAATATTTATGAGCATGTGGAGAAAGGGAACCTTCGTGGACTGCTGGTGGGAATGCAGATCAGTGCAGTCACTATGGAAAACAGTATGGAGTTTCCTCAAAAAAGCAAAAGTAGAGCTGCCATAGGGTCCAGGAATTCCACTTCTGGGCACTTATCTGAAGAAATCCAAAACACTAATTAGAAAAGATGTATGCACCCCTATGTTCATTGCAGTGTTGTTTATAATGGACAAGATATGGAAGCAGCCCAAGTGTCCATCAACAGACAACTGGATAATGAAGATATAGTACACATATACAATAAATATTACTCATCCATAAAAAGAATGAACTCTTGTGATGTGCAATGGACCTAGGCTAAATGAAATAAATCAGTCAGAAAAAGACAAATACCATATAGTTTCACTTCTTTGTGGAATCTAAAGAACAAACAAAACAGAAACAAACTCATAGAAACAGAACAAATTGATGGTTGTTGGATGAAAGGAGGGTTGGAAGGGTGAGAAAAAAGGTGAAGGAATTAAGAAGTACAAATTGTCAGTTATAAAAATAGTCACCAGAGATGTAAAACACGGCACAGAGAATATTGTCAATAATACTGTACTAACTGTATGATGTCAAATGGGTACTAGATTTATCAGGGTGATCACTTCAGAAGGTATATAAATGTCTAATCACTATATTGTACACCTGAACCTACTACTGTATGTCAGCTGTAATTAAAAAATAAATTTAAAAAATTTTAAAAAGGGACAGAGAGGAGTGAAGGTAAGAGAGAGGTCCTGCTGGGTAGAGGAGAGGGCAGGGGTGGGAGGGGCCGCTGTCTGGGTCAGCCAGTAACCAGGCAAGGTGGAGAGGGGCAGGGGGCAGGGACTGGGAAGTGAGTGAAAGAAGGAATTGGAGTTGCAAGTGTAGACAACTCTGGGGAAACAAGGCAGCGAGGCAGAGCATACACCAGCCTCAGGAGCTCTGCTCCGCTCAGTCACCACTCTGCTGCCCCCACCCCCACGCCCCACCCCCCAGTCTCTGCCTGTTAGAAAGCTAAGTCTTTCAAGACTTGACCCCACCAGGCAGCCTTTAGCCTTCCCTGAGGCAGACAGGTAGCCTCTAATTTTTTAGCCTTTAGCACTGTTGGCTTTCTGAGGTGGCCCCAGTGCCTGCCTCTTGCTTATTCCGTGTTGTTTGCTTTGTATTCACTGAAACTTCATGACTCTAGCTCAGTCCAGGCCTGAGCCAGGCACAGGGGGAGGGTGAATCAGCTCAGTGCTGCCTGCAGAGCTCAGATGTACAGTGGGCACTGTTGCCTCATGCGGTTGCGGGGTGGCTGGGCAAGGCCTAGTTTGAGTGGAGAACAGCTCAGGGTGGCGGGCTGGCTGCGCTCAGCAGGTGATGAGCCCAGTGGGTGCAGTGGGTCCACCTCTGAGGGCCCGCTCACTTCCCGTTGGAGTGGGGTGGAGCAAGAACCTGCTGGGGCTAGGGGCTGAGAAGGGCCACTAGGACTACCCTTGGGGGAACCCTCCTGCCTGGAGGGCACCCCAGAAATCACACCTGCGCCTGGAGGCTGGGAACAGCCCTAGCACTAGAGCTCTGAGGACTCCCTGCCTCATCCCCTCCTGCAGGACCTGCCTTACCTGCTCTCTTCCCCGTCCTCAGGTTCTCTGGGCTGCTGTATGGAAGTCCCAAGAGCGCACCACTGGCAGCCTCTGCAGGTAACTAGGTGTGATGTGGGGGCCTCCAGACAACTGTGACCCTGGGGTGAAGGAGAGAACTTTTACATGCACAGGAAGGCCCTCCAACTGCTGGGGGAAGAAAGGCTAAGCCAAGTGTGGGGACGCTCCAAGTAGGGGGGCTTTCAGGAACCAGTATCCTATGAAAGGGTTGGGCTCCAGGCTTCACTCTGTTCTCAGCCTCCACAGACACACTGACTCCCACCCCCAATCAGAATGAGGGTGTCTACGCCGCTGTGGCAGTACAGGAGGTGCCGGGACCCCCCAGCCTGCTGGTCCAGGACCACAGGGCGCTCTATGACTACAGAGCTCAGGTGAGGCCCTTGTCCCCCTCTTCTCTCAGGGTGTCCAGGTGTGTGCGTGTGTGGGCACAGGCACTGCAAGTGTGCTTGCGTGTGTGCACTCAGAGGGGTTCTGTATCTGCTGAGTGAATGTTGATGAATGGGGTATCAGGGCCTGTGTCTCCCTGAATCTGTTCACATGCACACACGTGGTGCCCAGGCAGACATGGGCATTTTGTGTTCTGTGTGTGTGTGCATGTGCACACATGCAGGAAGGCTGACAGAGCTTGGGCTACTAGCAGAAATGGCCCAATGGTCAAGCTCTGCACCCTTAGGTTAGGACTCTGTTCTCTGTGGCCACAGCTGCCAAGAAACCTACAGCCAGAATTGGTCCCTCAGCTGTGCAGGGTTTAGTTTCCTGAGGTCCATGGGGAGAGGATGGGTTATGAAATCACAGGGCAGTTCTGCTAAGATGCCCATAGAGTCCAAATTGCTCCTTGCTTTGGGGTGAGCAGCGCAGAGCAAGACTTACATCCATGTTGATTGAGGCCAAGCACCCACACAGGGCTGGGGAGCTGCATGTCCAACTGCACTGATGCCGAAAGCCCAATTCCTGACAGGGAATACAGGCCAGGAGAAGGACTGTGTATTCATGATAGGGGCTAACAGAGCTGAGGAAGCTCAAGAGAGCTCATCAGCAGAGGGGAGGCTTTGTGCAGTGGGCCTAGAGTGAGAGTGCCCCTTGGGCAAGGGCACAGCGAGGACACCTGGCCCCTGACTTGCTAAGACGCTGCGTACCTAACGCAGGGACAGCAGGGAAGAAGCCCAGGTTTGTGGGAGGCTTACAATGAGAAACCAGGGGGGTGGGGCAGACAAGAGGCCAAGCCCCACATCCCACATCCTATGTCTCCAAGGGCTGTCCCAGCCTAGAGAGAGGGGTCTGGTCCCGCAGCCCCAGGAGGAGGGGCATGTGTCAGCTGACTCAGCCACCCTGGACGATAAGCTCGAATTTATGGCTTGGAGTGGGGGGTTGCCCAATCAGATCCTCCCCGCAGGCCCCTTCAGCTTGATGCACTTCTATTCTGTTACCAAGAATTCTGACGAACTGGACATCTCTGCGGGGGACATCCTGAAGGTCCTTCTGGAAGGGGAGGATGGCTGGTGGACAGTGGAACGGAATGGGCAGCGTGGCTTCGTTCCTGGCTCCTATCTGGAGAAGCTCTGAGGAAGGGGCAACAGCCCACACCTGGACCTGCTCTGTCTGTTGGGCCAGCAGTGTCTCCATCACTGCAAGGCTGCAGCCCCAAGACCAAGCCAGCCCCCTAACCCCATGAGTGATGGCTGTTCCCACAGCATTCTCTCCTACAGGGAATAAAGGCATGCATTCCTCCTTGGTCTGTAGGGGTCCCTTTCTCTCTCACTCCTGCCCCATGTCCCAATGCTCAATTCAGAGGAGGCAAAGGAGTGAGGGGAGAAGCCTGGGAGAGCAGAGTTGCACATATCCAGTGAGGTTCTGCCAGGGTTGGCTGGGGATGAAGAGCCCTGGCTCCAGTTCCTGGAAAAGTCCCAGACTGCAAGGGAGATTCATTCCCATTCACACAAATGGAAGAAGACCACAGGGGTTTGGGGCTGCGATGGAGGGAACCAGGCTTCCTGGGGGCAGAGAGACTGGAGCAAGGGCTGCAAGGGGCAGCAGCAGACAGAATTTAAGAAAGAGAAGATCATCAGGGTCACGCAGGTAGGCTAGCACAAGGAGAAGGCAGGAATGCTTGGAACATTCTAGGGATAAGCCAAGTTCAGTTTGGGGCAGGAAATAGGAGATGTCTCACTGGGAGGGGAGGGGCCATGGTGGGGAACTGGGGAAGACAGGCTTACAGGGTGGGGGGATAAAGTGAAAATCACACTGAGGCTTAAATCCTCCCTGAAATGCCATTTTCCCTCATAAAGCACAGCCTATGAGAGCACTGACCAAATGTCCACACCTGTCCCTAACTAACCCGTCTGAGGTTTCTATGTAGGGATATTTGAAGAGAAAAATATCATCTAATGCTTGGTCTTATACCTCTCTGGAGAGAGAAAAAAAGTCAGTGAATAAAAGCCTGGCTATGAAAATGCTTTCCTGGATGAGAAATGTTGCCCGAGACACGGCAGTCCCAGAAGTAATTCACTCAAGGAATTTTGATGGCTGTGTGACTGACACTGTATTTGATAATAGGGGGTGCTTAGATAAAGAGTGCCCTCAAAGAGTTCACTGACCTCAGAAGGGGTACTGAATTGTACCCTCTGATACAACGTAATCAGTGAACATGGCAAGAGTCAGACTGGGATACCAGGTGAAGCTTATCCTACGTGGAGATGACAGTGGTTTGTCTGGGAAGTGGCCACTGTGCTAGAGAGCAATTCTGGAAGAAAGGAGATGAGGAGCAAGGCCCAGAAAAGGCTGGCAGCCAAGCAGAATGACCACCAGGATCAGGTCACGTATGTGTAGCCAAGAGGAAGAAAAGCGGACAAAAGTAGGTATCAGTGCTTATTTATTCTTTGAAAATACCTTGTCATCTTGATTGAGCATTCCATTTGACTGCAAAAATTTTTTTAGTAACTTTGGCCTAGATATTTATCATCTCCAACAGGTGCTGGCAGCATCTATGAGCCCCAGGGGGTGATGGATAATGAGTGTATGTAACACAGCCAGACAACCAAAGAACAGAACTGATAGTAACTCTTGGGTCACAATTTATACCAGGGAAAAAACACACACACACACACACACACGAATCTAAGTCAGATTCACTGCCTCTACAGCTTTCTCCATTCTCTGTGCACCAAGTCACAACCTCAGAGCTGGGAACCAATCTCACGGACAGAATTCCCAACAGAGGAGATAGTACCAGAGAAAGGGGGAGTTGGCCTCTGTAGTTGGGTATATGAATAACTGCATAGCCTCTGCAGTCAGAACATCAGGACTGGAATCCACGCTCCTGCTTCTTTGTGAGGTCTCAGGGAAGTCACAATTTCTCTGGACCTGTTTCATCATCAGTAAAACGAGGGCATAAGCCACTGCAAACTGAAACTAGATAGGGGACATGGATGCACAACATTGTGAATGTACTAAATGTCACTGAGTAGTTCACTTTAAAATGGTTAATTTTATGTTATGTAAATTTCATCTGAATAAAAGTTATTAAACTTTTTTTTTAAAGTATATTTTATTGATTATGTTGTTACAGTAGTTCCAATTTTTTCCCCTTTACTCCCCTCCACCCAGTATCTCCCTCCCCCAGCATCCCCCCCCAAGTCCATACCCATGGTTCATAAAAAATAACTATCCCTCCCTCTCAGATATTAAGACCCTTTGTAATCTTGTAAAGGACAATGGGCGAAGGTCTCAAGCTCCTCTAGCTGCTTCAAGCTGGACATGGTCGTCGTCCTACCTACCCTTGGGTCCAGAAATCCCTAATAACAGTGGGGGTGTGGAGGGGAAAAAGTTATTAAACTTTTTAATGCCTGACATTATGTGTATGGAGGTGTTCACTGCAGCAAGGTTGCAATCAACCTGAATAATCATCCACCATACATTTGTTAATCATGGTATTAACATATCCACCCAGCTAAGGGAAAGGAATGACAAATCCTACAGTCTGATACAGAAACAGTGCCATATTATGCTGTGAAGAGAAAAAGTGAATCCTGTATAACATAATTCACATAGTGGTAAAGTAAAACCACAAACACCTGTTTTTGCACATGTAGAAAAAATACAGCTGACCCTCAACAACAGCGGTATTAACGGGCACCAATCCTAGCCACCCGCAGTTCAAAATCAGCGTACAACTTTTCCCCAAAACTTAACTATAGTCCCTTGTTATCTGTGGGAGATAGGTTGCAGGAACCCCTGTGTATACCCAAATCCATGGGTGCTCAAGTCCTTTATAGAAAACGGCACAGAACATACAGTCAGCCCTATGCATCTGCAGGTTCCTAATGGTGGAACCAAAATACACTCTTCAGTAGTGGTTGGCTGAATCTGCGGATGTGATACACAAGGATACAGAAGGCTGACTCTATATATACGTATATTGAAAAAATAATCTGCATATAAGTCGGCCCATGCAGTTCAAACCATTGTTGTCCAGGGTCAACTGTAGTCTAAAAGGATACTCACCACATCTAAACTTCCTTACCTGTGGGTACTATTACTCTTGTTAAAAAAAAAAAAAAGAAACAATTTTTAAAGACAGTAAGACAAGCTCTGATAGATGAAAAGCAAAGATCACAGCTGCAACAAGCACAGCTAGTACCAGGGCCCAGAGCTCCTTGGAGAGACACTGACTCCAGGACTGGGGCACAGTAGGTACAAGATGAGCCTGGAACAACTTGTTATGTCAAAAATTACAGAAATGGACTTCCAGCCAAGATGGAGGCATAGACAGATATGCTGGGTCTCCCTCCACAACTAAGAAAGAATACAACTATCTCAAAACTAGAAACAACCAGAAGTTTCAGGAAATCAAACTGCATGGAAGTCCAGCAAACAAAGATATAAAGAAGAAATACTCATCCAGACAGGTAGGAGGGGTAAAACCGGGGTGTAGAGGACGCAGTGTGGTGGTGGCAGCAGCAGGCCGGCAGAAAGCGCAGTCACACGTTTTAAAAAGTCAGGAGGGACACCTGCAGAGTGTTCCCAGCTCCTCATCAGACATCGCAGCTCATGGTCCCAGCACCAGGAAAATCAAGCCTCATTGTTTCTGACTGTGCAGACCAGTGAAGATTGGGGTGGAGGCAGAAACTGCCGGTCTCAGCAGAGTCTGTTTGTTTAAAGGGCCCCCATGGTCCTAGAGCATCCTCAGACCCACCCACTCTGGGAACAATGTCCAGGGCAGCAGCTAGAGGGGCGCCAGGCTAGTGCGGAAGAGGGAGAAGTGCCTGGAAAAGGGGCGAGTGCTGAGTGGGCGGCATTGTTCCCTCTCAAACCCCTCCCCTACATACAGCACCACAACGTGGTGAAACAGGTTGCCCTGTACTGATGAATCCCTAAGACACCGCCCCTTACAAGCTAACAGGAGCAACAGCTCTACCTGGGACATGGAGGCAAACACAGGAGCCCGTCAGAATGAGAAGACAGAGAAGTATGGCCCAAAATGGGAAATGGATCAAGGTTCCAGTGGGAGAACAAAGCCACGAGGAGATAGTCAACCTAACAGATGAGGAGATAGACAACCTAACAGATGCAGAAGTCAAAACACTGCTGATAAAGATGCTCACAGGCTTGACAGATATGCTTGAGTATGGCAAACATATAAGTGAAGAAGTGAAGGCTATGCTAAGTGAAACGAAGGAAGAGTCACACAAAACCAATGGTGAAGGGAAAGAAACCAGGGTTCAAATAAATGATCTGGAACATAAGGAAGAAAAAACAGTCAACCAGTGCAGAATGAGGAAGCAAGAATTGAAAAAAATGAGGAAAACTTTCCAAATTTTGCAAAGGAGATGAATATACAGGTCTGGGATGCACAGCGGGTCCCGGGCGAGCTAGACCCAGAGGGGACCTCACCAGGACACATCATGACTGAGATGCCAAAGGTGAAAGATAAAGAGAGTCCTGGGGGCAGCAAGAGAGAGGTGGAGAGCTGCCTACAGTGAGGGGGGAGTGCCTATAAGACTATCAGCTGATTTCTCAAAGGACACTTTGCAGGCAGGAAGGGACTGGCAAACAGTATTCAATGGGATGAAAAGCAACCTACAACCAAGATTACTCTATCCAGCAAAGCTATCATTTGGAATGGAAGGGCAGATGAAGTGTTTCCCAGACGAGGTGAAGCTAAAGGAGTTCATCATCACCAAGCCTTTATTATATGAAATGTCAAAAGGACTTACTTAAGAAAAAGATCGAAACTATGAACACTAAAATGACAACAAACTCATGACTATCAACAACTGAATCTAAAAAGTAAAACAAAATCCAACTAAGCAAACCAGAATAGGAACAGAATCATAGGTATGGGGATTATTTGGAGGGTTATCCTCTGGGAGGGGGAAGTGGGAGAAATGGGGAAATGGTGCAAGAATTAAGAAGAATAATTGGTTGGTACAAAATAGACAGGGGGAAGTTAAAAATAATATAGGAAAGGGTGAAGCCAAAGAACTTATATGCACGACCCATGGACATGAACTAAGGGGGTGGGATTACTGGAGGGAAGGGGGGTACTGGGAAGAGGGGAGCAAAGGGGAAAAAATTGGAACTACTGTAACATCATAATCAATAAAACATACTTAAAATAATTAAAAATTGCATAAATGTTCAAAAAATGGTTGGAGCACAAGAAGCAACTTAAAGTAAGTCCTACGGGCCAAATCTGAAACTTAGAACCAAAAACAAAACAAAACAAAACCCAAAAAGGACAATAGTGAATTATAAATCGTTGAAAAAATGGGAATCCATCAGTCCATAATGACTATAGATACATAAAAATAAATTACTGTGTAAGAAGGGAAGGAGGACAGACTTATAAATGAGGAAAACAGTGTTTTACAATCATATTCAAGATGGAATCTAAAACAGTAATCATCATAGTAAAGATTGAATCAGCAATACTTGCTAAATCTCAGGGGAAGTTTGGTGAGGAACAGGATATTTACATGGTCTTATAGTATATCTCCAGAGATTGTTTATGAGCTGGGAGGAAATAGTAACTATCCTGAACCACCACCTCACTAAAGCGTAGTCATGCCTCTTTAATCCGTCCTCCCCACCACAGCCACTAAGATCTCTACAATAGGTCCACTTGTATCACACATGGCTGCGTCTGCCTGTAAGTAAAGTCTGACTCTCCACAGCAAGTCTTGTAAGACCCTAGAGGACCCAGGCTATGCCACTTCAACTTCTTTTCCCAGCTTTGTATTTTAAGCTCCAAGCACAATGAGCTACTACTGGTAGCTCCCTACACACTCCATTCTACTTGACACTGCTGATACCCTCTCCCTCAATGCCTCTGCAGCCACAGGGCTAGGACCTCTTCTCCAGGACATTGCCCCTGACCTCTCTGGGCACCTCCTTTGGGCTTCCCTTCCTTTGTCACTACAATCACTGCAGTGTATGGAAATTATCTGCTTTTGTGTATGACTGCTATACTAAGACTCCACATGCCTTGAAGATAAGGACAGCATCATTATTGCACCCCCAGCACCAGGCACAAGTAGATTCTCCATATTTGTGGGTACACAGGACTGGGAAGCATCTGAGGGTTTGAATACCAAGGCCTTTAGGATTTGGCAACAGACATGATTAAAACACATGCAAATCATGATGAACCAAAATTTAAAACATTGAAGTACCCTCAAATAATTAAAAACTACATGTTAAGGGGTAACACAGCGTTTATTGAATTAGATTTTTCTGTTTACTGAGATCACATCTACATACTATTTTGCTAGTCTAAATGGGTACATTATTTCTAACAGGTTTAGACTTACAATGAATAGGTTCAATCATACACACACACACACACTCACACACACACACACACACTATTTTAAAACAGTAGTGCATACATTATACTCCTCCTATAAAGCCAGCTTTGATTAAAAACCTCTAGTTTCAAAGATCACTCTGATTTTTAAGAAGAACCAATATACACATAGTATGATTCTAAAATCAATTTTAGCCATTTTGTGCAATTGTTACCTTACTGGACTACGGTATATATATATATATTTGAAATGACATTCATGAGGGGCACCATCTGGTGTGAACTCCACCTTCCCCAAAAACCCTTTGGCCCAGAGTTGTCCATTGTGAAGCCTAGCAGGACCCAGTGGTACTTCAGCAGGAAGCCCACTGCTACTGGGAGGTAACAGATGCACCCACCCACTTCTGAATTCCACCACACTATGCAACTTGCAAATAGTCCTGAAAGTTGAACATTTACCACAGTGCTTAAAAACTGAGAGACAGGGAGAGTCAGCTAGAAGAGGGGAAAAGAAAGTTGTGGGTAGGTAAGTGGGCACATGAAGAACCAAGCTGCTCTGTCCAACACATGGGCTTTAACTAAATGAACTTAGGAGGCCAACAGCAGTAGACCTGCTCAATTATCCTTCCAAATCAGAGTAAGAATAACAAGCTCAGGCTTGAGTTTTCTACTATGCATAGGTTCCACCGGTGATGAGAAGTTCATAAGCAGGATCTCTACTCCTTCTGCACAATACGATGCATGCACACAGCATGCCCAGCAGCTGTGGGAAGAAAACAACAATGGAAAAGAAAGGCTAAAAACCCTCACATAGCACAGATATATTTCTTTGTTGGCAATGAAGCTGTTTCAAAGTCCAGTAACCTCAAATCATCAAAAAAGCAATAACAAGAGCAAGAGAAGCAACATCTAATGAATACATTATCTTTTTAGGAACTAAGTACAATTGCACCTTCCTTCATTTTTGCCTAAGAAAAAGTTGTGAAACTAGCAAAGAATCAAGGCTCTCCTATTGCCATCCCCACTCTCAATCTAGACCAGTGTTGTACAAAAAAGAACTTTCTGCAGTAACGGAAACCTTCTCTATCTGAACTGTCTAATGTGGTACCGCAAGCTACTACAACAAAGGAGTTGTGTTTTTTATTTTACTTAAATTAATTTAAACTTAGACATATGTGGTTACTGGTTACCGCACTGGACAGCAAAGTTCTAGAAAGCAGAATGATCAAGACTGTGTTTTGAGGTCCTGGACAGGTCCCCGGTGTGAGAGACAATTGATCCATGTTTCTCTCTCACAACGTTTCTCTCCCTTTCTTCGTCCTTTCCTCTCTCTCTAAAGAAATAAATAAAACCTGTAAGGAAAAAATGTTTAAAAAGACTGTGTTGAGGATATTTTGGGCATGTGGATTTGGGGAAGATGGGCTTTATAACAACTCACAAAACTCAGTACATGAATAGCGCAAAACTTCTATGGTGAAAAACCAATCTTGATACAAAAAAAAAAATTGTAGTTTGAAGGTTTTTGTTTCTTTCACAATTATTTATTACTTTTGAAATCCAGGTTTGATTCTGTGGTATACACACATGTTACTTTGTAAGGGTCACTCCTCCATCATTTTATTTTAATAGACTCTTATCTTTCTGTAGTAGCAAATGGAATAGTAATAAAGTCATGTCAAGTTATTTTGGATAAGCACAAGTCATTAAACTGCATTAAAGAGGAAAAAACTCTTGAATTTTTGACTTGGCTTCTTATAAATATACACTAACAAAAGAACTAAATACAAGCAGGTTATTTTTCTATCTTAACTTTTCATTGAGAGCAAAATGTCTGTTATTTGATTTTAAAGGGCAGGCCCTCTGAGCACTTGGGGGTCCATCTAATTTCAAAACAATATACTTAATCCAGAAACAGGCATGCACCAAGTTTGTGTGGGAGATGACTCATGGGACACACATACAGAGAAAAAGGATGTCTTTAATTAGCCTACATTCTTTCTATCCAATCAGGATGTCTACTTGCTGCTTGAATCCATCAGTTTCATTACATCAATATTTTCTGAGTGTTTACTAGTGCAAAGCACCTTACAGAAATTTTAAAAGTGGGTACTGTTGAAAGTCTAACAAGTATCTTAAGCCAATTCTAGACATGTTTAGTATCAATTACTTTAAGTAACATATTTCTGTTCATGGTATAGCAAAACATTCTTAGAACTGCTATAAAATCAAACAGAATTATGTTCCCAGGTAATGCCAAATTAAGCAATAAAAATGTTAAGCTCAGAAATTACTGAGAGCCTGCCCCTGGCCTGCACGAGAGAGCACATTCGCCCTTTGCTGAGGCCAAAGGCGGGGGGCCGAGGGGGCGGTGAAGTGAACTACAGGCACTTTGTAAAAGTTTTGGGCGCTGGCTCTGGAGAAGGAGCTGGGAGAGCAGTGGACTAGATCGCAGTGCTGAATCATCCCCAGT